>NC_058130.1:110347103-110460773 GCF_016433145.1 Gracilinanus agilis
GAAAAAGAAATTAAACAAACCATCAAAGAACTCCCTAAGAAAAATTCCCCAGGACAAGATGAATTCACAAGTGAATTATATTAGACATTCAAAGAACAACTAATCTCAATATTATACAAACTATTTGACATAATTAGCAAAGAAGGGGTTCTATCAAATTCCTTTTATGACACAAAAAGGGTATTGATTCCAAAGCCAGGCAGATGAATCTCCTTAATGTACATAGATGCGAAAATCTTAAATAGAATACTAGCATAAAGACTTCAGCAAGTTATCATGAGGGTCATTCATTATGATTAGGTTGGATTTATATCAGGAATTCAAGGATGGTTCAATATTAGGAAAACCATCCATATAATCAATCATATCAACAACCAAACCAACAGAAATCACATGATTATCTCAATAGATGCAGAAAAAGCCTTTGACAAAATACAACACTCATTCCTACTGAAAACACTAGAAAGCATAGGAATAGAAGGGCCTTTCCTAAAAATGATAATCAGTATATATTTAAAACCATCAGCAAGCGCCATCTGCAATGGGGATAAATTAGAAGCAAGGATCCCATTTTCATCTCTATTATTTAACATGGTACTAGAAATATTAGCAGTAATAATTAGAGAAGAAAAAGAAATTGAAGGTATTAAAAATAGGCAACGAGGATACCAAGCTATCACTCTTTGCAGATAATATGATGGTCTACTTAGAGAATTCTATAGAATCAACTAAGAAGTTAATATAAATAATAAACATTTTAGCAAAGTTGTAGGATAGAAAATAAACCCACATAAATCATCAGCATTTCTATATATTTCCAACACATCTCAGCGGCAAGAGTTAAAAAAGAGAAATTCCATTTAAAATCACCCTAGACAATATAAAATACTTAGGAGTCTATTTGCCAAGACAAATACAGGAATTATATGAATACAACTATAAAACACTTTCCACACAATTATAACTAGATCTAAACAATAGGAAAACATTAATTTCTCATGGGTAGGACAAGCTAATATAATAAAAATTACAATCCTACCCAAATTAATTTACTTATTCAGTGCTATAGCTATCAAACTACCAAGAAACTTTTTTACTGAATTAGAAAAAACTATAATAAAGTTCATTTGGAAGAACAACATCAAGGGAAGTAATGAAAAAAATGTGAATGGGAGGGCCCTAGCAGTACCAAATCTTAAATCGTACTATAAAGAAGTGGTCATCAAAATAATATGGTACTGGTTAAGAGACAGAAGGAAGGATCAGTGAAATAGACTGGAGGTAAATGACCTCAGAAAAACAGGGTATGATAAACCTAAAGATCCCATCTTTTGGGACAAAAATCCACTATTTGACAAAAAATTGCTGGGAAAATTGGAAAATGGCATTGGAGATATTAGGTTTAGATCAACATCTCACACCCTATACCAAGATAAATTCAGAATATGTGAATGACTTGAATATAAAGAAAGAAACTATAAGTAAATTAGGCAAACACAGAATAGTATACTTGTCAGATCTCTGGGAAAGGAAAGATTTTAAAACCAAGCAAGAGTTAGAAAAAAATTACAAAATGTAAAATAAATAATTTTGATTATATTCAATTGAAAAGGTTTTGTACAAACAAAACCAATGCAACAAAAATTAAAAGGGAATCAACAAATTGGAGGAAAATCTTTATAACAAAAAACTCTGACAGAGGTCTAATTACTCAAATATATAAGGAGCTAAATCAATTGTACAAAAAAATCAAGCCATCCCCCAATTGATAAGTAGGCTAGGGACATGAATAGGCAATTTTCAGATAAAGAAATCAAAACCATCAATAAACACATGAAAAAGTGTTCTAAATTTCTTATAATTAGAGAAATTAGAGAAATTAGCTAACATGACAGCAAAGAAAAGTAACAAATGTTGGAGGGGATGTGGCAAAATTGGGACATTAGTGCATTGTTGGTGAAGTTGTGAATTGATCTAACCATTCTGGAAGGCTAAATAAATTGTGGTATCTCTTGGTGATAGAATACTATTGTGCTAAAAGTAATAATGAACTGGAAAAATTCCATGTAAACTGGAATGACTTCCAGGAATTGATGCAGAGTGGAAGGAGTAGAACCAGAAGAACCTTATACACAGAGATGGATGCAATGTGGCACAATTGATTGTAATGGACTTCTCTATTAGCAGCAATGCAATGATCCAAAATATTTCTGAGGGACTTAGAAAGAAAACCATCCACATCCAGAGAAATAAACTGTGGGAACAGAAACCCAGAAGAAAAACGACTTGATCATATGGGTCGATGGGGATATGGTGGGGAATGTAGACTCTAAATAATCACCCTAGTGCAGTGATGGGCAAACTACGGCCTGCAAGCTAGATGGGGCCCCCTGAAATATTCTATCTGTCTGCTGGACATTGTTCCTAATCTGACAAATACAATGAGTAGAATACAATACAACGGAACTTCGAAAGAGTTGCCTTAGAAACAGACTGACAGATGAGCATTTCCTTTCCTTTGGCCCCCTCTTTAAAAGTTTGCCCATCACTGTCCTATTGCAAATATCAATAATATGGCAATAGGTCCTGATCAATGACACATGTAAAACCCAGTTGAATTGTACATTTGCTATGGGAGAGGAGTGGGAGGAGGGAAGGGAAAGAACATGAATCATGTAACCATGAAAAATTTTCTTAATTAATCAATAAAATTAAATTAAAAAAAAACCTAATGGCACCAGGGGTCATAAAAGGAGTTAAACAGGACAAATGACATAGAAGTTATTTTAATATATTCTGATGGTTTAAAAAGAAAAAAAGAAAGAGATTTTTTAAAAAAAGTTACTCTAGGAAGATAGCAGGTTGAGTTCAAGCAAAAGCTAGCAGTTTGGCTGGGTGAGAAAACAGTGTGTGGTGTAGTGTGTGTAAAATGAATTTGAAATAGTATGACACATCTGAGTAGGAAGGGCCTTAAATGATAGTTCAAGGAGTTTATATTTTTCATAGTCTGGTGATTCTCAACTTCCTCCTCAAAGGAATATTGTTTATGGGGTGTTAGATGTCTGTATATATGTATATACAAAACATTTATGTGTGTGTGTGTGTGTGTGTGTGTGTGACATATATCAGGAATATAAATGTCTTGGTATTAATATGAAAGTAGTTTTGACCTTTCAGACTCCTGAAAGGTTCATGGGGACTCCCAAAGATCCCTAGATCATACTTTGAGAACTACTACAAATCAATAATGTTTGGTAAAGGATTTTTTAGAAGGAAAGCAAAATAACCATAATTATGAATTAAAAAGATCATGTTTTCAGGTGACAGAGGGTAGTCTAAAGGCAAGGAGACCAGTTAGGGAGTCTAATACAATATTTTGGATAGAACTAAGAAAAATCTGAATTAGAGCAGTAGTGGAGTGATTGGCTACAAGGAGGCAGATGTAAAAAATATCATTGACATTAAATCCACCAATTTTGGTGAATAAATGCATGTGGGGTGTGGCAGGGGAGTAGGTTAAGGGAAAAGGTAGAGTTTAGGATGACTTAGATGTCATAAGCCTGGGTAGCCGAAAGGATAAGTTAAGCCAACCACAACAAAAAAAGATACCGGTTTTAGGGAGATGATGAGTTCAGTTTTATACTTGTTAAATTTAAGGTGCCAGAGGGAGATATTGAGTACATCGTTGTAGATTTGGGGCTTGAGTTTGAAAGACTGGAGTTAGACACACCGGTCTGGAAGTCATCTGCATAAAGATAACTGATTTTGTGGGAGCTAATAAAAATCACCAAAGGAAAGATTACAGAGAAAAGAGGTTGTAAGAGAAGATCACTGGGGATTACCACATTTGTTTAGTAGACTCCTACTGCTGAAATAGCTAATGAGACTGAAAAGTCAGGCAAAGAGAAGGTAAATCAGGATAGTACAATAATTCATCCTATGAAATAACCTTCACATGGCAAAGTACTGAACTAAAGGATATTTTTATGATAACAATAAACAAGATATTCTTAGGGTTTCAGATATTTCCCAAACATGTAATCACTTTATGGGTTATTCAAGTTCATGGTGGAGCCACACCAAAGACCCAAAGCAAATAATATTTCCTTGTATGGGAACAAGTTGCATGGCTCTTGCTACAAATGAGTCAAACCTGGGCTTAAACTGTCATGGATACAGACTGTTCAAGAGAAGCACAAAGAGAGATGATCAGATGTCACACCAACAAAGGGCTGCCTCAATGTTTGAGAAAGATTATTTTGGCAGCTGTGTAAAGTCTTCTCCTGATCCTACATTATAGCCTGGCAGTGACCCTGTGCTCTCAAAGGCTATGCCAGTAAGGCACAAGCTTTGGCAAGTCCTAATAAACTGGAAAGACCTGGGTTACCTAGAGGGTGAAATATTGTGTACCTGCTGACCAAGAAGCAGTCTAGCTATATTTGTGAGATCTCTTCATCAGAAGTTTGGGCACTAGGGGATCATTATTTTGGGGGGATGTCATAGAAACTCATGAATATTACCTGCTTAAACTACTGTTAAGTTGAAATCTGTGCTAGTCTGGTTGAAGGAATATCCATACCATTGAAATCAGGGATTCCAGATCTGTTGTAAAGAACTAGAGAATGAATTGAAGAAAAGAAGGGCAGAAAAGACCAGTAGGAAGGTTTTGGGCCAAGTTTTTATCTTCATACACTCCATATTCAACACAATTCAACAAATATATTGATTCCTACTCTGAGCAAAGCATGCTATTTGCTATCAGGGATACGAAGAAAAAGGAAGGAATAAAGGAAGGATAAAAAAAGGAAGAAAGAAAGATTTCCTGCTTTCAAAGAACTTATTTTTCTGGGGGAAGATGGGGAGGAAATGATAATAATTCCTGACTTTTGGGGACGTAATAATAACACCTAACATTAACTAGGTTTTAAAGATAACAAAGCAGTACCCCACTCCAAAAATACAAACATTTTATCTTCTGAACCTCATGAGGGAGATACACCAAATATTATCCCACATTTTGTAAAATTTGTAATTTTTGTAAAAAAAATTTGTAAAAAAAATTGTAAAAAAAATCAATTTCAAATTTCAGAGAAGTTAAGTGATTTTCTTAAAGGCACACAGCTATAAACTTAACAAAGACATGATTTCTCTATGGGTCTTTTTTACTCAAAATCCAGCACTCTATCCTCATAGCTGAAATTTTAGGTAAATCCTCTTAACTATTTCAGTTACTCCTAAATCATATAGAACACAATCAATGGATTCTTTATTTTCTATCATCAATCTTCCTGGTTAGGACAAAATTGGCATGTTGCCGATGTCTAAAATCTCTTCTCCTAATAGTCTAGGCCTTGGGGAATCTGCATTCTTTTGACTCCTACATACCACATAAATTGGGCTCACAAACTATGCTCTGATCTAGGATATCTCTGCATGTCCTTATTCCAAACTTCTCCCCAAAACAGAACAAGTCTCTTGTTCTGTTATAGCCATAGGCTCCTGGATCCAGCTCCCTGCCAAATTGGAGCCACAGACTGCCTTGGTATTCCCGGAAATATTTGTTCACTCTGTATCTGTGACCCAACCCAAACAATGGTCTGATTGCTTTTTTTTCAGTAATCTAGGAATAAAGGGAAAATAATGCAAAACATTTATAAAGCACTTTCAGGTTTGCAAAGCCCTTTAACTGTGTTATTTTTATCTTTTCACTATGTCATGCAGGTAGTATCATCCCCACTTAACAAATGAGGAAACTGAGACTGAGGGAGATTACTGAATATAGAGGGTGAGGGGAAAGTGTGTATGCAGGGGGATAATCTACCTATATGAACTATGATTGCTAGTGTCACATCAATTATCTCTTGATATATTTTCTCTTAGTAAACCCTGTTTTAGATACAGAGATAATTAACCAAAAAGATTCTTAGTGTAATACCAATACTCTTCAACCTAGCATTCAAGGTTCCACATTAACTAATTCTTTTTTTTTTTTTTTCTGATTCTGGTGGTCTTTTTAACTCCATTTCACATTAATCCACAGAATCCTACTTTAGTCCATGTACATCAGGCTTAATGTCTGAAAAGTGGATAAAGTGTGGGTCCTGAGGCCAGGAAGACTCATCTTCTAGGGTTCAAATTTGACTGCAGAGATTTATTAGCTATGTGACCCTAGACAAGTCACTTAATCCTGTTTGCCTCAGTTTCCTCATCTGTAAAATGAGCTAGAGAGGGAGATGGTAAACTATTCCAATATATTTGCCTCAAAAAACCCAAACGGCATCACACAGAATTGGACAGAATGAAATGAATAAATAACAATATATTCTTTTATTTATGCTCATGTCCAAGCTTGAACACCTATGTGCCTATCTCTCTCTCCCTTGAAATTCCTTCCTTTTTTCTGTATATTGCTGACAAGAGAGGGGAAAGGGATACTCTCTAGGAAAGAATTTTTCCTTTTCTAACACACTCCATTTTGATCACTTGATCACTACATTATTCCATCACCTCCTTAGCTTGAATTATAATAATTCAATTTAATATGATATTAGACTTTCCTTTTAGATGTTTCATCATATTTTAATAGATTATAAGTTCTATATTGTATTTATAGTCAATCTATATGAAGAAAACAGTATGTTGAAATCCTGGCCTTATATTATTCACATTCTAAAACTACAAAATGGTCGAAGAAAGTTCCCTTTTTTTTCATTCCTTTTTTGCTATGCCCAAGACAAAATGCAGCCCAGAACCTCATTTTATCCACTGGATGATTTCAGATTCCTTCTTGGATGCCACCACCTGAAAATGTGAATGGGATTTATTTCAACAAAGACCAAAGCCCCAATTGCCAATTCTATTGCATTCTCTGACTTGTCTGTCAACAACCCATTTTCTTCACCTTGTTCACTATAACCCAAATCCATACGCTGTCAGATGAAAAACTAAGCTTGGCTCTGTTCAGATGGAATCTTGGAACATGAACATACATTAGGAAGAATGCTTTAAAAATGTTTTGTTTTATTAAATACTCCCAAATTACAAAAAGTTTTTAACTATCATTTTTTTAAACTTTTGTATTCCAAATTCTCTCCCTTTATCCTTTATGAATAAATTGAACAATTACTATGCTTACTTTATTTAATTTTGATATAACCTCTTACATCTAAATCGCTTTTCCATTTTCCATCATCTTGCTATAGACTGTGAAATGCTGGTCTAGGCCTAATTTCTGCTAAACTGCTTTCAGGTTTTCCCAGCAATTTCTGTCAAATTTTGAGTTCTTAACCCCAAATTTGGATCTTTTGGGCTTATTACACACACTAGATTATCCTGGTTATTTACCACTGTGTATTATATACCTTAATCTATTTCACTGAACCACTTCTTCATTTCTTAGCTAGTACCAGATTGTTTTGATGATTATTGCTTTGTAATTTAGCATGAAATCTGAAACTTCTAGGTTGCCCTTCTTAACATTATTTTCATTGATTCCCTTGATATTCTTGACCTTTTATCTTTCAGATAAAATCTGATACAATTGTTTCTAGCTTTATGAAATAATTCACTGGTAGTCTGATGGGTATGGAATTGAATAAGTTAATTTAAGTAGAATTATGATTTTTTTATTATATTGGTTTGGCCTACCCTTGAGTGAGCAATTACTATATCTGCAATTGCTCAAAGCTGTTTTAATTTGTGTGCAATATTTTGTAATCATTTTAATAAAGTACTTCTTTTCCCTATGTTTTCTAGTTTTTTAATAGGAATAGGTTTTATAGTTTGTCATAGTCTTTTTCTATATCAACTGATATAATCATATGATTTTGGTGTTATCTTATTGATATGGTCAATTATGCTGATACTTTTCCATATGTTGAATCAGTCCTGCATTCCTGATCTTTGTGATATTTTGCTATAATCTCACTGATACTGTTTTTTAAAAGATTTATGTTTTGATACTCATTTAGGAAATTATTCTATAGTTTTCTTTCTCAGTTTTTGCTCTTCCTGGTTTAAGTTTAAAAATTATATTTGTATCATGGAGAGAGATAGAAGAGAAAGCACCTGTAATGTCCCAGGTACTATGTTAAGAACTAGAGATATAAAAATAAGAAACAGGATAGTTCCTGTTGAGGAGGCACTTATAATCTGAGAAGATGCATATAGTGGAGGAGAGGCCAGGCATTAATGTCTTGATCTGAGATTTCAAGATCAATTTATATAATCTTTTAAGGGATTAATCGGTAAACATTTACTATTGGCCTACTACATGCTGAACACTGTGGTAGTTACTAGTGGGTGCTAGAGATACAAAGAGAAAGAAGGAACCGGTCTTAACTCTGAGGGAGTTAACAATGTTAGTTTTGATTTGATGACTGTTTCTAAAAACAACAGGTGTTAGAAAATAGTGGAATGTTCATGTGAAGGTAGGACAGGAAAATTGTTAGAATGTCACATTATGAGTTTGGAATAGGCTTCAACTCATATACCACCAATCTTCCAGGAGGCAGAATTGGCTGCATGAGAGAAGCTGAGAAAGTAATACAACTCCATTGGTTATTAGCTATGTAACTATGATTTTTTCACTGAGCTTCTCTGTGTCCTTTTCAAAATGAAGGGGTCAGACTGGATGGTCCTTTTCTCTTATACTGTCTACCTACTTCTTTTCTACCATACAATTATATATTTATTGCCCCTGCCTTAGCATCTACCATCTTTGAACCTCTTTTCAGTTCTCATATCTTTTTTCATAGGGCAAAGTTGTCACCTATTTGCAGCTCAAGATTCCCAATTCCTTCCTATCTGAAAATTTGATTCTGGGCGTCTGGACTATATATAAATAAATCTTACAGATTTCTAAAACTTTTATATATATTCAAGTCCCCACATTTGCATATTTATAATTCAGGAAGATTTCTCTGTTCCTGTGAACTGGTCATCTCTTCTCTTTGGTCTACAATTCCTGATTTCTACAACCACAAATCTTCCCCAAGGACTATTCTTCCTCACGTATTCACAGTAGAATTTCCGTTGTGAGCAGTCTGAAAGATACTTTTGCCTCCCACCCAGTGTCTGAGGTTAGCTTCTATAATTTACAGTTCCTTATGGGGAAGATGGGGCATTTTTTCAGAATGTTTTAGAAACATTTTAATGTTAATTCTTGAGCAAAGAAGAGACCTTGGAGGAAAGTTGTGGTTAGAAAAGTCAGGAAATCATAAGACCAAAGAAAGGAGTGATCAATGCATGGGAATTGGAAAAAAATGTTCTAGTATCTATAATATCCAGATGAATAGTGTGCAAAAGACTTACTGATAATTTAATTTGGGATCCTCTAATGAGTAATTACCATTTATTTAGGATGGATAGAATTTCATATTTTTACTAAGTCAAATAAGTCTGCCTTGAGATAAAGGAAACTGAAAAGGGAAAAAAATCAATGAAAAATCCTTGTTGATAGAGTAGGAATGGATATCAAATATAGAGAATAGTTTATAAAGAGATTTGAGCTAAGATTAAGAAAAAGAGTCAAATGGTATCATTGGACATATATAATTAGAAAAGGAGGTGGCCTGGCTATGGAACTGAAATTAAAGATAGCAGATGCTCAGTACATTTGTGCCAATGGTGTGCTGGAAATATAAAAAAATCCAGAGGATGATCTCCAGTATATTAGAGAAAAAAACTTTTATGTTGGAGAGGAATATCATGGAATACAAATGTTTCATGAAAAGGAATGGAGTGATTTCAATATGCATTTCTGGAGAGAATAGCCACACTGATGACAATATAAATTCACCTAAGTATAGAAATATAGAAGGCCTTTAGATCCTTCTGCCTTTTCTTTCTTCCAATAAGAGATTGAGGAAAATGAATACAATTTACTTAGTGATATTTAGAAGAGAGAAGTAGGCAAATAGTGAAGTCTGGGATAAAAACAAAAGGAAATAGAAGAGATCCCCCAAAGATGTGAAAGATGATGAATATGATGCCTTTTTTGCCCATGGGATATGGAATTGAAAGTTTGATTCATTCTTACTTTGCCTGAAGAAGGGCTTAGAATATAGACCTAGAGAGAGTCATTAGTGATGACAGGAATTAAGAGAAGGAAAGAGAATGGTCAATTTATTCCTTTCCTTTGATCAACAAAAAACAGTAGGCAAATTGATATACTTTGTTGGGGGAGAGGTTCCACCAAAGGAGCCTCATAATTTGGAATATTTGTGACTGGAAATTAATACAGATCTTTAGAACTAATTTTTCTTTTAAAGGCCTCTATTTTTATTTTCCTTTTAATACAAATCATTCTATTATCATGTGAACCAAATGCTTGCAGGTGGAAGTTTACTGGCAATGGAGGAGGGGAGAGAATCATGTATACATTGTCCCAAGTTTGATGGGGAGCATAATTGAAGTTAAAAAATTCCCCCAAGTACAGCTGTTGCATCAGATACTCGTGACATGCTGAATGAATAGGCTTTGCCCTACAATGTAAGGTGAATAATTGTTACCTTCTTCACTAAGCCTGACATCCTTCATTTACAAATATTGAGGTCATTTGCTCATAACTCTATTCTCACCTTCTCCTCATCTCACATCACTCTGATGTCTTCCCCCATTATCTCCTCTTTCACTCACCTCACACAAAGAACACAAAGATTTTGCCCATGCAAAATCTACCTATCCCATAGATCTCCTTTTGTCCTGTCTTCACCAGGAGATTGCTCCCTCTATCATACCCATTCCATCCCTATCTACAGGCTAACTCTCTGCTGCCAACAAACTCCTGTGTCTCTTTTTATCATGAAAAGACACATTTCATTTGGTCCTACCATCCTACTAGCTATCATTTTATATCTTTCATCCCTTCCGTGTCTAAATTGCTTGAGAAAGGCATTAACAATCAGTGCCTCCACTCTCTCTCTCCCTCTCTTCCCAAACCTCTGTATTTTGGCTTTGTTCTTTAAAGTTACCAATGATTTCTAAACTGCAAAATCTAATGATCTTTTCTTAATTCTCATCATTCTTGACCTCTCAGCAACCTTTGAACTATCCATCTTCCTCTCCTTCTATACGTTCTCTCCTCTCTAGATTTTCATGAAATTGCTCTTTTTGTTCTAGTCTGATCTCTCTCACCACTCATTCAGTCTTCTTTACTAGATCTTTCTCCATATCACATCTAACTGTGGTCATGCCCCAAAATGTTTGTCTTGGCCCTTCTTCTTTTTTTTCCTCTATGCTATTTCACCTGTTGATTTTGTCAGCTACCATGGATTCAATTGTCATCTCTTTGCAGATGATTCTCAGATTTCTATATCAAGTCATAACTTCTGTCGTACTTTCCAGTCTCACATCACTACTCTCCTATGTGACATTTCAAACATGCATTGCTCCTTATTAAACTTTAGTAGCTTCCTAATGCCTCCAGGATGAAATATAAAGTTCTATTTAACTTCTAAAGTCATTGCCAACTGCCCTCTCTATTTTTTTAAATTTATTTTTACATTTCACTCACCTCTCTATAGTCTATAATTCAGTGGCATTGGCCTTCTTGCTCCAGACTACCTTTACGTTCACATTTCCCAAGTTTGCCATATTTCCTCTCTATAACACCATCTAGTAGCTTTCTGCGGCTCTCTTCAAGACACAGCTCAAATCCCACCTTCTTCAAAAGACCTTCCTCAATCTTTTCCCCAACTTGTCCTCTCAGTACCCTCACTAATTCCTCTTCTCTGATATTACCTTCCATTAATCCTATATCTAGCATATATTCACAGGGCTCTGTATCTCCTTTACTTGAAATGGACTGTGAGCTCCTTGTGGGCAAGGACCATAGTTTTACCTTTCTCTGCAAACAGTACAATGCTAGGCACAAAGCTGGTGCTTCCCAAAAGCTTGCTGACTTACTAATCACTGAACTCTAATTTATGTGAATTCTTTCTTTTCCTTAATTCATAATATCTGTATACTCTTTCAAGCCTTTTGAGGGATCTTTTAAAATTTGAACTCTTCCTTTTGATCTAGACTTACCTATCCATGGAAAAATAAAAGTCTATTTTATTTTTGGATAACTAAATATTAGAATGTTTTCTCCTTACATTTAGCCTAAATTTGCATCTTAGGAATTCCCATTTCCTGCTCCTAGTTTCTCAGGCCAAACAGATAAATCTAATCCTTCATACCAGGTGACAGGCCTTTAAATACTTAAAGACAACTATCCTTCAGTTCTCCAACATAATCCACTTTTCCTCAACTTTTCTGCATATGGCATAATCTTGAGGCTATTAGCCATACTGCTTACAAAGCTTTGTATGAATTCTAGATTTAGGTGGTGCCCAAAATTGAACCCAGCATAGGCATTACATTGTAATTTTCTGCCTCCTTTTTAAGGACTTCTAGACTTTAAACTGTCAGTCCCAGTCTACACATAATATTTTTAATTTTTCTCCCAATTATAATTGACCTCTTTCCTTAACTCACTGACTGCCTATCCTTGTGGTAGCTGAAAGAATCTTTATCATTAGCTTTACTCCCAACTGGCACTATCCTATAACTGCCTGCTCCAAAATATTGTCTAAAAAGCAATCAGTGATTGGAGCAGTTGATAAGTAGATTTCAGCTATTATCAGGAGAAATTTCCAAATAATTTTTCAAAAATTGGTTACTGTGTCTTGCAAAGGAGTGGATTAGTTCCTCATCAATGGCGGTTTTCATGCTGAGGATGGATGACCATTTCTTAGAAGTGTTGTAGAAGAAATTCTTTCTCAGATTTGGCTTGAAGTAGGTACCCTCTGCCAAGCTTAAGCCTAAAGGTCTGTTCTACTTTTTAAACCATATTTTTATTCCAATTTTTAACCCAAATTTAACCCAAATTTTAATCCAAAAAGAGTTGCAACCTGTCCTCTGCTCCTTAAAATCAGCAACAATATGTACCAGCCAGACTGCACCCTGTTCTCCACTGATCTAACTAGAAATGTCATTGATGTCTCAGCAAGTGCTTCAATTGATCTGAAAGTCAGTCAAATGGACAAGCACAACCCAGTAAGAAATACTGGGGTGGTTTAGGGAACAGAAACTCATTATAAAAGTGATGAGAAATGGCAGTTTTTGTAACTTCCCAAATAAAATTGAGACATAAAGTAATTGAGAATGGCATTTTTATAATGTTCATGACACAAAAATCAAAAATCACAGTGCAGGGACTTCCTATATGTCCTCTGCCATTGCATTTATGGGGAGATTTTTATTGCTACTTTTTAAATTTGCCATCTCAGTAACTATCCTTCCTAGGAGATAATGGAATTTAGGAACGTATCATAATTTTCTCTTCTCAGTTTTACCAATCAGACTTCCTCAAGGTAATGTAAACTAGAAGGAAGGATAGACAGTATTTTTTTTTCCACAAAGACTGATAAGAGATCATGGAATCTAAAATATGTTGACAAAAATATCACGAGTTCTTAAATGTAGAACTGGAGAGGAACTTCAGAAATCATCCAATCCCTCTCTTCCACAGATGAGGAAACTGAAGCTCAGAGAAATTAAATGACTCAGCCAAGATGAGGAAGGGAGTAACATAGGCTAGATTTTAATTTCTACTGTCACTCTCAGTGAAGAGCAATAAAATAAGTTGAAATGATCACAGAAGATAAAAATACATGTAGACACATATAAATATATATATATGTGTGTATATATGTGTAAATAGCTAAATAGGTATTAAGTAGAGAGATATGAAATTTCTTCATTAAATTATCTTAGTTTTCCTCTGCCTCTGGGTCTGTGAACATAAATGCTTCCTTTATATAAAAAATTTCCTCTATTTGTGATTTGTTCCTGTTTCACCCATCAATTCAGTTATATCCTGTAATAAGAGCAAATATTCTTTAGAACATAGGATACACTTGGGATTCTTGGTAAAGCTAAAAGTACTTCTAGGAATAAAAGTGTACTAAAGTAGTTTTTGTTAAGTGTGAACTTAAAAACAAAGTCTTCTTTCTGATTCCGTAGACATTAAGTACTAGCATATGAAACTGGATGAAGGAAGGTTTGACCTGTTTTTGTTCTCAAATTTCTTTTAAAATTTATTTCATTTTCTAAAAAAAAAAAAGAATGAATATAATTACACCTTAAACTTAAACTGAAAAAGAAGAATGCACACTGATATTTTGAGTCTGGTAAAGTAGAGAGCAGCTCCCCCTAGTGCTCTAATATACAATGATGCAAGGATCAACAACTCAATCTTTCATTGAGCTCTGGACAGCCTCAGGTTAAAATAATTCAATGCAATTTACCCAATATTTATAAAGCACCTACTATGTAGAGAGCACAAGCCTGGCTCTTGAGGGGAATGGAAAGTTTAGATAAGACAAAGTCCTGGATCTCATAGCTTATTGCATTAGTGGAAGGAAAAGACATACTGTGTAATAAGTCAAAGTTAGAGGGATCCAGAGAGAACCTTTGGCTAATACCAAACTGAGGAAGCATATACCACTTAATTTTTAAGGAGAAACACTAGCCAACTCAGTCAATTATATTGTACTAAGATGCCTTTGATGACCTTTTCATTAATTAGGAAATCCTGCCCAACAATGTTATTTGTCTGAATATAGGCTATATAACATTGCTTAGAAGAATAATATTTGACAGGAAAATATAGATCAAAAAATTAATAAAGAATTGAAACCCTAAAAAAATAAAGAAGATAGTAAAATGGTACCTGATTACCTTTTATTAGACCAATAGCCAGGCTACATTGAATAATATATATTCAGACATCTAGCAGATATGATTATGAGCCATTTCATTTATCTTTAATAGGTTGTAGAAAATAGCAGAGGAAAGCAGAAGGGTAAGCCAGTGAGTTTAATTTGAATAATGGTCAAAACTCTAGAGGATAATGATAATGGTTAGTGGAAACTTAGAAAAGGAAAGTCATGATCACAAAGAACAATCAGTTTCATCAAAAACAGGTCAGGCCAAAGAATGAAAAATAAAGTAGATGTCCATTGATTGGAGAGTGGCAAAGCAAAATGTGTTTCAAGAACATAATGGAACTTTCCTGCTCTGTAAGAAATAATGAATATGAAATAGACAGGAAGTATGGGAAAACACAAAATGAGGTAAGCCTAGGCAAATAGGAAAAAAATAGAGGGAAGGGAAGTAAATAAGTATTTATATATTGCCTATAATATGCCAAGCAGCATACTAAATATGTTATACATTTGCTCCTTATAATAAATTATGAAGTAGAGGTAATATTATCATTCCCATTCTACAGTTGTATAAACTGAGGAAGAGATTAAGTGACTCACCCAGGATCATAAAGCTAGTATCTGAGGTTAGATTAGAACTCAGGTCTTTAATACAGACTCAGTGCTCTATCCACCATGCCAAATGCTTCATACAATATATACAAAGAATATGAAATTAATGGAAAACAATAGCACTGAATGCTATGTAACTGCAATAACAAAGTCTGGCCCCAAAGAAGAAATATGAAATGCATTCCCTGGCTTTCTTACAATGTTGAGAGACTATGACTGTGAAACACTCTTTTAGTCTTGGCTAATGTATTGACTAGTTTTCCTGAATTGCTTTTATTGTTCTTTCCTCTTCTATTCAAATGAAACAATGTTTATAAAAATGTTTAGCACAGTACCTAGCATGTAGTAGATACTCTAAAAATTATTCTTTCTTACCACTATGAGAGATTGCTTTCTGGTACAAAGGAGGGAAAAATGGGAATGAAAAGATAGAAAATTATCAACAATATTTGAAACAAAATAACCAAGTCATTCTAAATTAATTCCATTTCCTTCTCTTACAAGCTTATTAAACTGGTAAATTAGGGGAAAATATGAATACAACTGACTCAATTTTGAGGAAAGTTTATGATAATGTCTAATACTGCACAGGAATATAGTTATGGGAATTCAGAACAGGATGAATTGTGGGGCCTCAAAAAATAATCATTAATAGACTAATGCCATTTTAAAGTAGGATGGTAGTGGAACATCCCAAGGGTCTTCAGTCAATCAGATTATTGTTTAAATTTTTCCCCAGAATTTTGAGAAAATGTTAGCATGGACTGGCATAAAGCATACTGGATTTTGAGTCAAGATAATCTGGACTTGAATCTGGCTTCAGACCCTTTACTTACTATCTGAAGTTGGATAAGTCTCATTTTCCTCAGTGGAGGTAATATCCCCTACCTCGCAGGGTATTAATGAGAACTGAATGAGACTATATATATATATATATATATATATATATATATATATATACTTTGAAAACATTAAATCACTATATAAACTCTAGTTATTTTAGAGATGTAAATTCTATCCCAAGTCATATAATTTCTGAGTAGGAACTGGGACTCTCTTACAGGTGTCCTGACACCTAGTGTAGTCCTTCCCCTGGGAAGAATACTTGATTTGTTTTAATGTCCACAGAACCTAGACTTAATAGAGTTCAAGTCCAAACATTTAATAACTTTATATCTCACTCTAGTCTTTAATTTTTTTGTGCCTCATTTCCCTCATTTTAAAAATGCTAATAATAACTATACTAACACAAAAACATTTTTGAAAGAAAATTGATCAAATGATCATTGATATTAGACAAGCAATTATTAAGCACTAAGTTTCAAGTACTATATGCCAAATGCCAGAAACACATAAATAGGAAAAATAAAACCTGCGTCTTTGCCCCCAAAGAGTATCTGTTGATTCCGAGACCATATTAAAGCTTTGCTTAAGCATGACTAATTCTTGGGCATAGTTTTCTTTCATTAATATGTCCTCCAAGTATTAAGTCAATGAAAAGAACTTTGTAATGCAGATTTCAAAAACTGGTCTTTAGCCACACTTGGATTGCAACCAAATACACTATTTGACATCTCAAAACAGGCTTATTTTCATTTGCTTTTCATAAACATAAGCCTAATGTGGAAGAAACAAATCATTTGCTAATTCAGGAATTAGATGCTGCTTAGCAAAACCTGAATTCAATATGCAATTACACGAACCTTCGGGAGAACCGACAAAGCACAACTGAATCAAAAGTTATGGTCATGAATTGATTTTCTGCATTTATAAAGCTATTTTTGGGGGCAGATAGACAAAATGCAGGAGGCAAGTCCCATAGACCTTTTTACTTGTTGAAAATATTTAATCGGCCAGTTTTAGCTTCTCTCTACTATCAATTAGCTGATCTCTAGCAACCCTTTTCTCCATTTCTACTTACTTGCTTTTTCAGCTGTTTCTGTCTGAAAACCAAATAACCAAGTTTGTCAATATTTTTGTAAAGGAAGAATAAATAGCCTCTGAGTTAGAGCCCAAGGGACTCCCCTAATTATTTTTAGTTCCTGGCCCTTCTAATATGCTTATCAGATCCCATTTTCAGGCCTGAGTTCTCTTCCAAAAGTCATATTTTAGAAAGGATGGTAGCAAAATAGAAATAATTCCTAGGAAGGCAGTCAAGATGCTCAGGAACTGGAAGCCATGCCATATGAGCACTAATCAAAGGAAGTAGGGATATTTTGCAGAGAAGGCCACCATTTGAAGTCCTCAAGCAGAAACTAGCTCGCCATTTGTTGGATATATTATGACGGGCATTCTTGTTCAGAGATGATTTAAATTAGGAAACTGCCCTCTTACATCCCTTGTCTCTCATATGCTCCTAGGATATTCTAGAACAGTGTTGGGCAAACTTTTTAAAGGAGGGGCCAAAGGAAAGGAAATGCTCATCTGTCAGTCTGTTTCTAAGGCAACTCTTTCAATAATTGTATTGTATCTTACTCATTGTATTCATCAGATTAGGAATAATGTCCCATGACTGGATAGAAAATTTCAGGGGACCACATCTGGCCCATGGGCTGTAGTTTGCCCATCAATGTACTAGAATATCAAATTTGGATGAGCCTATGAATAATAGCAACTTTGGGCTTCTAGGTTAAGATGGTGGCAAAGTAGAGGCAGGGAGACTTTCTCACCTTACCAACTGATATAGCATACCTCCAAACAAACAAACAAAAGAAAACAAATCCAGATGAAAGAAGGGACCCCACAATAGGGTGCATTATCGAAGGTACATGGGATTTGGGCATTTCCACGCCATAAGGGGGGAAAATAGCTCCCATCAAAATGCAAGTGGATCACTCTTCCCCTATCCCACCCACAGTACCAGAGGCAGAGGCTGCACTCCAGAATTAGAGTGAGTGGGGGCACAAAATCTAGCTCCTTGGAAGCTAACTGGCACCACTAGGAGCTTGCCCCTGAGAGCAGCAAGACCTGATATCCCAGGTGGCTGGAAAACTCAGACCTTGGACATGGTAGTGGGGCTGAGAGAGGCAGCAGTAGCCCCCAGCATGCTCAGACTCAGGGGCAAACCTCAGATGGAGGAGCAAGGGTGGGCCAAGTTCCAGGCTCTGGGCAGCTGGCTAGGACCATGGGGGCTTGACCTGGAAAACAGCTAGACCAGAGACCCCAAGAAGGTCCTCAGAGAAGCCAAGAGACTCTCAAAGTAGCCTCAGTCAAAAACAGCTCCCTAACTCCATACAAAGAGAATCAGATTGCCTTACTCAGCCTTCTGGATTATAAACCACAATGATACCAAACAAAGCCCAAGAAATAAACAAGAAGACCAAGAAAAAAAAAACTCTAACACTTGATAACTTCTGCATAGAAAAAACCCAGAAAACAGAGGAGGACAAAAAATTAAAGACATCCAAACCTTCCCAAAAATATGAAAATGGGTCACAAGATCTTGAAGAGTTCAAATCTGAGATCATGAGAAAGATGGAAGAGATCTGGCAAGAAAATAACAATTTAAAAGGCAGAATTTCACAATTGGAAAGTGAGGCTCTGAAATCAAATGAATTGATAAGCAAATTGAAGACCAGAAATGACCAGCTGGAAGCCTTGAAGAACCAGATAGACCAGATTGAAAAGGAAAACCAAAATATTTTAGCCAAAAACCAGCCTCTAAAGTCTAGAACTGGGCAATTAGAAGCCAAATGATCTCACAAGACAACAAGAATGAATAAAGCAAAGTCAAAAGACTGATAAAATAGAAGGAAACATGAAATATCTCACTGAGAAATTGAAAGATCAAGAAAACAGGTCTAGAAGAGACAACTTCAGAATCATTGGTCTTCCTGAAAAAAGAGAAAGTAATAGACATTTGGACTCCATACTAAAAGAAACTATTCAGCAAAACTGCCCTGAAGTTCTACAACAAGAGGGCAATATAGACATTGAAAGGATCCATTGATTACCCTCTATACTAAACCCTGAAAAGACAACCCCCAGGAATATAATAGCCAAATTCAAGAGCTTCCAAGTAGAAGAAGAAATATTACAAGAAGCCAGAAAGAGACAATTCAGATATCAAGGAGCACCAATCAGGATCACACAGGATCTGGCAGCCTCCACACTAAAAGACTGCAAGGCCTGGAATATGATATTCAGAAAGGCAAGAGAACTGAGTCTACAATCAAGGATCACCTGCCCATCAAAACTGACTATATACTTCCAGGGGAAAGTATGGGCATTCAACAAGATAGAAGATTTCCAAGTATTTGCACAGAAAAGACCAGGACTAAATGGAAAGTTTGCTATCCAACCACAAAAACCAAGAGAAACATGAAAAGGTAAATATGAAACAGAGGGGAAAGAAAGAAAACTCTTATTTTTAAATTTGCCTCTTTAAGGGCTTTAATAAGATCAAATTATTTGTATTCCCATATGGAGAAATGTTATGTGTAATTTTCAAAAACTGTATTCACTATTATAGTAATTAGAAGGATTATTCTTCGAGGGAGAGGTTGGAGCATTAAATGGTCTAAGATGAGACAGGGTAGGAAAAAAAGAGAGGGGTAAATAGTAGATGGTACCAAGAGAAACTTGAATGAATAAGAAAAATAGGATATTCTATACAACACAAAGAGAGCATAGGAAGGGAAGGGATGAATACTATTATATAAAGGAGAGGAAAAGAGCATTAAGAGGTAATATTTAAACCTTACTCTCAGTGGAATTAATCCGTAGAGGGAAGAGTAGCTATATCCACTGGGATATAGAATTCTACCTAACTCTACTGAGAAAGTCAGAAGAGATTAATCAAGGGGAGCAGGGGAGTGTGGAGGTTATAAAAGGGAGGGGAGGAAAGAGGGGAGAGAATTCATTAGGCCTTTAAAAATAAAAATGTGGGAATAATAAGGGAGAGGGTGGAAAGGGAAGTAAATCAAGGGAGGGGACAAGGGGGACTGGACTAAAACAAATCACTGTTTAAAAAGGAAATAGTGTAAGAAGAAGGGGTAGAACTAGGAGAGGATACCAAAATGTTGGGGAATACACAAGTGATAATTATAACTCTGAATGTGAATGGAATGAACTCACCCATAAAATGGAAGCAAATAGCAGAGTGGATTAGAAACCAAAATCCTACCTTATGTTGTCTACAAGAAACTAATAGAAATAATCAACTTTAGCAAAGTTGCAGGATACAAAACAAATGCACATAAATCATCAGCATTTCTATATATCTCCAACACATCACAGCAGCAAGAGGTAGAAAGAGAAATACCATTTAAAATCACCCTAAAAATATAAAATACTTAGGAATCTATCTATCAAAACAAACACAGGAATTATATGAACACAACTACAAAACACTTTCCAAACAATTCAAACTAGATCTAAACAATTGGAAAAACATTGATTGCTCATGGGTAGGATGAGCTAAGATAATAAAAATGACCATTCGACCCAAATTAATTTATTTAGTACCATACCTATCAAACTAAACAAAAAACTTTTTTTATTTAATTAGAAAAAACTATAACAAAGTTCATTTGGAATAACAAAAGATCAAGAATATCAAGGGAAATAATGAAAAGAAATGTGAAGGAAGGTGGCCTGCTACTACCAGCTATTTAACTATACTATAAAGCAGCAGTCATCAAAACAATATGGTATTGGCTAAGAGACAGAAAGGAGGATCAGTGGAATAGACTTGGGGTAAGTGACATCAGCAAGATAGGTGTATGATAAACCCAAAGAGCCCAACTTTTGGGACAAAAATCCACTATTTGACAAAAACTGTTGGGAAAATTGGAAAACAATATGGGAGATATTAGGTTTAGACCAACATCTCACTCCCTTCACCAAGATAAATTCAGAATGGGTGAATGACGAATATAAATAAGGAAACTATAAGAAAATTGGGTGAACTTAGAATAGTACACCTGTCAGATCTATGGAAAAGGGACGATTTTAAAACCAAGCAAAAGTTAGAAAAAATTACAAAATGTAAAATAAATATTTTTGATTATATTAAATTAAAAAGATTTTGTACAAACAAAAACAATGCAACCAAAATCATAAGGGAAACATCAAAATGGGGAAAATCTTTGTAACAAAAAACTCTGACAGGGGTCTAATTACTCAAATATACAAGGAGCTAAAACAACTGTATCAAAAAACAAGCCATTCCCCAATTGATAAATGGGCAAGGGATGTGAATAGGCAATTTTCAGATAAAGAAATCAAAAGTATCAGTAGGTACAAGAGAAAGTGTTCTAAATCCCTAATAATTAGAGAAATGCAAATCAAAACAACTCTGAGGTATCACCTCACAACTAGCAGATTGGCTAAAATGATAGCAGGGGAGAGTAATGAATGTTGGAAGGGATGTGGCAAAATTGGGACATTAATGCATTGCTGGTGGAGTTGTGAACTGATACAACCATTCTGGATGGCAATTTGGAACTATGCCCAACGAGCTCTAAAAGAATGCCTGCCCTTAGAGCCAGCCATACCATTGTTGGGTTTGTACCCCAAAGAGATCAGAGATAAATAGGCTTATATGAAAATATTTATAGCTGGACTTTTTGTGGTGGCAAAAAACTAGAAAACAAAGGAATACCCTTCAATTGGGGAATGGCTGAACAAATCATGGTATATGTTGGTGATGGAATACTATTGTACTCAAAGTAATAAAGAACTAGAGGAATTCATTGTAAGCTGGAAAGACCTCTAGGAATTGACGCAGAGTGAAAGGAACAGAACCAGGAGAACATTGTACACAGAGACTGATACACTGTGGTAAAATCGAATGCAATGGACTTCTGTACTGGCAGCAATGCAATGACCCAGGACAATTCTGAAGGATTTATGGTAAAGAACACTACCCACATTCAGAGGAAGAACTGCAGGAGTGGAAACACAGAAGAAAAACAACCGCTTGAACACATGGGTTGATGCGGGCATGGTTGGGGATGTAGACACTAAATGACCACACCAATATAACTATCAATAATATGTAAATAAGTCTTGACTGATCACACATGTTAAAACCAGTGGAAATTCGTGTTGGATATGGTGGGTAAAGGGGGGCGAAGGGGAAAATAAAAACAAGAATCATGTAACCATGGAACATGTTTCTAAAAATTAAAATATTAAAAAAATATCCCTCCAAAATTGGGACATTAAAGCATTGCTGATGGAGTTGTGAACTGATCCAACCATTCTGGATGGCAATTTGGAACTATGCCGAAAGAGCTCTTAAAGAATGCCTGCCCTTCGAGCCAGCCATAGCATTGATGGGTTTGTATCCCAAAGAGATCATAGATAAACAGATTTGTACGAAAGTATTTATAGCTGCGCTTTTTGTGGTGGCAAAAAACTGGAAAACAAAGGGATGCCCTTCAATTGGGGAATGGCTGAACAAATTGTGGCATATGCTGGTGATGGAATACTATTGTGCTCAAAGGAATAATAAGCTGGAGGAATTCCATGTGAACTGGAAAGACTTCCAGGAGTTGATGCAGAGTGAAAGGAGCAGAACCAGGAGAACATTGTACACAGAGGCTGATACATGGTGGTAAAATCTAATGTGATGGACTTCTGTATTAGCAGCAATGCAATGACCCAGGACAATTCTGAGGGATTTATGGAAAAGAATGCTACCCACATTCAGAGGAAGAAATGCAGGAGTGGAAACAGAAGAAAAACAACTGCTTGAACATATGGGTTGATGAGGACATGGTTGGGGATGTGACACTAAATGACCACACAAATGCAACTATTAATAATATGTAAATTAGCTTTGATTGATCACACATGTTAAAACCAGTGGAAATGCGCCTTGGATATGGGAGGGTGATGGGGGGTGATGGGAAAAGTAAAAACAAGAATCACATAACCATGGAAAATTTTTCTAAAAAAAATAAAATTTAAAAAAAAATTGCAACTTTGAAAAAGTCCAAATGCTTTAATTTTTTATCTGCAAAAAGAGATTATCCCAGCCCTTAAATATGTTTTGCTCGTGCCTATTATAGAGCCAGAGAATTTCAAAATTCTGGGAGAGCCCTTAAAATCCAACTCTTCATTTCTCAGATGGGAAAACTAAAAAGGGAATTATAAGAATGATATTAGAAAATTGTTTTATTAGCTTAGAGATAAGCTCTATTTGAAACTCCAATTCTTTCTCAAGCCAGCTTCTCTACTCCTTATCTCTAAACTAATAAAACAATACTTATTTTCTAATATTATCCTTATTAGTATAGTGGTGCAGAAAAAAAAGCGCAACATTTGGATTCTGAGAAACAGGGTTCAAAACTAATTTTTATATTATAATAACATAAAGTTATATTATTATATATTAAAAACTATTTACTAGCTGTGTAACTTCGGACAGGTAGTTGGCATTATAATGGATAGAACATAGGACAGGGTCAAGAAGACATACCTTTCCGAGCTCTAATCTGGACTCATTTACTAGCTATGCGAGCCCAAGCAAGTCATTTAACTCCAGTTGCCTCAGTTTTCTTATCTGTAAAAGCAAATTTGAGAAGGAAATGGAAAGGCATTCCAGTATCTTTGCCAAGAAAATCCCGGATGGGGTCACAAATAGCCTGACATAACTGAACAAAAACAAGCCCTCATTGATTTTAATCAATACAACTCCTTTAGGTGACCTGCCTCCTTTCTATAAAGTAATATATCTTTTCTTTTTGCCCTACTGTGGATATGTTTCAGATTATTTACTAAAATAATTTCATTATAAATTCTACATCAAAATAATATTTCATTTGTATTAGTGAACTTGCTAAATAGTATAAACTAGTGTTATGGGAGCCCCTAGTGGGGAATGAAGCAGGTGCAACATCTGCATCCAAAGAGAAGGCACAAAGGAGGTGGTTCCCTCAAGCAGCTCTTAAATCTCATAATGCTCTATAATTGGATTTATTCTTTTACTTATTTAAAGTTTGAATAATCAAGATTAAATTTGTTTTACTACTGAAAATAAATTTGGTTGAAAAAATATTTTCTGCATTCATTTAACAAATAATTATTTATTATATATAAAACAGGCAGGAAAGATGGTAGAGAGCAGCAATTCGAGTATGGTCCAAGGACTCTTCAGGGTCCCAGATACCCTTTCAGGATTTGTGGTCAAAACTATTTTTATTACTACTAAGGTACTTGAATTTCTAATACAATAAGTATTGATAGATATAATCCGCTTTAATAAAGAAAAAGAAAATTCTTTGGGGGATTCTCAATTTTTAGTCTTAATGTCTTTATTTTGGCTTTTTTTCTCTTTATTATTAATATAATTTACCCACATGTGTCCCAGTCGCCTCCTCCCTGCATCATAGAAGGCATCATCCAGGAGAAAGATCTCTTCATACAAATTATGTCTTTCATGTTTTGACCTTTCAGTTCACTCTCTGGAGGTAACATTCACAATGTATTCTTCAAGAAAATCTATAGCTGTGTATGATGTTCTCTTGGCCCTACTCATTTTACTGTTCATTATCCCATGTAGTTCTTTCAAAGTTTTATTAAAGTTAGCCTACTCATATGTTTCTTATGGTGAAATTCTCAGTAATTTTTAAGAGTATAAAAGGACTATGAAATTAAAAACATTTGAGAACCACTGCTTTAGAGGAGAGAAATCTGTCCTCCCAGTCAGAAAACAAAAACAAAAACAAAAACTTGAGTTCTAGTGTTGCCTCTGACACATACTGTCTATATAACTCTGGTCAAGTCTTTTAACTACTCAGTGTTACAAGAAATTAATTCCTTAAGACTACAAGTTTCAGAGGGCAGCTAAGGGATGCAGTGGACAAAGTCCAAGACCTAAAATCGGGAAGACTCATCTTCCTGAATTCCAATCTGGCCTTTGATGTTTATTAGTTGTGTGACTCTGACCAAGTCATTTAACTCTTTGCCTCAGTTCACTCATCTGAAAAATGAGCTGGAGAAGGAAATGGCTAACTATTTCAATAACTTTATGAAGAAAACATCAAATAGGGTCACAAAGAGTCATATATGATTGAAACAACTGAAAAATGAGCTCTTTAAATGAAGTTAGAAGAGGCCCAAACTAGATAGATACACAGATAATAAAGACACATTCCTGTATTATAAGTACAAAGAAAACATGGTGTACATCTTCTAAAAGGAAACAGAACTTATACACAAATAATTATAATGAATATAATTATGTAAATGTAAAATAAAGATGTAAAATCAATGATTAAAAGGATTCAAAAGCTACTTTTGCTTAGACAGTGGGGAGGGAGAGCCAGAGTTCTTTTTCATTTGCTTAAGAGTGAAATTCAGGCCTTCAATTTCATGTGTTGGATCAAATGGACTTAGTTCATAATATTTCAATATACCCAAAGTATTAGTGCTGAATAACAAAATGCTAATTTTAGAAGTATAACTCCCCATGCTTTTTCAATCAAATGGAAAGGGCATATTCACCAGCCAAATCATCCTTGAGTTTTAAGCTGTTAATTTCAACCAATGAGGCTAACATAAAAAGCAATTTCCACTCCCCGTTTCACAGGACTGAACAAGTTCAGCCTCCTAGATAAAACAGGAAGAGTTGGGGTGGTGTAGGAGATCGAGGGCTGCCCTTGGAGTCAGGAAAACCCAAGTTCAAGTCTCAGTTCTGATATCTACTAGCTTCGAGTATCTATCCTCTAGGTATTCTTAGCAACTTTCTAAGAGGATAAATTACAGAAAAGATGTTCACTTGTATTGGTAGGGGGGATTTCTTCAACAGGCAGTTCAGGTCATTTACTTTCCCCATAAAATAGCTACCAAGAGGATTCAATAGGTTGGAAAGAACCCTGAATTTAAAGTCAGAAAAAATCTGATCTGGGGGGAAAAAAGCATTACATTTTTTTGGACCTAAGTTTACAAAGGTACAAAATTCTGAGGCAGACTAAATGATATCTAAGATCTCTTCTAGCTTTAAAATTCTTTATGGGTAAAAGCAGAGATAAGCTGTGGTATGTTATTTAGTATCAATTGGCCTCACTTCAGCAAGATTATCTCTTTATACCCCACAATAAACAATTTTCTCCCCACCCCTTCAGAGGAGCTATTGAAAATAGGCTTATCTTTATCCAAGTCTCCCAAAGAATCTTCTCCCCATTTACATTCTGTCCTGAGGACTTTGCCTCATACTTCAGTGAGAAAATTGAGGGCATTTGCCAAGAGTTTTCTCTTATGTATTCTTCATTTTATATCAGCACTCAGACATCTTTCTTCACTATTTCTGCCTTCCTGACTATAGGGAATAAAGAGGTACCACTTACAAGTCTTTCTGCATGCCCCCTTGATCCCACACTATCCCATCTTCTGTAGCAAATTGAATCTACTACCATGTCCCTTCTTTCTCTTATCTTCAATCTTCTCACTCCTTTTTTGACACAAACATACTGATATCTATACCATGCTTAAAACATTCACCAGATCTGATCACCCCTGTTAACTACTATTGAATATCTCTTCTCTTTATTTCACTTAAATTTTTTGAGAAAAATATTTATATTAGGTTCTTCCACTTTCTGTTCTCCCCATTTACTAGTGCCTTCCTTTCTCATTATTTCTCATCTACTCTTTTTTCTCAAACCTTTGCCTTCTATCTTAGAATCAATACTATGCATTGGTAAAAAGGCAAAAAGGGGATAAGGGCTAGACAGCGGGGGTTGTGACTTGCCCAGGGTCACACAGGTAGACAGTGTCTGAGGCCAAATTTGAACCAAGGGTCTCCTATCTCTAGCCCTGACTCTCAATCCACTGAGTCAACTAGCTACCCCATTTTGCAGCTAGTTATCTTCATGTTTATGTTCTCAATTAGAAATGAGTGCAGGGGATGTTTCTGCCGTTCTTTATGTTCCCACTGTTTGGCACTGTGCCTGACACATAATAATTACTTAATACTTGTTGAATGACTGACCTTTCTTGTTTCTTCTCCAACATTAATATAGCTTTGTCTGATTATCATTAAAACACAAACTGACTGACATGTTCTTTTCCTTTTCTATTCATGTCTGGGCAGGAGCATGTAGTGAAAAAGTCCAATAAACAGTTTGAAATCTAAAAAAAATACCAAAGAGTTTACCAAGATGTATGAATAAATCTGGGAAAACAATCCTTAATTCACTAAACAATGATGAATAAACTCATGATATTATGTATTGAACTTGTCAACAAAAGTGCATTCTAAGTTTGTAGATTTTAAAAGTATTCTTTAACATGAAAAATTGTCAGAAAATTATTCCTCATAACATTCAAAGTGAGATGGTGAATCACTGTGGACAATAATACAAATTGAGCTTTTCACTCTTTGAAAACAGTGAAATGATGAGGGCATAAATTCTATAAAGATTATAAATGTTAATACCATAAAAGCACACCAGATGGCTCTATGAAGATTGTAAACATGTATGTATGTATGTATGTGTTACCTGTAGGGAAGAATCTATTTCTTATGTTAGGAATCAATGAGAAATCAATATATATTTAATTAATGACAGTGGTAACATTTTGTTATTCTTTGGATAAAAAGGTATGATTCCTAGTTTAAAAGGAATAATAATTTAAAATAAAAATTTAAGATCCAAGTTCTTCTGTTCTATGGCTGTGACAAAAAGATAGGGGAAAAAAGGAAGAGAGGACATATTAAAACTGAAATTACTGTTTGCAGTCTGAGGATTTTTAAGTAGTTGAGGCTAGAAACTTGGAGTCTATAAGAAAAACATTCTGATTTGTTTAATTGTTTAACAATAATACTTCCAATTTTCCTGAATTGGAATCTATGCTTAGCAAACTTTGTGAAGGAAAAACTAAAAAGATCCTTATCCTCCTTTTATAAATATGAAAACTAAGACTTAGAAAATTTAAGTGACTAGCCAAAAGTCAGATAACCGGAGCCAAGATTTGAATTCAGTTCTTTTCTAATTCCAAATAGAATAGTTTTCTGATATTCCAAATTACCTCTCATGAGGCACAGAAAATTTATACACTTCAAAGTCTTTGGACAGGGCTAGATAAACACTAACCATTTCAAAATTTATCCTAAATTCCTGAAATCTAAATATCATTATAGCTGCTAAGTAGATAAAGTGCTAGACCTAGAGTCAGAAGGACCCAAATTCAAATCAGACTTTAGATATTTACTAGTTCTGTGACCTTAGGCAAGTCATTTAACTTCTACTGCCTCAGTACCTTCCTCAGTAAATGAGGATAAATATCTGTCTCCTAGTATGTTATGAAGACCAAATGAGATAATATTTATATAGTGCTTTGTAAACCTTAAAGTGTTATATAAAAACTAGCTATTATTTCAACTGTAGTTAAAAGATTAACTCATTCCTGCACAATTAATTGTACTCTTTAAGGTAATTAATAATTAAGTAAGTACCAGGGTGAAAATAAAGTTAAATTACAAATTTTGCTATAAAGCATCTAACTTAAATACCATTAAATTGAAATGATTGTCTATAGATATTTTAAATGGAATTTCTCTTTCTATCTCATCCTACTGGACTTTTTTGGTAACATACATAAATGCTAATGACTCACGTAGATTTAGTTTAATGAAACTTCATTAAAATTATTAATTAAATATAACTAGTTTTTGAGATTCAGTTCTCTAGGATTCTCCAAGTATAACATAATGTCATTGGTGAAAAGTGATAATTTTTGTTTCTTTGTTACCTATACTAATTCGTTTATTTCCTTTTTCTTTTCTTATAGGTATTGCTAGTATTTCTAGTGCAATACTGAATACTAGTGGTGATAATGGGCTTCCGTGTTTCAATTCTTATATTATTGAAAAGGTTTCTAGTTTATTCTCCTTACAAATAAGGCTTATGGATGGTTTTAGATAAATACTAAACATTTATTTTATTCCTATGTTGTCTAGTAGGTGTACTCTAAGAACAGGGGTTGCATTTTGTCAGAAACTTTTTCTGCATCTATTGAGATAATCATAAGATTCCTATTGATTTTCAGGATTTCCAATGTGATATTTAATTTGAGGATTTTTAACTTGGCTTTTTCATAGTTTTTTAAAGTTGTATGCTGAATTAATTGATTTGCTCTGTCTCTATTTTATTTATGAAAGCACTTAGAGATGTAAAGTTTCCCTAAAGGGTGCTTTAACTAAATCCCATAAATTTTGGCATGTTATCTCATTGTTGTCATTCTCTTTAATGAATTTGATTTATATTTCTCTGATTTGTTCTTTGACATTCATTCTTCAAATTAAATTATTTAGTTTATAATTAATTTTAGTCTATGCTTCCACAGCACTTCATTGAATCTAATTTTTATTTTCTTTTTATCTGAAATGATGCATTTAATATGTCTGCTTTTTTGCATTTGGTTGTGTAATATGCCCTAATTAATGTTTCTGTAGGTACCATATACATGATAATAAGATACATTCCTTTTTATTTCCATTCAGTTTTCTATAGAGGTTTATTATATCTAAATTTCTATTCAAACCCTTAATTTCTTTCTTATTTACTTTGGGGCTACGCTTATTTAGTTCAGAGAGGAGAAATTAATTAGTTGTTGTTTATTTTTAAGCTTCTGTCCATTGCTTTGTGTATTTTGTTGTGGGGACAAGAAAAATATTATTGTAGAAAAGATGAACCCCAAAGGGGAAGACTCATTTCCTGAGAATTAGATATCTAATAGGGTTTCCTTAAATTAAGTTCCAGCACAAAATATTAGAAAGAAATGAAGATATTAATAATTTTCATAGCATATACTTTCTCTCTCAAATGTTTCCTTTCTGACCTCAGCTTTTATCACTCCTCAGCATCAAGTATTTAATATGCATTTGGGTGTGGAATATCGATGGAATGTCAAGAATGATGACAGTTTATATTTAGTTGTATTTTATTAACTCAGTATTCCAAAAGAACAGCCAACAGGGAGATGGTTCTCTTTTCTTCATCTTCCTCTGAAAAATCTATTAAGATTTTTATTTAATCCACATGGTTTGGAAGCAAATTAATTTAGTTGATATCTTGGCTGCATGAATAGGTGTTGAATTTAACAGACAGACTTATAGCTTCTTATCTCTTTCGGCAGCCTAGAATTTGGATACAGTTTCTCTCTGATTTTGATGAATGTACAAGTATTTACACAAATACACATTTCCCAATGTCGTAGGTTGAAAGCGAGGAGGAAGGCAAGTGAATTTCCATGAGCTCCTTAAGATGAAATAGTGTTAGATGTAAGTAATATGAGTCGTTTCATTTGCAGGTACACAGATGGTGTTGAAATACAAGATGTACAGATGTAGACAAAACAATGTTTTGGTTTCAGAGCCAAAGCACTACCAATTAACCTGAGGTTAGTATTATGATTTTATACTCAGTGTTGGAGAAACTTAAATTGGGAAGCAAGTCATAGGTGGTGCACTAACAAATCTCCATCAGAATCCATATAAACAACAGGGAAAGATTGTCCCAACAGATTCCAATTGAGGAATAACTTATAAGAAGCACCGCTTCCTTCAAAAATGTATTTTTTTCATTTATTTCTAGCAAATAAAACATAAACCACATATGACTGAGGGGGAAGATATGTAGAACTTAAAAATAAACATGAGCTGAAACAAGAATTGACCATTTGAGAATAAGAAGGTGATATGTTTGCCCTGACTATCTTTATGAAAGGAAGGGCACCATAATCATAGAAGGAATCAGAGATATGTTGTTAATATGACTCCTGGAGGAAACACAATAGAAGCCCAGACTCAGATTTGGAAGGGCATACTGGTCCAAATTGGGTCAGAATGACAACCTCCTATACATATGATATATTTAAATGGCACCTGGACTGTGCATGAATGTATTTAATGAAGGGATAAATTACAACTTCTGAAGACAGTCCTGTCCACTTTTGATTAGCTCCAATCCTAAGGAAGTATCTTCTTACATAAGCTTACATCAGCTTTTCTACTAGACATACTCATTAATCCTATTTCTACTATGTTGGTTGAGGTACAGTGAATCTAATCTTTCTTCTATAAAACACCAGAAGAGATGTAGCTATATATCCCTTGTCAGGGTATTCTTCTTCAGGCTAAACATCCCAAATCTTTCAACCACACTTTCTGCCTCCACACATTATCCATATTCTATCTATTTGTTTTAAGTGTTGTATTCCCCTAATAGAATTCTAACTTTCTTGAGAGAAGAGATTCTCTCATTATGTGTTTTATCTTTTTATTCACAATTCCTTACACTTGTGTTCTTTTTCAGTTATTACTGACTATTTGTGATTGCCTTTGAAGTCTTCTTGGCAGAGAAAGTGGAGTGGTTTGCCATTTCCTTTTCCAGCTCATTTTCCATATGAAAAACAGCAGTAGATAGGATTAAGTGACTTGTCCAGGGTCACAGAGCTAGTAAGTGTCTGAGGTTAAATTTGAACTTAGGTCCTTCTGACTCCAGGGCCAACATTTTATCCACTGAACCACCTAACCACTCACAATTAGTAAACACTTAATAAATGCAATTAGTGGACCTTGAATCCATGCATACTCCTAGTCACCTTCTCCTGGATGCTTCCCAGCTTACTGATGCTCTTCTTAAAATGTGGTACCTGGAACTGGACACAATATTGCAAATATAGTCTGGCCAGTGCAAGTTCAAAGAAAATATAAAGATCTTCTTTTTTTGTAATCATGCAAAACAAATTTTGATATTACCCATATCACAAAAATGCAAAAAAATAAAACAAGAAAATTATATTTCAGTTTGCACTCAGGATTTATTGGTCCTCCCTTTGTAGATGGATAGCATTTTTTCATCATGAGTCCTTTGAAATTATTTTGGATCACTGTGTTGATCAGAATAGCTAACTCTCTCACAGTTCATCATTATAATATTATTGTTATTCTGCACAATGATATCTCGGTTCTGCTTCCTTTCATTTGCCTCAGTTCATATAGATTTTCCTGCATTTTTCTGAAGCCATTTCCCTTGTCATTAGTTATAGCACAATACTAATCTTTCAAAATCATATGCAATAAATTGTTCATCAATTCTCCAATGAAAGGACATTCATTGTAAAGGACCAAGTTAAAATAGCTTTATGATTTTTCTCTATCTCATAACTAATTTTTAAAAAATAAATATTTTGCATATTCTTTAAAATTTTTTCTCACTTTCCATGGATTCAAGAGCCCATCAAAGATATGGAATAAAGTAAAACAAATCAGCTCTTTGCCTATGTCTGACAATACATGTGTCATTCTCCACTTAGCATCTACAGCCATCACTCTAGGGTATGTTTGGTGTAAGGAGGAAAGCATGCTTCACCACCGGTCCTCTCAAGTCTGGGTGAGTTACTAAATTGTTTGGAATTGTACACAACTACTATTTCATCAAGAATAAGTAAGAGGGGTCAGCTAGGTAGTACGGTGGGTAGAGCACCAAGAATGGAGTCAGGAGGACCTGGGTTAAAATCTGGTCTTAGATACTTCCTCACTGTATGATTATGGAGAAGTTACCTAAACCCATTTGCCTAGTCCTTGCCCTTCTGTCCTAGAGTTGTTACTAGGACAGAAAATAAGAGTTTAAAAATTAAAAAGGAATATGTAATAGTGCATTTATCATTGCCTGTTTGAAGCAGAATTTTCAAAATATGAGTACCCTTGGAATAGAAGATGCTGGTGTGCCTCTGTTGGAAGATGCTAAAGTTTGTGTTTTGGATTTCATTGGCAGGGAAGTCTGTGGACCCCTTCTTAGAATAATATTTTAAATATATAATAGATGTAAGATTATAAATAAAATAATTATTTTGAAATGTGATTATCTAAATTGACTAATTTCAAGAACTATAGGCTAAGGACTCCCTTTCTATGTGAAGGAGAAGGATAAAAAAAGACAAGATTTAGAGGAGGAGACTATTTGGCTCAGGGTGATTTACTTATTATCTAAGTTATTTCAAATCTCTAATGTAATGAATAGGTTGAAATAGGAAAGGGTCATTTCCTTGACAAGTGTAAAATGAAGGAGGAGTCTAGCTCTAAAAGAACCTTTCTATCAGTTACTATATACTTCACTGACTAGAGCAGGAGGCTTTCTCTAAATGAACATGTCAGAAAACATTACTCTATTAAATGCTGGTGATGTCAATTATAATCAGAAAGACAGACAAGTTTGTTGACCCTGAACATGCAATCTGGCATGCTTATTCACAGTCTAATCACTGGCAGGCTGGATTAGCAAAATTGTAATATTCGAACTATATGTGTAAATTCCATCCAAGCAATCCCCAAGGTATACGAGGGAAAGGTGGGAAATGGTGAGGAATGGGAATAATGACAAGAGGTCAGATATGGAGTAGCTGACATATTTTGGTAAAGAAGAAGCAAGAAGGAAAGAAATGTGCGAAAAGTAGCCCTAATGATACATACATTTGAAAAGTGTCTAAAATACCTGGAAAAAAAGAAACTTTGCTACAATAGATAAAAACTCTAATTTCCTTATGCCCTTTTAGCTCTTTGCTTCCATGTCACCTCCAAATCATTACCTCCTGAGGCAGGCCATTGACAATGAAAGTTGCTCTTTATTGTGAAGAACTTTTATAACTCTTCTTTGTAACCTATATCAGAGTACCTGGTACATAAGAGGTACTTGAAATTTATATTGACTGTCTCCTTTCCAGTTTTTGTTTCAGGAGTCAAGCAGTAAAAGTCTAATTGTCATCTTCTTTATAATAGAACTTAAAATATTTAATAAGATATTATGTCCCCAAGTTGTTGCTTTTTTCCTTTCCAGGATTAATAGCCCTATTTCCTTCAAAAGGCTCTTTCATAGCATATTCTATGGGAACTTTGACAGTCTGGGCTTCCTCCTCTGAGAGTTCTCCACTTTAGCAACATCTTTTCTAAACCAAGGCACTTCGAACTTATCACAAGAAGTCAAATGCAGTTTGATCAAGATGGAGAACAATGGAATTATTACCTTTCCTGTTCTGAACACTGTGCACTTTCAACTCGTTGCTTTTGTTTTGTTTATAGGAGATTATGCACCTACAGAAGAAGGACAGTATTTATTTTATTGGTGGCAGGTTGATTACAAAGTATTTACAGTGCTGGATTTGGAATTAGGACTGCCTGAGTTCTGACAGTTATTAGTTGTGAGATCCTAGGCAAGTTACTTAATCTCTGTCTTCTTGAGTTGCCTAATCTGTAAAGTATGGATAATAATAGAATCTACCTTTAAGATTTGCAAAGCACTTTGCAAAACATGAAAATATATAAACTATTGTCATTTATATTGTTAACAGCAGCAATAGAGCATCATCTTGGAAATGGGAAGAACTAATAGCTCCAAACCAGAAAGCACTGGTAAAGAGGGTCAGTGACAATGTGAGTAAAATTTTTTTTTAATTTAAGCAAAGATTGAATAAAAGTGGAGGCAGCTGAGTAGCGCAATGAATTGAGAGCCAGGCCTAGAGATGGGAGGTCCTAAGTTCAAATCTAGACTCAGACACTTCCTAGTTGGGTGACCTTGGGCACTTGATCCCCATTACCTAGCCCTTACCCCTCTGCTGTCTTGGAACCAATACAAGTATTGAATTTAAGGCAGAAGGTAAGGGTTTAAAAAATCATTAATTTTTTTTTTATTTTGGAATCATGTCTGACAACTATTCCATTATCAAAGATTACTATGAATGACAAAGGAGATAGTAGGCTTGTCATCTAACAAGACCGAGGGATAATAAAGTGGACAGCATGAATATTGTACTTGTTTTCCTGAGAGACTGAAGAATCAAAGGAAGACCTCCTACAATTTAGGTGGTCTTTCTCTAAAATACTTGTGGAAAAAAGAACAGAATTAAGTAGGTTGAGGAGGCATGGGAAGGTAACCATTTGTGTTGGCAATAGGACCATATTGATACTAATGAGATCACTGTTGCATAAAGATATTTTTTCCAGAGCCTAGAACAATATTATGCTTTAAAGGGCTTAATGGGAAAAACACACACATACACACACAACAGAGTTTGATTGTTCTAGTCCAGTGATGGGCAACTTTTGAGCTTGGTGTGTCAAAATTTGCCAAAAAATCGAACATAACTTGGGTGGTGTGTCACTTCAAGAAAAAACCATAATTTCACAATATCTATATTTTAAATAATAAAAATGTATAATTGTTCTATATAACTATTTAATAAACCAAAATAGATAAGTTAATATAGGCATAATTGTCATATATAGTGTGCAGAGTGTCTATACTACACTATAGCAAATGTTTCATCCTCAGCATATGGCCCCATACTTCTCTGTATGCGGTCGCATGAGGCTGCATGTCATCAAAAATGGCTACGCGACACGCGTGTCATAGGTTTGCCATCACCACCATTCTAGTCCTAGCCGTGGGACCTCAGGCAAGCCACTCATTCTCTGACCTTCAGTTTCTTCATTTACCAGAAGGATATAAAAACACATGCTTTATAAGTTTCTCATGATTCTTGGGAACTGTAAACTTTAAAAGTCTATGAATATATGAGGGCAGCTGGTTAGCTCAGTGGATTGAGAGCCAGGCCTAGAGATGGGAGGTCCTAGGTTCAAATCTGGCCTCAGACACTTCCCAGCTGTGTGACCCTGGGCAAGTCACTTGACCCCCATTGCCTACCCTTACCACTCTTCCACCTATAAGTCAATACACAGAAGTTAAGGGTTTAAAATAAAAAAAAAAGTCTAAAAAAAAAAGTCTATGAATATGTAAGTAATAATCATGGTGAAAAGTTCAATTGATGTGTTTCAATGAATGAATACATGAATGTAATAGTGGCTGTATAAGTATGTTCATAGTAATACACATACCTATGCAAATGTAAATAATTATATATCACATATCATAAAGTATGTATTATATAATACATATACATTATAATAGATACATGTTATATACAAACATATAAAATATATATTTACATTTTAAACTGAACCACACTGACTGAGTTGAAAATTACATTTGGTCTCAATATAATTGGGATGATCTATTATAATGTATGTGAGTTAAAAGTTTTCCAGGATGTAAAAGAAATTTCATTTAGACATCTCAGAGATAATTGCCTCCCCTTTTTCTGTTATTCTGAACTTTTCATGGCTTCTACTTTGCTCATAAAAAATGGGTAGAAGAAAGTAAATAGTATATCTGCCAAATGAAAACTTTTTCACCTATAGTATAAGTATCAGTATGAATGCCAGCATCACACATAGGAGCTGAAAAAAATGATGATTTTTCTTTCCCCCCCAAAAGGAGAGGGGATAAGTTCATAATTATTAAGCAAGACTGACATTTATTAACCTTGATGGTTTATGCACATAGAGACTTTGGTTATTTCAGCATATATCCCAGAAGGGAAAAAAAGCAAGATAAGGATCTAGTCACTTACAACAACTACAAAAAATAAAGCTATCAGACAAAATAATTATTGCTTAAATAAGACATTTAATTTTAATTACCCTGAGTCAAAGCTATATTTTTCTTTCATTATGATAATTATGCCTATCATTATGAAGAAATAACTCTAATGAATACATGCTAACTTTCCACAGTACTCTACAATAAACCTCACTGCTATCTGTTGAATTTGGACTAATTAAGGCAAGGAGGAATCTAAATTAGACAAGAGTCTGAATTATGGACTATTTTATGGCAATCCAATTTTATTACTTTCAAGCACTTATTCAAAGTAGACTAATAATGTTGCCAAAAAAAAGGTCCTAGGAGAGGTGACAGTTTTAATGAATAAATGCAAATGATTTATAGTTAGCATTCCAAAGTACTTCTAAAGTGCTTGAGGCAGCTTAGAAAGAGCCTTTCCTCTTAATTAAAACCTCACCCCAGTATCTTGTTTACACTATTAATTTGCACTAGGGACAAAAAAATTACTAAGAACTATAAACTTCAGGCCACCCTGTCTAAATGAAAAGGAATTCTCAACTACCGGAGTCGGAGTTAATGACATTTTGTGGTTCATTACAGAAAATATTTTCTACTGCTGACAAAGTACAGACATTAAAACAGATACAACCTGTACAGAGTCTACCCAAAGAAATGAAAGACACAAAGTCAATACTGGATTGAATGAATAAATGCAAAATGTTCATTGCTTTTGAACTTGGAATTAAAATGGCAACTATCAGTTATTTTATGAGGCAGTCTCAATTATCTAAACCACAAGAAGTCATTGTAAAAGAAGCAAAAAAAAAAAGCCTCCAAGTCAACAAAATCTCAATTATTTACTCCTAACTTTATCTGTTTCAAAGATACTTAAACCCATTTACTCATCCTACACAAGTCTAAAAATCTGTATCTCCTTAATCTGGAAGAAGACGCAAATTAGAAAGGAAGAGGCAGAGATACTGAATTAATAACTCTTATTAAGCATTAATATGTGCCAAGTGCTGGAGTTACCCAGACATAAGTGAAAACAGTTTTTTCCCTCAAGAAGCTTACTTTTTTAGGGGCAGCTTGGTGATAGGTTCAGTGGATAAAGAACCAGGCCTGAAGATGGGAGGATACTGGGTTCAAACTTAGCCTCAGATACTTCCTAGCTAGGTGATCCTGGGAAGTCATTTAATTGTCTAGCCCTTACTTCTCGTCTGCCTTGGAACCAATATTTAATCTTGAGTGTAAGATAGAAGTTAAGGGTTTTTAAAGAAAAAAAACTTACTTTCTGTTGAGGGGATACCACATAACACTTATCAAGGTGTATGGGCAGGTAGGTGATGTAGTGGATAAAGTAGCAGATCTGGACTCAGGAAGACTCATCTCCCCAAGTTCAAATATGGCGTCATACACTTACTAGCTGTGTTGCCCTATTCGGCTCAGTTTCCTTATCTGAAAATGAGCTGGAATGAAAAATGTCAAGCAATTCTAGTATTGCTTCCAAGAACACCCCAAATGGGATCCCAAAGAATTGGATATGACTGAAAATGACTAAACAATAAAAACAAAAATTATGAGATATACATTCACATTTCACATATATGTGTGCATATATTATATTTGATGTATATATGTATGAAGATACATATATATATGTATAAAATGAACACAATAAGTAGTAGATTATTGGAGAGACAGAGGAAGAGCTAGCAGTTTTAAGGTAGATAAAAGGATACTTGCATTAGGTGATTCTTTAGCTGAGCTTTGAAGGAAAGGAGAAATTCTAAGATACAGGACTTAAAGATTATATACCAAGTATGGGATGCAGTTAATGCAAAGTCACCAAGAAGGGAGGTGGAAAGAGTGGGACCAGCTTACTGCAAAAACAAAAACATATAAAATTATTTTTAAAAATAGGTACTGACACTCTCTCAAAAATATTGCTATCTGACTATTTAGTAAAAAAGGAAACAAAGCTATATATTGACCTAAGAGGAAGAAAGATGAACAGGTATTTATTTAGTACATAACATGTGCCAAATAATATTAATTCATATGACAGCAAACTTGAAAGGGATGTATTATTATTGTCCCTTTTTTATAGTTGAGCAAATGGAGAGTCAGAGGTAAAATTACTTTCCCAAGGTCACAGAGTTGCTGTCTGAGTTGATGGCCTTGTTTCTTCCTGACTCCAAGACCACCTCTTTATCTACTGTCCCACCTACCTGCTATGACTAGCAGGAAAAAAAATCCAATTAGCAGGATAGTAGAATGATTAGAGATGATAGATCTGTCAGAAAGACTCAAGGTTGAGTCTTATCTTTGATATGTACTAACTATATAATGAAATCAGAGGAAAGTAATTTAAAGCAACAATGCTCCAAATGATGCTCTAAGAATATACCATAGGTCAGTTGCTAATAGGTATTGGGGAGGAATCTGTATCAGTGGAGGACATTTTAACATTGGGAGTTTACCCACATTCAAATATTTGTAAGTCCTGAAACTTTAATTGCAACATCTCTCATATACATTCCCCCTTCTCTCCTTAGACACTGTCATCACTTTGGGGCAAGCTCTTCCTTCACCAATGGACTACTGCAATAGCCTATTGGTTCTCCCTTCCCTAAATCTCTCCTCTTTCCATTCCATATTTCACTCAGCTGACAAATTGGTCTTCTTAAAGAACATGGCAGAGTATGCTCTTTCTTTCACATAATGAGCCCCAGAGGTTTTCTATGACCTCTAGAATGTCATTGTGTCCTAAGCCTTAGCATAGTGCTTGGGTATATATAGTACTTAATAAGTGCATGCTGAATGACTGATTTATAAAGTAGCCTTCTCCTAATTTTTCTGTATGTTTTCTGTGCCTTACTACTACTACTACTACTACTACTACTACTACTACTACTACTACTACTACTACTACTACTACTACTACTACTACTACTACTACTACTACTACTACTACTACTACTACTACTACTACTACTACTACTACTACTACTACTACTACTACTACTACTACTACTACTACTACTACTACTACTACTACTACTACTACTACTACTACTACTACTACTACTACTACTACTACTACTACTACTACTACTACTACTACTACTACTACTACTACTACTACTACTACTACTACTACTACTACTACTACTACTACTACTACTACTACTACTACTACTACTACTACTACTACTACTACTACTACTACTACTACTACTACTACTACTACTACACACACACACATACACACACACACACACACACACACACACACACACACACACACACTGGCCTCCTCCTATTTTCCATTCTAGAAAAACACTTCAGTTACTTCTAACTATTCATTCCTCTTGATACTTGACAAATGAAGCCTAATCATAATAGTTTATAGTTGGAATATTGTGTTCCATTCTGGGTATATATTTTAGGAAGGCTACTGACAACATAAATCACATTCATAAGAGCATAACCAGAAGGGTAAGTGAACTGGAGACCATGCCTTATGAGAATTAATGGAAAGAGCTGAAGATGTTTAGGCTGGAGATAAGAAAACTTAATGGAAGCATTTGAATATCTAACATATGGAAAAAAGACTAGACTTGTTTGCCTGATACTCAAGGACAAAACTAGAAGAATTGTGGGAATTGGCTGGTTGAAGAGATAATGGGTTCCTCCTCAATAGATGTTTTCAGGCAATGTCTGGATGACCATTTCTTGACCACATTCTTAAAAAGAGTTCATGGGGCAGGGAAGGGTTAGCTCTAAGCTTCTTCCAGCTCCATATCTACTGCTATGATCCTCATCACAATCTACATGGGTTTCATGTAATCGATGTCCAGTCCCTTTTATTTTAATTGTAAAATAAATCATTCTGCTATTTTTTAATCCTTCTAAAACATCCAAACCATTTTGTCAGAGGCGAGTTAAGTTGTTCTGAAGAAAAAGATAATTTCTTTTCTTACTTTTAGTTTTTTCAATTACATATAGACACAATTTTTGACAATTATTATCTGACATTTTGTAATTCAGATTCTCTCCCTGCTTTCATCTTCCCTTCCCTGAGGCAGTAAATAGTATGATTTATTTTATACCAGTGCTGTCTTGTAATACATATTTCCATACTCTACACGATATGAAAGAAGACACATATCATATATATGTATACACATATATACACATCTATATGTAATTTAAAAACATTTATGAAAGGAATAAAAAGAAAAATGGCATTCTTTGATCCGCAATGAGACTCCAACAGTTTCTTCTTAGGTTATGGATAGCATTTTACATCATGAGCCCCTTGAGGTTATTTTGGAACATTGCATTTCTGATAATAGTTCAGTCCTTCATATATACAGAGTTCTTCTGGTTCTTCTCACTTTGCATCAATTCATATGTCTTTCTAGGTTTTTTGTAACTCATCCTCTTTGTCATTTCTTATGGCTCAATAGTATATCATTACAACCCTATACCACAACTTGTTTAGTATTCCCCAATAGATAAACATTCTTTCAGAAGCCAAAAATATTTTTATAAAAGTAGGTCCTTTTCTCTTATCTCTGATATCTTTAGGATATAGACCCAGTAGTGTTATTACTACATAAAGCATTGTGAAAAGGGAATTTACCATTCTTCCTTTGGCCTAAGTATACCTGGTGTGAGTTTTAATTAATAAGGACCATGTGAGGAAAATCATTGGGTGAATATAGTCATGAGGATAGAATAACAGAGGGGAAAATGTGGCACTAGAGTTAAGCCTTTATGAGTCCAGTGGGGCAGGGTGATCTTCCCTGCAATACTCCTTGAACTGCCCCCCTGCGAGGTGCAGACAAAATAGAGAGCCATGGTAGGAGACATGAAGTGTGGGAGTTAGTGGGCAGAAAAGGAATTTGATAAACTGAGGCAAGAGCAAAGTTCATTCTTTTAGCTCCTGTGTTTGGTGCTGATTGGACTTCCTTGTGAGTGTGGCTAGGGGTCCCATTATGGTGGTCATAGCGTAGCAAGCTAAATAGAGCAATAAGTAAACTATACAGTAACACCTCAATTTTCATCAACATTGGTTATAGTCAGTTTTATTTTTTTCTGGTTTTCATTGGTTGCCTAGGATCTCATCAGCATGCCCACTTGACCTTCATGCTAATTTTGTGAAAACAAAGGGCAACCCACAAGTTCTCCTGCTGAGTGTGAACAATACATGTATTGAAAAGCAAATAAATCTATTTATCCATAAAAATAGCAAAAGAAAATCAGATAAAACACATGGAAGAGAATATATACCTGTCAATATACAAAATGAAAGAGCTCTCTCATTGGGAGTGAGATGTCTCATCTCAGTCAAGTAGAAATTCTCCCATAGTGTCTCAGCTAAGAGGGACATAATCAAATCTACATGTTAGCTTCCTTCCAAAGTCTTTCCATCAGATAGTACCTTGATATAGGTTTTATGGAGGGGGAATTCTCCTTCCAAACAATAACCTCTCTCTCTCCTCCTTGCTGTCTTACATATCCCAAGAAGAGTCTTCAGAAAGGTAAGTGCCATGTTAAATGTTCATTTATTACATTAGTCTTTTAGATTCATTTTATATTCATTTCTTGTTGTTTTTTGCTTTAAACACTATAATAAAATGTATTTTTGTTATGTATTTTGGAGTGTCTAGAATGAATGAATTGAATTTACATTGATTCATATGGAAAAATTGCGTTAGGTTTTCCTTGGTTTAGGATTTCACTGATTGTTTTTGAGGGATTATTGACAAAAACGAAGATATATACATATTTTTCTCCTATTTTTCCATCTTTTCTCCTACTACTTTTGATTTAATAAAATTATTATTTTACAATGAGTATCATTAATTTTTATTCTTACAGCATACTTTTGTAGCCCTTTGGTCATCGTTCTATATTGCTTTCCAAAATGGTTGTATCAGTTTATAGTTTCACTACAACATATTAGTGTGCCAATTTTTCCATGTCACCTCCAAAATTTATTAATTTCCTTTTTATTAATGTTATTTCATATTCATATGAAATAATATTCAAATGAAAGCTGTGAGGTGGTATCTGAGAGTTGTTTTAATTTGCATTTCTCTCATCAATAGTGATTTGGAACATTTTTTCATGACTAGATTATTTTAATTTCTTTATCTAAGGAATTTCTATTTATATGCTTTGAGCATTAATCAACTAGGGAAGGCTTCGTATTGCTATAAGTTTGAATCAGTTCCCTATATATTTGAGAAATAAGGCCTGTCAAAGACACAATATTAAAATATTCCCCATTTTTTATATTTAGTTTTTCTTCTAATTTTGTTTTCAATGGTTTTATTTGTAAAAACCTTTTTACTTATTGTAATCAAAATTATCCATTTCACTTCTCATGAAATGCTCTATATCTTGGGGGGCAGCTGTTGTAGCTCAGTGGATTGAGAGCCAGACCTAGAGATGGGAGGTATTAGGTTCAAATCTGGCCTCAGACACTTCCAAGCTGTGTGACCCTGGGCAAGTCACTTGACCCCCATTGCCTACCCTTACCACTCTTCTGCCTTGGAGCCAATACACAGTATTGACTCCAAGACAGAAGGGAAGGGTTTAAAAAAATTCTCTATATCTTACTTAGTAATAAATTCTTTTCTTATCCATAGATCTAACAAGTTAACTTTTCCATTTTCCCCTAGTTTGTTTATGGTATCACCTTTTATTTCTAGATCAAGTCTCCATTTGGACTTTATTCTTATATGTGGTGTGAAAATATTTCTTCCAGAATGATTTCCAGTTTTCACAGCAGTTTTGTTTTGTTTTGTTTTTGGATAAAGAGTGAGTTCTTCCGAAAGCTTGTATAGCTTGAGTCTAAGAGTTTATCAAAAGTAGGTTACTATGGTCAATTACTCCAGTGTGTTGATTGTCTAACCTATTCCATTGATTCACTAGGTAGTACCAGATTGTTTTGATGATTAACACTATAGTACAGTTCGATATCTGGTATGGCTAAATGCCCTTCCTTCTTTTTAAAATTAATTTCCTTCATATAATTGATCTTTTATCCTTCTAGATAAATTTTGCTATTATTTTTCTAACTCTATGAAATATTTTTGGGTAGTCTGATCAGTATGGCTCTGAATAGGTGTTATAATCATTAATCTGAGATAAGATGGATGCCACCTTAACTGACAGGGATGGCAGTTGAGATATTCAGAATGTTCCCAGGTGCCATGAGCCAGGGGCAAATGTTGGTTAGCCCCCACCCTATATATTTACCCCCTTACAGCTAGAGGGGAGGGCTTTGGACTCAGAGGCTCAGAACTGGAGATCTCAGATCTCTGAGGTGAGACTTGAGCAAACCTCTGTGGGTAAAATTGGGCAGAGGGTGGCTGAAGGGTGGTTGAAGGGTAGTTAACAGGTGGTTGAAGAAGAATAGGGTAGGCAAAGCCTGAATCTATTTCCCAGCTAGACTGTGAGAGCTAGTGAACCATCAGTACTATTGGTAGGAGAGCTGAGGGAATACACAGACCATCAATATCTATCTACAGCAATAGCCATCCCTATTCTCTGGCTTGGCTGTGGCCAGGTCCAGTCAGAGATAGAGAGAGGGTGAAGACCTTAAGCCTCCACCAACCTAGCAGTCTCCAGTCCTGATTATCAATTAGCTTAATAGTCAATAGACCAATAGGATTACCAATCCCCAATACTGTACCTTGTTATCCTTTTCCTATCTATAGATAAACAGTGTTTAATAACAAGTGCCTTCCTGAGTGGTCATTCTATCATAGCCCTTGGGAAGGGAGTTCAATTATGCAGTCAGATCCTAATCATTATCCAAAGCTAATCAATAGCCTATTACCAATCAATCCAACCCCAGTTTGGGCCTAGAGATGTTAACCATCCACCTAACCTCTCAAGGGGTCCTCACTTGGGCAGTTGTTAGAAGGAATAACTGACAGGCTAATCAACCAAACCTATCAGGGAGAAGAGGGATAATTACAGTAGCAGCCAGAGTGAGAGGAGCAGATGTTCCTCCCCACCAACTGCAGTTATTATACTATATATATATATATATATATATATATATATATATATATATATTCCCTATCCACATTCTTTTAACATAGGTAAATTAACTTTGGTAGAATTGTCATTTTTATTATACCAGCTCAGCCTATCCATGAGTAATTAAAGAACTAACTTCATTCATGTGTTTTGTAATTGGGTTCATATGCTTGCTGGGTTTATTTTGGTAAGTAGATCCCCCGGTAATTTATATCATCTATGGTTATTTTATATGGAATTTCTCTTTCTATCCCTTCTTAGACTTTGATGGTGGTAAATAGTAATGCTGATAATTTATGTGCTTTTATTTTATTTCTTGTAACTTTTCTAAATTTGTTGATTAATAATGAAAGAATAAAAATAAACAAACAAACAAATAAATAAATAGCTGACCTGGAAAAATAAGTTGTTAATTATTTTGATAAGTTTTTTTTCTGATTTCCTGGTTTCTTTATATATGCCACCATATTATCTGCAAAGAGTGATAATAACTATGTTTCCTTATTGCCTCTTCTGATTCCTTCAATTTCTTTTTCTTCCTTTATTGTTATTGCTAGGGTTTCTAGTACAACATTAAATAGCAGTGGTGATAATGAATAACCTTACTTCACCCCTGATATTATTGGGAAGGGTCCTAGTTCATTCCCATTATAGATAAGGCTTGATGAGAATGTTAGATAGATTATCATGTATATCACTTTAAGGAAAGGTCCATTTATTATAATGTTTTCTTTTGAATAAGGAATGAGTATTGCATTTTTCATGATCTTTTTCTGTATCTATTGAGATAATCAGTGTTTCTGTTGATTTTGTTATTGATTTGGCCAATCATGGTTATAATTTTCCTAATTTTGAACCATCTCTACATTCCTAGCATAAACCTCACCTAGTCATGGTGTATGATCCTTATGATGTATTGCTGTAATCTCATAACTTATTTTTTATTTTAAAATTTTGCATCATCATTAGGGAGATAGGTATGTCATTTTTTTCTTCTGTTTTTGTTCTTTCTGGCTTAGGTATCAGAATTGTATTTGTGTCATAACTTGATAGTTCTTGGAGGCATTAACTGTAGAATATTAATGGACATTAATGGATACTTATTACTATTAGTTTATAATGTGTGGATAATTTTGGAAGACAACTAAACAAGCCCTGAGAGGGTGGTTTTCTAATGAACTAACAAAGATTAATCTAATAAATGCCATTTGTGAGGGACTTCTATACCATATAGTTGCCTGAGCATGAGTAAACAGTTTAGCTCTCAAATACATGCTCTAATAAAAACCAAAAAATTTCAGCAAATCAAATGATCAAGAAACCAAATCAGAAATGACAATAATTTCACTTTACAGCTATACAAAAAAAGCTGACCAGAGTTTGGTGGACAAGAAGGAAGGGGACCACCAACAAAACATGTAACACCATGGAAAACAAATTAGTAACACTTGCTCCTCCCTTCTGACCAGAAACTGTCTAGAACAGTGATGGGCAAACTTTTTAAAGAGGGGGCCAAAGGAAAGGAAAATCTCTGCTCTCTAGGAGTTCATAGTGCAATGGGGCAACAACTATGTACAAAAAAAGATGCAGAAAATATAAATTAGGAGGAATTTCAAAGAAGATACTGAGATTGAAGAAGACCTGTGAAAGGTTTCTTGCAGAAGGTAGACTTTAGCTGAAATTTAAAGGAAATCAGAAAAGCTAGAAGACAGAGTTAAGAGCCACCAGTAAAAACACTTGAATAGAGAGATAGAATGTGGGGTACAAGGAACAGCAAAAAGGCCAGTGTCACTGGATTGAAGAACACATGGAAAGGAAAAGCTGTCAGAAGACTTGAAATGTAGGAATGGACTAGGTTTTGAAGGACTTTACATGCCAATCACAAGATTTTGTATTTTATTCTGGAACTAAAAGGAAGCCACTGGAGTCAACTGAACGGGCAGAGTAGGGAGGGAGAAACAAATAAGAGTAGTAAGTCATACAACCAACGCCAGAGATGGGTCTTGAAAGGTGTTCTCCCCTCATTCCAAATTCAGCACCTTTTCTACTATCTAAAAGAAGGGCAGGAGCACAGAACTGATAATCAGATGTCTGTTCCTACGACTGCTGTTAAATTGGACAATTTGCTTCATTTTTCTCAGTCTGCTTTTAAGAGTAGTTCTTTCTACTCTGCTTAAGATGGGATTTCAAATTAATTATAGATGTACTCACAATATAGATGAATACTTCTGCCTGGTCTGGGACCAAAATATTTCTTCTTTCATTATATTATATAGTGTTTTGTGAAAGGTTCAAAATGGAATGTAAAAAAGTTGTTTAACATTTATCATGGGTGACAAAGGGATAAGAGCAGAATTGAGGAAATAGAGAAGGAAATTAAAAAAGGTAAATAAAGATGCTTGTTTTCTCTAAAAGAAAAATAAGCTAGGAGCACAACAGATTGCCATGTTAAAGTGTAAGACAGCACAGGGCTGCTGTTGCATGTCTAAATTAATAATATAATTTCTAGTTTGTCACAGCCAGGAGTTCAACATTTCTAGGAGGTAGCTCAAGGGCTCACCTGTCAGAGTCCTGTTAAAATGATGGGAACTTCCCAAGACTGACTCATGTTTCAGACAAGTCTGTGAAATTCTTTGCCTTTTAATATTCTTTCATATGTATTCCCTGCTTTGAGAGGCATCCAGTACAAGTGTCAAAGAATTAGCCCTGATGAAAGCGGCAGATCAATAGCTAAAATTTGGCAGTTTTTCCTCAATTCCTGAGGAATGCCAAAAAATGAAATAATTCTCTTCACATGGCCCTCATTAAACCTCATTCAGAAGAAAAATAATCTCCAAATGTAAACCTCTTGGTGTAGATGATGGCCCATGTTGTAAAAGGGGATCAAAGAAGTCATTTTTATGATAGGTAAAGTAAACAAAAAACTATAGCTGCATCTTACAATTCAACAGTTAATCAATAAACATGAATAGGAACACAAAATTTAAGCGATAATGCTTTCCAATCAATACTATATTGGGGAAAGGAGTGAAACTGATTTGATTTTAAGTACTCACAAAGGACAGAATTACCTATGAATAGCAGCAATTTTTTTTAGCATTTTATACTTTTAAAAAGTTCCTGGGTGCACTGAAAAATTAAGTAATTTGCCCAAAATGTTAGAGATAGAACTTCCCACACTGCAGTCAGTTGTGCATCCATTTTACCATGTATAATCTTTAATGATCCCTTGGTTTAAAAATACTTGATACATCATCCAAACTAAGGTAAATTTATACTTTCTACATGGAGCCTTTGCTGGTTTCTCTACCTGTAAGGGTACCCTTCTTCCAAAATTACCTTGTATTCATATTGCACATATACTCTTTGTACATATATGCACACACCATAAATGCGTCCCTGTTATTTACTCCATTAGACTATAAACTCCTTACAAGCAGAAATCTATTTCACTTTTGAGGCTATTTCGCCTTAGCACAATAGAGTGATACCTCCTAAAGTGATTGCTGATTAAGTGAGAATTCAGATATATAAAAATGAAATAACAATTAAATCATGATTATCCTTTCTAAAAATGATTCAGTGGGGGGCAGGGTAGCTCAGTAGATTGAAAGCCAGACCTAGAGACAGGAGATCCTAGGTTCAAATCTGGCCTCAGATACTTCCCAGCTGTGTGACCCTGGGCAAGTGACTTGACCCCCATTGCCTACCCTTACCACTCTTCTGCCTTGGAACCAATACACAGTATTGACTCCAAGACGGAAGGTAAAGGTTTTAAAAAAAATGATTCAGTGCATGTGCAGTGCAGTTTTAAGATATTGGTTAAATCTGTATTAAGGATTTTGAGCCAGGTGTATAATAATCCAATTCCACAAACATGTATTAAGTACCTGGTGCACTCAGCACTGGCAGTAAAACAATTCCTGTCTTCAAAAAGCTTATAAGGTACAAAGAGTAGCAGATAGAATGAAAGCAGAAAGATCTGGTTTTAAATCTTACTTCAAACATACTGGCTGGCTCACTACGGGCAAGTCTCTCTGAACCCCAGTTTCCTCAACTATAAAATGAGGATAGCAATAGGACTGAACTTACAGGATGATTGTGAACACAAAATAAGATGATATGTCTAAAGCATTTGGCAAAACTTAAAGTATACAAGTAGTTAGATGATGTAGTGGATAGATCACTGGGCTTGGAATCTAGAAGACTCTTCTTCTAAGTTCAAAACTGGTCTCAGCCACTCACTAGCTGTGCGACTTTGGCAAATAATTTAACCCTCAGCTATAAAATAAGCCAAAGAAGAAAACTGCAAAGCCAAGAAAACTCCAAATGGGGTCATAATATCATTTGATACAATTGAAAAATGACTAAAGAACAGCAAAGTACTATGTAGATGGCTATTATTCCACTTTAAGGATTCCACACAATACAGTAATACTCAATTATGTCCATATACAATTTGCTTGGTCTTTTCCCAGTGCATAGCTATCTACTTCCAGTTTTTCTTTTTTGATATTACAAAAATGAGAATATATAAGGCATATCACAAAACTTAAAGTGCTAGATCATCATCATTATTTAAGAGGTACCAACTATATTTATAATTATTAACAAAGTCTTTGTTATTCTTCATTTCCTTCCTTTTGAGCAGTAAGATCTCTTGTCAATTCATTTTTTAAAATCCAATTCAAGATCCAACCTTGTGAAGCCATTAGAATTAAATGTAATAAATGGCCAATAGAAAGCAGAATCTGAGCACCATTTGGCAATAAAAAAAACTAATTATAACTTTTTTATATTTGAAAAAATATTGTGGTATACATTATCTCTGTGTATCTTACAACTCTATGACATAGTTACTAAAAATATTCTTACCCTTATATTAAATGACTACCTTTGCTACATATCTGATAAGTATTAAGACTTATCCTTGAACCAGGTTTTTCTCCACTCCAACTCCAATATTCTTCCTATTATGGCATCCTACAGTGAACATGTAGTTAGGCTCAATCTAAATAATAAAAATTACTATTCTTTCAGATGAATTTTATTATTTTTTTAAGATCTATGAAATTATTTTGGGTAGTCTGATTGGTATGGCTCTGAATAGGTAAATTAATTTATGTAGAATTTTTATTTTTATTATATTGGCTTGGCCTACCCACGAGCAAGTAATGTTTTTTTCCCAGTAGTTAATATCTGATTTTATTTGTGTGAAAAGTGTTTTATAGTTGTGATCATATGGTTTCAGGGTTTGTCTTGGCAGGCAAAAAATTGACTTCCATAGAAGATATTTAGTCTAAGAGGGAGAATAAATAACTAGACAAATTAAGCATATATCATACAGTATTTTGGGACACATGAACAAAAATATTGCCAAGATAATGATGGACGAGGGTTTCACAAAAGACATATACTATAAGTAAATAATGATGAAAATGAAAATTAGCTTCTTCCTCATATTTGTAATGAACAACCCATAGAATTTTTGTTTTATTTTGGTATACATTTCTTGGTGTTTCTACAATGGAATGTTTTCTACATTCTATCATAAAACTGAAATTAAAATGTGACTTACATTTCATAAACACACATTAAAGAGAGGAAAAAGGTTTTTTGAAAATGTGCTTGGGCAGAGGGCAGAATTAATTTTAGATTTAGGATGAAAATGCATCACTATTTAATCAGAATACATCTTATCTGGTCCTAAGATTTAAAACTACAAGGGAACCTAGAGGTGTCTATTTAATCTACTACTTATTTAATAGGAAAAAACACAGGCCCAATAAGGTTGGTAATTGTTTCATTTTTTGTTTCATGTCTTCAGAATGGAGTCAGGAAGATCAAGTTCAAATACTTTCTCCAATATTTAATAGCTGTGAGTCCCTAAGTAAATCACTTAACTTTTAACTTGCTTCAGTTTCCTTGACAGCAAAGTGGTGACATAAAACACACATACCTCACAAGATTGTTGTAAGATCAAGATTATATTTGTAACAAACTTGTTACAAATTGTTACAAAGCTAGTCCTTTCTTCTTTCACATAGAGAGGAAGAGTAGCAGTATCCATGAATTGGGAATGACTGACCAAGCTATAATAGATGATTTGCTGTGAGAAATAATACAAGGGATAGTTTTAAAGAAACTAGGGAAGACTTGTATGAACTGATGCAAAATGAAGTGAGCAAAATGAAGAGAACAATTTATATAATAACAATGTTGTAAAGACAAAACTGAAAGATTTAGCAACTCTTATACTCATGTATAGAATAGTCATAATTCTGGAAGACTCAAGGTGATACAGCATAACCAATTCCTGATAATGAAGTGATGTTACTCAAAAGTACAGAATTAGATACACACACACACACACACACACACACACACACAAAAGTAACATGGCCAGAGCATAAATCTGTTATGCCTGATTATTAATATTTATAAGAGGGATTTTGTTTTTATTTTTCAATTTGTGGAAAGAGAAGAGAAAGAACATAGTTCTAAAATTAATTTAATTTTAAAATGAAAATCATTTAAACATACTTTAAAATGATTACTTAATCCTTTTGGGGTAAACTTGAATCAATTACTTCTTATATCCTATTTTCTCTGACTTTAAAATCTTAAACATGCCTTATCTTTGAAAAAATTCACTTCCATAAGGAACAAGAGGAAAATAAGATCTCTGTATATATGAATCTTATAATTTTTAAAGTCCTACAATATTCTGTTATACATGTATATAAGAAAATAAAATAAAATGGAATTTGGGGGCATTTGCTGTCAGTTGACTCTGTCCTGGTCTTCTAAACTTAATGAGAAGAGACCTTTTTCTCCTTATCTTGACTTTCCTAGTCTTCCTGGAATCTGACACAATTGGACACTAGAGGGTGCTGGAAGTTCATATCTAACAGAATCAATCAACATGCCATACCATCAAGTGTCAAATAGCTGTGAGTTAGGAGTTTAATCAGTTTTATTCCCTGAAAAATTCACATTCCTCCTGCCTTCCCTACTTCTCATATAAAAATACTTTGTCACTACAAATGTTTTTCTCTCTTTCTTTTACTTGGATCAAATCTGAATCCAGAAAAAGAACAAGAACACGAAGTTTGTAGCTTCTTCATCTCAGGAGTCCCGCCTCCAGTCACACATATTTATTAATTTCCCCTAATGGGATTTAATTCTGCCAATACAGCTGACATATAGTTACATCTGGAAACCTTTTCAAATGATCAAGCTTTGTATTATTATTTAAGTCACATTGAGTTGGTGTTTCAAAACACTGTTAAACAGAAAAAATCAAGACAATTCTGCTATAACCAAATCTCAAAGTGCAGGTAATTGTACATCTGGGGCTAAGGGCTACAAATGGTATAAAAATTAACAGAAGCAAAATTGAATTATCACTTGCAGATGTCTGAATGTCTCCCTTCCTTGAGTTCTATCATGGAATTGGACACATTTCATTACTTTGGGTAAGCATACTTGAACTAAATGCAGCAGTGATGAAGGTACACAGAAAGCTGTTTGGCATACTATAAGAGGAGACCAAATCTAGAAATGGAATTTGCATATTAATTTTGCACTAAAAAGAATGAAGAAATTTTCTTAAACTATATATTAAAGGGAATGTATTCATTGCCAAAAAAAGTTAAACATCAGGTGATAAAAATATTTTTTACCACAGAAACTCAACAGTGTTGATTACTCTTTTTTTATAATTTCATTTAGAATATTTTTCCATACTTACATGATTCATGATGTTGCTTCTTTCCTCCCCCTTGCTGGAGCCAACAAACAATTCCACTAGGTTATACATGTATCATTGTTCAAAAGTTATTTCCATGTTATTCATATTTGCAGTAGAGTGATCTTTTAACATCAAAACCCTAATCATATCCTCATCAAACTACATGATCAATTATAAGTTTTTCTTTTGTGTTTCTACTCCCACAGTTCTTTCTCTGGATGTGGATAGCATTCTTTCTTATAAGTTCCTCTGAATTGTCCAGAGTCATTGCATTGCTGCTAGTAGAGAAGTCCATTGCATTCGATTGTGCCATAATGCATCAGTGTCTGTGTACAACGTTCTCCTGGTTCTGCTCCTTTCACTCTGTATCAATTCCTGGAGGCCATTCCAGTTCACATGGAATTCCTCCATTCATTATTCCTTTCAGCACAATAATATTCCATTACCATCAGATACCACAATTGTTTTCAGTCATTCCCCAATCAATCAATTCCCCACTCATTTTCCAATTTTTTGCCACCTCAAAGAGCACAAATATAAATATTTTTGTACAAGTCTTTTTCCTTATTCCCTCTTTGGGGGTATAAACTCAATGGTGGTAAGGCTGGATCAAAAGGTAGGCATTATTTTAAAGCCCTTTGGGCATAGTTTTAAATTGCCCTCCAGAATGGTTGGATCAATTAACAACTCTGCCAGCAGTGTATTAGTATCCAAATTTTGTCACATGTCCTCCAATATTTATCACTTTCCTTTGCTTCCATATTGGCCAGTTGGCTAGGTGTAAGGTGGAACCTCAGAGTGGTTTTAATTTGTTTTTCTGGTAAATCTGTAAATTGATTTCTGGGAAGATGGTAGCTTAGATGGAGCAAATTTTAAGATCTCTGCACCCTTTCCGCACCAAGATAGAAAACAAAGCACTTTGAGAAAAAAGAGGACCAAATCTAACAATAGGACAGAGCAGGGGGATCCTACTGCTGGATAACTCAAGAGAAACTCCAAGAAAAAGGCTTGATTTCTTGAACTGTTGGGTCTGAGGGTAAAAAGGGGAATCCCAGGACCATTTATCCAAGCACTGTGCAGAGTTTCCAACAGTCCCTGAAATCTCCAGGCAGGCACACTGGCCAGGAGAGAGGGCCTTGCTGGCGCCAGACTCAGGGAGTTGGACACAGGCACCGGGGAGGTGGCTAGGAAGATGGTGGCTTAGATGGAGCAAAACATCCTACTGACTTAACATCATCGAGAACAGAGCACTTCAAGAGGAAAGAAAATCAGGTCTAATAGTAGGATGGAGCAGGGGGAACCCTACTGCTGGACAGCTCAGTGAAAACACTTCATTTTGCCCCCTTCCCCCCCTTTTTTCCCCTCTGGAGGTTTTAGCCAAAGGGCACAGACTAACCCAGTCCAGGCTTAATCCCATCAATTAGACAGACAAGAAGTCTTCAGAGGGCAGGGAACCTCTAACACCTCTCCCCTATAGACTGCAGAGAACATAACTACAATCCTCCATTGCCAGCTGGGGAAAGATATTTCATCAAAATCCATTAAATCCATCTGCTTAAACTAGAAGAACAGAGAAGGAAAAATATGAGTAAACAACAGAAAAAGAGAAAAGAAATTACAATTGAAGGCTTCCTTCCAGGAAGTGAAAAAATAGCAAATGAAATAGAAGAAGAGGAGGAAGCTCCAGCGAATTGGACACAGACTCTGGAAGATCTCAAAATTCAATTAATTCAAGAACATCAGGAACTCAAAAAAGTAATCAAAAGAGGCTGAAGACAATTTGAAAAAGGAAATACATGAACTAAAACAAGAAAATAAAGTCTTAAAAGCCAAAATTGACCAGCTTGAAAACAAAATCAGCAAATGACTTCACACGGCAGCAAGAATATATAAAACAAAAATTTAAAAATGTAAAATTTGAGGTGAATATGAAATATCTCCTTGATACAACCAAAGTTCTGAAGAACAGAACTCAAAGAGACAATTTAAAAACTATTGGTCTACTGGAACATCATGACAAAAGAAAAAGTTTGGACATCATCCTACAGGAAATTCCAAGAAAACTGCCCTGACATTATCGAACAAGAGGGAAAAGTGGAAATTGAAAGAATCCACAGATCACCTCCTACATTTAATACACAACTGATAACTTCCAGTAATATTATAGACAAATTCAAAAACTACCAGACCAAAGAAAAAATATTAAAAGCTTCTAAGAAGTCATTCAGATACCAGGGAAACACAGTTAGGATAACACAGGATCTGGCTGCATCTACATTGAAGGACCAGAAAGCATGCAATACAATATTCCAGAAAAAAAGAGAACTGGGTCTACAACCAAGAATAAACTAACTACATTTTTGCAGGGGGAAGTATTGTCATTCAATAAAATTGAAGACTTCCAAGCATTCATGAAGAAAAAAACTGGACTTAAACAGAGAGTTTGCTGGCCAAACATAGAACTCAAGAAAATCACCATAAGATAATTAAGGGGGGGGGGAAGGGAGGAAACTTTTCTTTAAGGGAACCAATAAGTTCAATAGATTTGTATCCCTAGAAGAAAAGAAGATATTGGTAAATATTAAAATTTGTTATTATCAACAAGGTAACTAAAAGAAGTTTACTTAGATGAAACAGTGACAAACTATATAGGATGAAATGTATATATATATAAACTAGAAGGGGAAAAAGGAGATAATAATAAGAAAAATGGGAAAACAGAAAAAATGGAGTAAATTTATATTCCCTAAAGAAGCACATGGGGCAAACAGGGGAGAAGATCAATACACTGGAAGGGTAAAGAGGTTGGAGAGAGGAAATACTTAATACTTAAGTGCATTGAAATTAACTTAAAGAGGGAAGAACAATCAGATCCATTGGGGCAGAGAATTTATTCATGCCCTATAGAGAAGTAGAAGGGTAACAAAAGAACAGGTGGGGAGGGAAGTAACACTAGGGAAGGAAAGGGCATGGGGGGTACATTAAAAAGACCTTAAAGAAGAATAAGAGGGGAATAAGAATTCCTCTAGTGAAGAGAAAATTAAGGCAATCATTGAAAACTATTTTGCCCAACCATATGGCAATAAATATAGCAATCCAGGTGATGTGGATGAATATTTACAAAAATATAAATTGCCTAGATTAATAGTAGAAGAAATAAGATACTTAAATAATCCCATATCAGAAAAAAGAAATTGAACAAGTATGAAAGAACTCCCTAAGAAAAATTCACCAGGGCCTGATGGATTCAAAAGTGAATTCTATCAAACATTCAAAGAGCAATTAATTCCAATACTACACAAATTATTTGACATAATAAACAAAGAAGGAGTCCTACCAAATTCCTTTTATGACACTAATATGGTACTTATTCCAAAGCCAGGCAGACCAAAAACAGAGAAAGAAAACTACAAACCAATTTCCCTAATGAACATAGATGCAAAAATCTTTAATAGAATACTAGCAAAAAGACTCTAGCAAGTGATCATGAGGTTTATCCATCATTATCAAGTGGGATTTATACGAGGAATGCAAGGATAGTTCAACATTAGGAAATCCATCTACATAATTGACCATATCAACAAGGTAACAAACAAAAATCACATGATTATCTCAATAGATGCTGAAAAAGCCTTTGACAAAATACAACACCCATTCCTACTGAAAACACTAAAAAGTATAGGAGTAGAAGCACCTTTCCTAAAAATAATAAACAGTATATATCTAAAAATATTAACAAGCATCATATGCAATGGAGATAAATTAGAAGCCTTCCCAAAAAGGTTAGGCATGAAACAAGGATGCCCATTATCACCTCTATTATTTAACATTGAACTAGAAACACTAGCACTAGCAATTAGAGAAGAAAAAGAAATTGAAGGTATTAAAATAGGCAATGAGCAGATTAAACTATCACTCTTTGCAGATGATATGATGGTCTACTTAAAAAATCCTAGAGAATCAACTAAAAAGTTAGTAGAAATAATCAACAACTTTAGCAAAGTTGCAGTATACAAAATAAACGCATGTAAATCATCAGCATTTCTATATATTTACAACACATCGTAGCAGCAAGAGTAAGAAAGAGAAACACCATTTAAAATCACCCTAGAAAATATAAAATACTTAGGAATCTATTTACCAAAACAAACACAGGAATTATATAAACACAACTACAAAACATTTTCCAAACAATTGAAACTAGATCTAAACAACTGGAAAAACATTGACTGCTCATGGGTAGAACAAGCTAACATAATAGAAATGCCCATTCTACCAAAATTAATTTACTTATTTAGTGCCATACCTATCAAACTACCAAGAAACTTTTTTACAGAATTAGAAAAAATTCAAGAACAAAGATCATTTGGAAGAACAAAAGATCAAGAATATGAAGGGAAATAATGAAAAAAAAAGCATGAAGGAAGTGGCCTACCAGTGCCAGATATTAAATTATACTATAAAGCAGTGGTCATCAAAATAATATGTTATTGGCTAAGAGACAGAAGGGAGGATTAGTGGAATAGACTTGGGGTAAGTGACCTCAGCAAGACAGTCTATGATAAACCTAAAGAGCCCAACTTTGGGGACAAAAATCCACCATTTGACAAAAACTGCTGGGAAAATTAGAAAACAATATGGGAGAGATTAGGTTTAGATCAATATCTCACACCCTACATGAAGATAAATTCAGAATGGGTGAATGACTTGAATATAAAGAAGGAAACTATAAGTAAATTAGGTGAACACATAACAGTATACCTGTCAGATCTCTGGGAAGGGAAAGATTTTAAAATGAAGCAAGAATTAGAAAAAATTACAAAATGTAAAATGAATAATTTTGATTACATTAAATTAAAAAGATTTTGTACAAACAAAAGCAATGCAATGAAAATCAGAAGGGAAACAACAAACTGGGAGAAATCTTTATAACTAAAAACTCTGACAAAGGTCTAATTACTCAAATATACAAGGAGCTAAATCAATTGCACAAAAAGATCAAGCCATTCCCCAATGGATCAAGGACATGAATAGGCAATTTTCAGATAAAGAAATCAAAACTATCAATAAGCAGATGAGAAAGTATTCTAAGTCTCTAATAATTAGAGAAATGCAAATCAAAACAACTCTGAGGTATCATCACCTCACACCTACCAGATTGGCTAAAATGACAGCAGGGAGAGTAATGAATGTTGGAGGGATATGGCAAAATTGGGACATGAATGCACTGCTGGTGGAGTTGTGAACTGGTCCAACCATTCTGGATGGCAATTTGGAACTATGCCCAAATAGCGCTAAAAGATTGCTTGCCGTTTGATTCAGTCATACCATTGCTGGGTTTGTACCCCAAAGAAATATTATGGAAAAAGACATGTACAAAAATATTTATAGCCACACTCTTTGTGGTAGCAAAAAACTGGAAAATGAGGGTATGCCCATCAATTGGGGAATGGCTGAACAAACTGTGGTGTCTGTTGGTGATAGAATACTACTGTGCTAAAAGGAATAATTAACTGGAGGAATTCCATGTGAACTGGAATGACCTCCAGAAATTGATGCAGAGTGAAAAGAGCAGAACCAAGAGAACATTGTACACAGGACTGGGACACTGTGGTAAAATCTAATGTAATGGATATCTGTATTAGCAGCAATGTAATGATCCAGGACAGTTCTGAGGGATTTATGGTAAAGAACACTATCCACATTCAGAGGAAGAACTACAGTTGTGGAAACACAGAAGAAAAACAACTGCTTGAACACATGGGTTAATGCGGACATGATTTGGGAAGTAAACTCTAAGTGACCACCTTAGTACAAGTATCAATAATATGGAAATAGGTCTTGATCGATGACACATGAAGAAACCAGTGGAAATACATGTTGGCTATGGGGAGGGGAGTTTTAGGGGGGAGAGAGTAAAAACATTAGTCATGTAACCATACACCATTTTGTAAAAATCACCAAATGAACAATGTAACTCAATTTTATCAAAACAAAAATAATAATTTGTATTTCTCAAATCAGGAGGAATTTAGAATACTTTTTCATGTGCTTATTAATAGTTTTGATTATATCATGTGAAAACTGCCTATTCATGTTCCTCGATCATTTGTCTATTAGGGAATGACTTGAGTTTGTGTAAATTTGACTTAGTTCCTTATATATTTGGGAAATTAAACCTTGATCAGAGAGTTTTGCTATAAAAAATGTTCTCCCACTTTGTTGCTTTCCTTCTAATTTTGGTTGCATTGGTTTTGTTTGTACGAAACCATTTTAATTTGATAAAATCAAAGTCTTTCATTTTACATTTTGCAATGTTCTCTATCTCTTGCTTGGTCTTAAATTCCTTCCTTTCACACAGATCTGACAGGTATACTATTCTATGTTAACAGTGTTGACTACTAAAGGCAGTGATTACTAACCTTTTTTATATCATGGGCTCATATCTATTACCAAAGATATTTAAACATGCACCCACAATATGTGCATTTACAAAGTATTTATTATTTACAAAGTATAGATACATATTACTGGACATTTTAAAAGTAGAAACAATGATGTATAACATTTTATCCTAGGGTCTGTAGGAGGTCACTATAATTTATCTCAGTAGGATACTGATGTGGGCAAACTTTAACTTTAGAAAATCATGTTAGCAATAGTAAAGAGGATGGATTGAAACAGGGATACTTGAAGAAGGGAAAGTTAATTGAAATAATCCACATGAGAGGTCTTGAGAACCTGAACTGGAGTTGTGGCTATTTGAGTAAAGAGTAATGAAAATGCATGAGAGATGGAGGTAGAAAGAAGATGTGATAATTAACTGGCTATTTAGGGCGAAGGTGAGGAACTAAAAGATGGCACTGAACTTGTGAATTTGGAGGAGTAGGAGGGTAGTTTCCTTGAAAATAATACTGAAGTTTGGAAGAGGGTTGAATTCCAGAATTAGACTGTAACTTCTCTGAGGAGTTAAAGACAGGCTCAGAAAGGGGCAGTTAGGAAGTTGGAAAGAGGGAATAGTGAAGGATGTTACAGAATAAAGCTAAGTGTGGATGTATTAGTGACAAATTCCATGATTGGCTATTGTGTGGTGGATGGGAAGTGACCAATTATCACACTTCTGATTGATTAATCAGATACCCCTTGATTTCAGACTATGTCTCCTTTGGAATCAAGCCATGCCTTCCACATTTCCATCAGGCCATTGGCCCTTGGATAGCTACTCTCAATTGTTATATATTTGGTTGAAAAAGGACCTAGGTCATGGAAATTATAAATATGGAACCATAGTCCCCAAACCCATTGTTATGGGACTTTCTCCTCATCAATTTATAGCAAAGCTTATACCTTTATGAGGGGTGCGTGCGGCCCAGTTGGCAAGAGAGGGAAACAGTTTCAATATCTTCATATTTCTTTTAAGTTCACTCCCATTTTCTAGCTTGCCTGTTTCTGATTTCTGCCTTCAAGAGGGAACATGGAAATGGTCATTCTCACTTCAAGGAACATAAAGAAATGATTCTGGGAAGACATGAGAGGAAGTCTCCATCATGTCCCTAAATCCAGGTTGCTATACTAGAGACTTTAAGAAACTTCTCCTTGGGTGGGGTCTTGGACTCTTAATCCTAGTTGAGTCAAATTACCTTGTTCCCAGTAGGAGATTTCCTTCACTCTGTATTATCTGGTATATATTCTATTTTGTATACTTTCTCTGATTTCAGTTTTTCTACCAATGTGAATAAGTTGATTTTCTTTGTCATTGTTATTATATGTGTTCATTATGAAACTGGTATTCAGTGGGAAAAGAGTTTATAAAGCTTAGATTCCCTCTTCCAACCAATACTTTAGAGAGCAATCAGAAGTTAGATTAAACCTAAAAACCATATCCCCTAGATTAACAATTTTTAAGAGAGCAGATAAATATCATCCTAACTACTCTCTGAGTAAGGAGCCTCTGGCCCTAACTCCTGTTTCCCTTCCTGAAAGAAAATAAATTCTCCCTTAGAAAAGAATGAGGGGACAAGAATCAAGAGAATTCTATTCTGCCTCCCTTCAAGTCACAAAATGACTTGTCCATGCTTTAAGTGGAGGATGGCCCTTGATATACCTAAGTATCTGTATATTGTTCACTTAATAAATCCCAGGCACCTTTGCAAATATCTACCTGCCATCCAGCTCTCACCTGAGATTCCAAGAAGCTGTAGCATGTGCAGTGGCCATACCATAATCAATCATCTAAATCAATAGGCTAAACCAGGTTGAGAGTAATCAACAGCCCTCAAACCCCATGGTGAGTTAGGGAGTGTCTTTCCCAGACATGTAAAATCTAGGTGAAAGGGATAGATGAGAAGAATTTATTCCAATGTCAAGAAGGTGGCAGAAGCAGGCAAAAAAGAACATTTAGAGCTTGGTTAGATCTTGAAGAAATCAAGAAACCCTGTATCCTGCACCAGCAGCAGTTGTCTTGACTTTTGTCTTGTCACTGAATTTCAATGACACTGGAAGGAAGAGTAAGGTTGATGACTTTGTGCATCTCTACCTCACTTACATCTAATCAATTGACAAGTCAAAAGATATCACTTGTGATGTAATTTTTTGTCCTCTGAGAATAAAAGAAAATAATCAATCAGCTATTTGATTCTGAAAATCACTTAACCTTTTTTGACTCTGTTTTCCTCAGCTGAAAAATGGGAATAATAATAGTACCTATCTCTATGAGTTGTTGTGAAGATCAAATGAAATAATATTTATGGAACATTTGTCATTATTTTTTGTAAAAAGGATTTAGCACAGTCACGAGTACAGAGTAGGCACTATATAAATAGTAAAATATTTCTACTTTATGTGATTATGTGAATATTTCATCTATCACTTCTATCTTTCAATCTGAAGGAGAATGTTAAGTGATAGATGAAATATATGTATATATGTACATACATATTTCTTTGAGACATCTATTGGCTATATTGCACAATCTAGTCTTCTATAGATTGGGCCAACATTTTCTAGAGGTGTGATTTTTGATCATTTATATGCTAAAATTTTTGATATCACACAGAAAACTTTATCCTAGAAGAAATGAGAATCATGATTCTAATCCACAGCATTGGATCATAATTTCATTATAAAAATTACTACTTAAACATTCCTTTCTCCCAATCTCTAAGTCTTGTTTACAATGATTTCTAGGACCAGATACAGATATAACTCCTTTGTAATTTAGAATTCAGGAGCAGATTCTGTTCTCAAGGTGACTGACAAGGGATTGTTAATTCTTCAAACTTAAGCTAAACTTATGCTCATAGAATCTCAGAATTACAAGAGAACTCAAAGACTCTCTAATTCAGTATCCTATATCATGCAGGAATTCTGTCTATAGAATCCCAAGATGATGGTAATACAGCTTCTGCTTAAAGATTTTCATTGAGGGAAAATTCACTAACAAGGCCATATGGGTTCACTACCACCTATTCCATCTTTGGATAGCTCTAATTATTTGGAAGTGCTCCCTTATTTTTTTGACATATAACAAGCATCATGGTCACTGGATTTGGGTAAAGGATTTTATTTCAAATTTTGTTTGGGGTTACATATTGGACATATTAGTTCATGTCTTTGGGATGCAGTCATTTCTTTTTTAAAATAAAGGGAAAAGATTAAATAATCTTCAATATTCTTTCCACCTTTAAATCCATTACTTTTAAATCTTTCATCCTATTTGATTGCTCTTCGAATATGTACAAATGTGACACTACCTTGCTTACAATTCAGGTCTTTGGATGTGGTATGATAGAGAGTAAGGAGATGATTAGCTACCTTTTAATGATAGTTTTGCAATTATCACTCAACTAACTATATGAATTGTTTACAAAGCAATGTTACCCTAATCCTGTACTTGTGTGGGTAATATTTTCAGCCTAAGTGTAGATTTTTTATAATAATTGCTAATAAATATCATATTGTCAAGTTTGGTCCATTATTTTAGACTGTTAATATTTTTGCTTGATATCAATTTTTTCTCCAAACAAACATGTGTTATTCCCTCCTAGATTTCTGTCATCTACCCATTTTACTAAAAATGGCTATATTCTATCAACTAAGTAACTGATGAAAATGGTGAACAAGACTGGGCCAAAGACAAAACTAGGATGAGTATTGAGTAAGGCTGGAGGACTACTTGTTAGAAATATTATAAAGGGAATTCCATCATGGGATTGAAGCTTCAGGTATTTAATTTGAGAATATGATTTTATATAAGAACAATAATCACTAGTGAGGCTACACATAATCCTTTCTATAAAGATTTTTATCTAAATCACAGTAATTCATTACATAATACTGAATCCAGCTTTCCTGCTCTGATTTCCTCCTCTAGACCTACAACTCAGAGCAGAGCTGGAAAGAGAATGACTTTAGAAGTAATTCAATTCTGAAAGGACTCAGCAGCCTAAAAGCCAAGATGCTAGGTAGAACACCTTTCTGCAGATTAATTTTCTTTCACATATATTTTATACTGTTAACAATCTGTCTTTTTAAAAAATCTTTACCTTCTGCCTTAGAAACAATACTATGTATTAATTCGAAGGCAGGAGAGCAGTAAGGGCTAACTGACTTTTCCAGTGTCACACAACTTGGAAATGTCTTAAGTCAAATTTGAACCCAGGACTTCCCTTCTCTAGAACTGATTCTCAATCCATTCAGCCACCCAGCTACCCCAAACAATCTATCTTAATAGTTAGCTTGTATTAAGTTAAGCACAACACAGTGTCCCCTGAGGTACATGTGGTTCTTTCCTCTGGCTTTAGTGAATTTAGTTTAGACAAAAAGTCATGAGTCCAAGTATAATTGCTCTGAGCTCCTAGTTAGTAAAATTACTAACATTTAGGCAAGAGTTGGACTTTTTGCCAAATAACAAATATATCTTTCTCTAGTTGAACTGTAGCCTTATTGTCATTGATGCAAAATTCAGCACAGTGAAAATGTTTGAGTAACAAAATGATAAATTCTGGTGTCTGTGGACAGAAAGTCATGTAGTGAGGAATATAGGTAAAAAGTAATCCTTTTATTGGAACTTGCCTCATGTTTTTACATCATAACTCTCTTCCAAAATTTAGTCCTACAAGTATTCCTCAGGGCTATGCTTCAATGTTCTCTGCTGATCCTCACTGCAAGATCTTTTCAATATTATAGGACTCATACAGCAAGATGAAATCTGCCATTTGGAAGAGACTTTTGGCCTGATATAATTTTCATTTAATCAAATGATTTTCAAAAACTTATGAGTGATATTGATTGATTTGGGCCTCTTATCCCTTACAATGGAGGTAAGCAAATTAATTACCTTATCCTTACAGCTGAAAAATATTTCTTTGCCAGAATATTGCAGTAGAAGTACAGAAGACAAATGGCAAAAGGAAATGGCTGAAATTACTCTATGGTCTAATTTGGACACTATTTTTATGAAAAATTTCAGAATAAAAAGGAAGACAAATTTCTACAGGAAAAAGTGTCAGAATTTCCCTACAGAACAGAATACATAGTAGGTTGTTTGAGACAAAAGGATAAACCCAAACAAAGTATTTTAAAAAATTTGAAGGAGAGAGAATGTTCATTGCCAGGCTAGGAAAGAGGGAAAAATTTATGGAGGACATTAAAGCCTTCTGATTTCTAATATCCTATACACTGCATGGAACAATTATTTGTACATAGTAAAAGTTTAATAAGTCATTATTTAATTGGCTTGAATTAACTAGGTAGGATGTTTTTACTTATGAGTAAAAAGGGAAGAATGCAAGACACATCATTCTTCCTAACTATTTGTAGACTGAAATGTCCCTACCAGTGGATCACCAAAATGCAAGAAGGGACCAATAGGGGAAAGCATCCCACATAACCTGGTGTAAAGAATTTACAAGGGTTTACATGGGCCCACCTTCTTAGACTGGCATCTGAAAGCATATTTTCAACAATTAAAATTACCTGAACTAATAGTTATAGTGCTTAGATAATATAGTTATCTGAATCACTCATGTCAAACTAATCATATCACATTGGTTTTATTTATTTGTAATTTCCCCTTTAATTAAAATTAAATTGATACATTGATTAAAAGGATCAATTGATTTCCTATACTCATTACTACAATGCTAAAACTAAGTGTGGTAGAGGCAGTATTGAACAAGGTTTCACTAACTGAATAGTTTTAAATACTCTCAACTGAATTGTCAAATAGCAATCCCACAGCGTCATATAACAGCTATATTTGGCATTACAATAAAGGTGATATATGACACTTAAGCGTTCTATATTCAGCAGAACAATCCTAAAGTTTTCCAATAATATAAACTACAATGATAAAGCTCAAATGGTTTGTTTCAGCCATCACAAGCAAGTGTTTCTTGTATATGTTTTCCATGTGCCTTTATCTAAAGAAAAATTTTATTGGGTTATAAGTGTATTGGGGTGGGGTGTATTATATGACCAATGGCTGCTTGTGAGTAAGTAGTGGAATGAAAAATATCATCAAAACATAAATAACTGGAGAAGGAGGTGGGTCAATTATGTAGTGAGAATGAGAGATTACAGATGGACAGTCCAAGTACTATACTGATACCCTCAATTATTAAGAAAACTAAGGAAGGTCTTCAATATGTTAAGTAGATCCTCTATGGCACATAATTTCTATTTTGCAGAGATTTGAAAGGCAACGAGAATTGCAGAAAATGTCTAGTCCTCTCTCTGGTTGATGACCAATGTATTTTCCTTAGGAAATTTATAGAATAACATAACAACATACCTATAAATTGAAAAAGCATTGAAGGGTACTTCACAATAACATGAACACAGATCCACTAAAGTTTAAATATCATGAGATAAAAATATTCCTCCCCAAACAAATTAAATATATCAAGGAAAAATTGAAATGAGCAGTATTTGTGCCTATATCTATGCAAAATGTATTTGAATTTATTAACTATGTCACTTATTTTTATATTATTCCTTCTAACAAAAAACTCATAGATATTTATAAATATTGTTTGAAGGAAGACCTACCTCCAGAGAAAGAACTGATAACTAAAAATAAGTAAGATATAGTTTTATATAAATGTCTTTTTCTCAAATGATGCCTTCCTTAATGGAGAGAGGGTAAGGTAGGAATTAACTGGATATTTTAGCATAATAAACAAATAAATAAATAAATTTAAATTAAAAAAAGAAAAATATTTTTCAAAACCTAGGACATAGACAATAACCATCATGACATTCTTTGGAGCTATGTGAAAGAAAAATAAAATTGTGGCGTTTCTTGTGTTTCCAAAAGTCATTACATAAATTTCATACATTAAGAACTCTCTCTAACTTAAAATTTGTATGAAAAACTCAAGTGGTATTTATTTTAAACAAAAAGTTAGGGCTCAATGATACATTCACACTTCTAGATTCTAAATATATTTAAATTATGGATTTCTGTTCTATTAATGTTGAATAAGAGACAGTATAATAATGATGATGAAAATCATATCACTTTGGTTGAATCTGAGTACAAAGTAGAACAGTTAATATCATAATGACTTCAGGCTCAGTGGTTAAGTTCTAAGACAGCATAGTTGGCAAGTGCCAAAACAATCAGGCATTGTAATTTGTTGGGCTATTGTAGGTCAGCAAGTTAAGAATACTCATCCTTATCCCTTATATTAAATAGTTATTCATTGAGGGAAAATACAAAACTTCATAGTTGGCACTCAACAAATATTCAAAATCTTTGGATTACAGTATTTAGAGTTGAAGTATATTATACATTGCTTAGTCCCACTCTTCCTTTTCACTTATCAAAACACTGAGGGCCAAGGAGTAAAAGTGATTTTCCAAAATCACTCAAGAGTTCAGATTCAAACTCAGAATCCCTAATTATAAAGCTAGTACTCTTTTGAATTACTGAATATATTAATTAGTGCTTCATTAATACTGTTTTATTTGGATTAAAAAGCAACCTAAACACATACATTCACTCATGATTAATAGAATATTTCTCAATTCCCCAATCAATATATCAAAATCTGCTGCCATATTTCTATGTTCCAAATTTGTTTCAATTCAGTCGAATGACAAGTACTTCTTAGGTCTCAGTTATATACACAGCACTTCATGGGTGCTAAAAAGGAACAAAATTTAGAAAAAACACAACTTTTCTCCTCATGGAGCTTACAATATATGATGCTTGCATTACAGATTGTTTATTTAGCTTGTTTGCCTCAGTTTCCTCATCTATAATTTGGGGATAATAATAGCACTTCTGAGGGTTGTTTCTAGAATTAAAGGAGGTAATATTTGTAAAAGGCTTTCCAAATCTTAAAACTCTATAGAAGCTCTAGCAAATACATGGTAAGTAACACTAGCAGCAAAAACAGCAGCATAGATGGAAACTAGATTATAAGGATGTAGGTGATTATAGATGGTAAGGAAATGGTAAGCATCAATTTTGCATTATTTTTTCAAGCCCTTTACTATGCTCGAGTTTCTTTCTTGAATATATTCCTATATTGAATTTGTAATGGAAAGGGAAGTCCTGACAGTAGGTGATGCCTCTTGCCTATTGTCCTCTCTAACTGAACTATTAGCATCTTTCTAAGCCTTCTATATGCTGACCTTGAGTTATAGAAGAAATGAGAAGTACTTCTTTTTCACCCAGTCTTCAGTCCTTTATATTAGAATACCCCGATATTAACTTACCATAATATAAATGACCAAGTGAATCAACACATATGGATTTTCCATAGGCATGTGAGAAATATCTCCCTAGGAATTAAGCTATGGCCAAGGTTGAAACATTTCTCAGCTATAGATCAAAAATCTCCATAAACCCCTCTCACATACCATTAATTATTAAGCTATCTTCAACAGTGACTGAAACAGCTGTTGCAAGGATCCCTGCTATATATTTTAAAAATTAACTCTACCTCCACAGATAGAGATTTTATGGCAATTTTACACTATTACTTGGCATTCATATTTTCATTGAAACAGGTTAATAAATATGTTGTTTATTATTAAGACTATGTAAAATTCTATATAATAATTATACTTCAATATCTGTATTTATTTCCAGCTTACAAACTGCTCTCCTATTCATTAATGTATTTAATCCTCATAACAATCCCATTTGGTAGAAAAGGCAGGGACTATTCCCCCACTTTGAAAATGGGTAATAAACTCAGAGAGATTTTTTGACTTGTTCATGGCCACATAGTAAATTGCAGAGCCAGGATTAGAACTCAGTCTCCTGACCTCTGGTCTTTAGCTCTTTTACTCTTCTCCCTTGCCTTCAAAGCTAATTTTGAGGATACAAAATAAGTGCAAGCTAGAGATCATGCCCTCAAAGAACATGTGTTCTTATAACAGAGACAAAAGTCATATGGGAAATAATTTTAAAATAAAACACTGAATATAGTAATAGTAAGCTCTATAAATCATTTTGCGTGAGCCTCAGAACAACCCTCTAAAGTCATTTCTATTATTATCCCTACTGTACAGATGAAGAATATGAGGCAAAGAGAAGTTAAGTGACTTGTCATAATCACAGAGCTAGTAAGAATTTGAGGGATATTTTGAACTCTCATCTTTATGATTCCAAGGCTAGCATTCTATTTACTATATTACCTACCTACTCTAATATAATCATATATCAAAGAAATATTCAATCAAGTCTTTCATGCAACTTTTCTATTGTTGGTTCATAATGTCCTATTTGAATAAGGTCTTTCATGGATAATGTACAAAGAAATGATCAGCTCTTTTATGAAAATGGTTTTCTTCTGCCTTTGGATATTTTATGTAATTCAGTCCATCAAATTTTAAATTCTTGTTTTGAATAAAATCTACAAAGTAAGTGAGAATTAATAATTACTACCATACTGCTGAATCAACTTCTTTCCCCCCATCTACATCATAAGAGTAGTATCAGGTTTTTCCTCTTTCGCTTCTTTACAAGGAATTAACTTTCCCCATAAGGAGATAAAGCTTTCTCTGGGATTTTATAGGCCCTGGTTTTCCTGATTCAGTTTTCTAATCAATCCGAAGGACATGAAAATTAGCCATGTGGAAACTAGGTTTCTCAGATATAATAGGTGGTAAAAGCCAGGTAAATCGCCATACTCTACTAACCAGCTTACCAAACTCATTTCCATGCAGAGACATAAGGGAGGATGCATTTGCCAAAGCTGAAAATATGTGCCAGTGAATCCTTGTTACATGCCTTAGTTGCATTAAAACCAAAGTCAACTTTCTTTTTTTTCCAAAAGTTGGTTGACTTATATTGCCTCATTTCATCCCAATATCATATATTAACTAAGAAAGGTACTAGCATTAGAACCATCTCCAATAAGGTGTCCTTTTCTTGTCAAAGATGTTGGAGACACCACCCATTCTAACACAGAAGAAGAATCTGCTCCAAAATATTATCAAGAAGCAATCCTGCCTCTGCTAGCAAACAACTAAAAAACAGGGAAATGTATTTCCAGAGTCAGTCCTTTCCATTTTTCAATAGTTTTAATTATTGATAGGTTCTTTATTTTTGGTGGTGTTGTTATTGCTAATATTGAGCTGCCATTTGCCTCTGCTTTTTTAAACCATTATTTCTATGTTATCCCTCTCTTGCCATGAAACAGGCCAAGTAGAATACTTCCTTTCCATAACTTCCCTTCAAATAGTTAAAGACAACTATCATTTCCTTCCAAGATCTTTTCCTGTCCAAGATCCATTCTTTGCTACTTTTATATGGCAAGATTTCATGTCAATCATCTAAAAGGTATATATTAAGCACCTTATAAGTCCTAGACATTGTGCCAAATGCTGGAGATAAAAAAAAAGATGAAAGACATTGCCTGCCCTCCCAGGGCTCGTAGTCTAATAGGATGGTAACAAGCAAACAAATATATACAACACGCTTCAGAGAGGATAAGCAGGAATTAATACTGAATTTAGAATCCACTAAAAGTTTTAAAGATAAAGAATTGCATAGCCTCCCCTCAATTTCACACATATGATGCTGATTATTTTGATTGAAAGTATAAAACATCCAATTTATTTTCCTTGGTAAATTTCATTTCATTTAATTTCATTTTATACATTTATTTAATAAGAGCGATGGTATCTTTATTAAGTTTCATTTTGCTTTTATTCTTTCAAGGCTTTGAAGGTTTGGGGTGGGTAAATTCTCTCCTAGTTTTGAGTCTTTGGCAAATCTGATAAGTTCCTTTTTCTTGCTTCATTATCAGGTGAAATCTTCCTCTTCTCCCATCTTAAGTCATAAGGCCAAAAGTAATAATTTTTCATAATTCCCATCCTTTCATTTTATGCTCAGTTCTAATATAATAGATCTGTTTCATGGTATTGGTTATTAAAAAACACCCTGGGAGGAAGGTCAGAATCAGAGAGGAATGGCACTTTGAATTTCACCTACTTTGTAATTTTTTTAAGGTCAGTTAAAAACATACTAAAACCAGCAAAGCTTATGTTTTTACTATATGTAAGCCATCGTTTGGTGTATGTTAATTGTGAAGACAGAGGGAATGTCCAGAGTCATATGGATAGCAAATGTGGAAGGTGGGATTTGAACTTTTGTTTTCCTGATTCCAAATCCAAGATTTTCTATCCACCATACCAGGGATTGTTATCTGCAAATACCACTTGCCTTAACAATAGCTAAACTATTATTATGTGATCACACAAAATCTCTAAGTATTCACATTTTTTCATAAGGAAAAATACTATATAATTTTTAAAAAATTCATAGCATCTCCCAATACCATACAGACTACCTAGATTTCATATATGTGACATCTTAATAACTTACTGATATATTTCAAGGAGTAGCTACTTAGGGAGTCAAGGTAGTATGGAGACCAAATGTTCTATTCTGGTTTCAAGAGATGTTCAGGGATTGAAGCATTTGTTGGAATTTTTCTCCAGGCTCAAAGTGCATGCATATGCACAATCTGAATATTTTGAAGAATGTAAATCAGCATGTGTCATTTTTGCTTAAGTGTTTCTGCTCTTTCTAGGAGTTTTGAACTCAAAATGCTATGTAAAAATGTTATTGATGTAAAAATAAGTCCAAAGGAACTCACAAAATGTTGAGTTCAGTTACAAAGAGGGATACTCTTTCAATTGTTAATATATTCTTGCTGATAAATTGGCATGTTAATGTTTGAGTGATGAACTCGTCAAATGTTTGTCCATCAAACAAACAGATTTTTTTACTGTATGATGCAAACCCTTAATAAACGTCCTATCATATTTTTGGAATTTGTAATTTCAAGCTAAATATTGTACTATGATATGACATGTTTAAATAGATTCAGATATTTTATTAATTCAGCTAAAGGCCCAGTGGTAGTCAATGTCTTTGGGCAACAACAATACAAGATAAATTCTCTCCCTAATTGAGCTTCTGTTTACATGACTATTCTCAGAACTAGTTCATTTCATTGAAATCACCATAAAACGAATTTACTGAGCACCACTTTCCACTGGAATAAATGCAAGGCCAGTGAAATTTATATATGTTTTAGAAATGTAGACATATCATAGCAGGCTAAAGCCCACAATCAGAGAAAATGCCTTTGAGAACAGCTCTATAAGCAAAACTTAAATTCACATCTTTGCCCATTTTCTCTGTTTTGTAGATATTCACTAGTATTTGGCCTTTAGCTATGGCAATGCTTTGATATACTGTTTTGGGACCCATTTCTGAAAAATGCTATTAAAATACATTTTCATGAATGGGAGAGGAAAAAACCTTTAACCTAAGTCATTCATTGAAAGAACAAAAATTATATTTTATGAGAAATTATTTTAGGAGCATAGCATTAAAGAATTTAAGACCTTAGAGATCATCCTTATTTTATAACCTCATATTCTCCCCATGCAGTAGTTTCTCTTTTTCTATTAAGGGAGTGTTGTTTTGTTTAGAATGAATCAATTCAAATACCCAGAAGAAGCTGGGAAAAAAGAGGTCAGGCATCTGGGTAAGTTACAATCTAAGACTTAAAAATCTCAGCACCACTGATGGATGACAGGCAATCCTTTGTATGTCTGATGTTCAGTGATTGTGTTAGTACATTCTGTAAATATTCACTTATTGCTATTGCTGTCTAGATTTTCTTTTCCCCCATTGGGCTGGAAGGATCATATTCAAAAGAGTTATGTCATGGGCTGGAATAAGATGATTCAAAATTGGATTCTGGTTCTTAGCTAAGCTGATTACAGCTTTTCTGGCTTAAAATGTTTTTATCTCTTTTAACTTCAGAGCAGATTGCATCAGTCTGTAAGTACAGTGTACAACATTGGCGATGTTCATTGCTCTGCTATAATTCTTTTCACATGCCCTTGTTTCTTGACAGAACTATAGTTTCTTTTTTCATTATAACCTGGATTGTATTGAGTCCGACCTTCCTAAAGTCATTAGTTCACATTAAGAAATGAAAAACAACAATTTTAAATCAAGAAAATTTCAGTTAGACCATGCATTATAAATAGATACCACATTGTATGTGAATTTGTACAATAATCTTCAGAAAAAAGCAAAAATGCTCCATATCTTAAAATAGGTCCTCATTATTGCTTCCTCCTTTTTCAAGGATTTAATTTTTCCACAAAATATTATTCACAGACAATATTTATTTCTTTACAGTATAAATAATTTTAATGATACATAATTTTTAAGTGGACTCTAAGAGGAAATTTTTTAAGGGATAAATTTCTCCCCCAAAGCTACAAAATACATATTTAACCTCAGTATATCCTGTTCTTTGGTGAGGATGATGGTACCTTATCAGAACGAATGTTTCAGGAGTCCTTTTGGTAAAACTTGTTACAAGATTCCAGTATATAGTTATACATTTCCTCCTTCCCTCCAATCTTACAGTAAGAAGTCTCTCCCACATGCCTACTCCAACCCTTTCCAACATAAATGACTCTGTGTCTGATTCAAATCCATCTGGGACCTAGCACCATGAATCCCTCCCTCTTTGTATCTTCAACTTTTCCCTTTTCACTATTTCCTTTCCTTTTGCCTATAAATATCTTCAAGAACCTATTCTATTAAAAAAACAAAAGAATGAATTTTTAAAGACATTCCCCTTCAATCACTTATTCTTTAGCTTAAACCTGTTATTTTTACCTTTACAAGAAACTTTCTGAAAGAACATTCTATGCTGGAGCATTCTGCTTTCCTTCCAGTACTCAGGTGAGCACAGTCTAGCCTTTCTCCTCTATTCCAGTTCAAAATCTCTGAGCCTATGACCTTTGAATCCAAACTGGCCACCTTGCTTCTCAGATCTCTCATTTCTGTTATATCTCTTACTTAGCTGCCAAATAATCTTCCTAATACAAAAAGGTCAGACCATGTTATGTTCCTGTTTAAAACCATGATGTTAATTCCTTCCACAGTATGGCTCTCAATGGCACTCTTTCTCATTACTCCACCTCTGCAAAATCAGATTGCTAGCTGCACTGGAATGAATTTTCTTAATCAGAATATTGCGTAATATTTATGAGTCCATAACACTTGCTAATTATAATGTTCTGAGTTTGGACTTCTGCAAGTGTCAGTACATGATAACATACCCATTGTCATCAAACAAACAAAAACACACACAAGGAATAGAAGCAATTACAACCTTCTACTCTCCCGTTCATTATTGGTTAGATAATAGGCATAGACTGAATATCCATAGGTTGACTTATTTTACATGTCATGGATTATTAATTGGTCATGTATATGAAGTAGATGGTTTTGAAAAAGTGTCTCTAGCTATTTAAAGAAAAGCCACCATATATGTACAAATAGAAATTAGAATTCCAGTTCCCTGAAACCTTTAACATGTAACCAGATGACAGAATAATAAAATTGAATGAATAAATATGGGAGGAAATTTCATGTTTTCTATTTTAAATACATTTTCAACTTATGTATCCTTAAAATATATAAAAATGAGGTCCTCAAAATTAGTTTGCAATTTGTTAAGTTGGGAGCAATACGTTTTCTGTTCCACTTATTGAAATCATTCTTTACCTCTGCAAAGCTGTTTTTTTTTCTCTGCAGAGATTTCTGCAGCTACAATATGCACAATCCTGAAAATTTCTTAATTGTGTCCCCATGAAAATTCATTTGCCTTCTTGTTGGACTGAACTTATGATATTGCTGTTTGCTGAAAGCATAAGGCAGTTTATCAAATAATATATTGGAGCTTGAGGAAGGGAGTAATTTCCCACAGTGTAAGAAATTTGGTCCAGAAATGAATTCACCATGCTGGCTTTGTTAAGAAAGTGCTTGGCTGAATTCATTTGGGAGCCTCCATGGGTAGTAAATTTAATTATTCCAGCCTTCTACCTTCCAGGATATCTACTGTGTTGGATAATGTTCTGTTATCTTTGATCAAAAAAGGAGAAGATTTTTCATTATATTAAGGTACTTTCTTAGTCTTTAAAGGTCCTATCTCTTTTAAGCATTTTCTTAACACATATGTCCCATTGATTATAGGAGCCAGACTTGGATTTTGCCAAAAAATTATGAATCTTTCTTTTTATTATCTTTATCTCAATTTCAGTTCAGGGTATGCATACTTTGAAAGTAAGTGAAAACATTGCCTGTTGGGGAAATGCATCTGGGTTTGTAGTGGAAAGAACCCTGGCTTTGGAGTCAGAAAAACTGAATTCAAATCTTAACTCTGTTGCTTGCTTACTGTATCACCAGGAAAATGAGATTGAAATTGTCTTAGCCTCCCTTTCCATCTCTGAAGTAGGACTTCAGCAGCAACCACATAGAGTCATTCCAAGAAAAAGATGAATAATGTATCAAAGTGCTAAATAAGGCTTAGTTATATTAGGTATCCTGCTCTTTTCTTTCATTTTATTTGTACCCCCAAATAAACAATATTCTATGATATTAGAGGTGAGAAATATGAAGTCCCCATAGATTTTGTACATTAGAAGCCAAAGTCAAATGGGGGAAAGAAAAAAATCTTGGTTTTGTTTTTGGCATCTCCTCAGATCTATGGAAAATTATAACTTTTAAACCCAGATTTAACATGATCTAAATAATTTGTTTCAACTAATTGAGGATTGGTATAATGCCTTTTAGAAGGCATGATGGTGTCTGCTCATTTCTCCACTTCCTTGCCTGGTGTCATATTGCTATGCTTGTTATAACTCAGAAGAGTATAGTATTACCCACAAGTCTCAGGCCCTTCCAAGATAATCAATCTAAGAAAATGGACCATTTTATAGAGAAGATGATTAGATCTAATGGGTGCAATTTTGTCTCCAAATCTCAGGAAAAGCTAAAGAGCAGGCAATAGAGATGCTAGCAAAGGGAAGACCATCCTTTTTGAACTCCTTATATTACCTAGGTAAATGTAAACAGTAGGGGGAGTATAAAGCAAAACATACAAAGCCTTCCCCATTCATCCAAGTCTTTGTGACTCCATTTGGGATTTTCCAGCCAAAGACACTGGAATGGTCAGTCATTTTCTTCTCCAGCTCATTTGACAGATGAAGAAATTGACGCCAAAAGATTTAAATGACTTGCCTAGGGTCATACAGCTAGTAAGTCTCTGAGGCCAAATTTGAACTCAGGAAGATGAGTCTTCCTGACTTCAGGCCTGGCAATCTATCCATTGTATTATCTAGCTCATGATTTCTTAACTCTGATTTTGCAACATTTCTCAAGTTTATCTCTTTCTCATTTTCTAAGTCATGTCACTTGTATTCTAACCATCATTTTCCTCCCCTTCCTATAAAAATCCACTTTGCTACTGGCAACTGGGCTCTGATACACAAAGCTTTCCTTTAATTTTATCTGAAATCAAGGTAACTCACTAATTCTCAGCTACATCCAAATCATGTCACTATTCTCATTCCATTCCTCAATCTTAGCTCCCATTTTATATTGCCTTTTCCTATTATAAGTTCTTAAGGGGCAGGGATTATGTTGCTTAATAGTACTTATAATACGTTAATATTATTCAAATGATCATCTATTAGATCTGAGAAGAACCTTAAAGGCCATATGATCTAAGCTTCTTATTTTAGTGATGAGAAACTAGAAGTCTAAAGAGGTGATATGACTTGCCATCCAAGTTATTCAAAGACCAAAGGACAGAGCTGGGATTTGATCCCAGGTCCTCTCATGCCAAAATCTGGTGTCTGTTTGTTTGTTTTTAACCATACTTTTGCTCACAAATCTTTCCTGGATATTTTCTGCCTCCCCAAAATAAATTCAAATGCTTTGGCTATTCAAATGCCTTTACAACAACCATCTTCTACTCTACCTACCTGAGCTTCTCTCCTATTATTTCAATGTACTTTGTGTTTAATTCAAGCTCTACCACTCTCTGCTCCTCACCATCCTCAAAACAATTCCTGTACTCCTATTCCCCACTGACATTCCTCAAATTTCTTGCTGTATCTGCAAGACTTTCACTTCCTTTTTTTCCCTTTTGAAATCCTACCTATGCTTTAATGGCCAAAGAAAGTCTTTGATCCTCATTAAAGGCATCAACCATCTCATCACGTTGGACTCTTGTCAGACTTATTGAAAGAACAATATACTACAGGTTGCATGTATTGCAGTATGGTTCTCTATACTTTGTGTAGGTAATTTCCATAAGTTCAGTGACTATGTCTTATCTAATGTTTATATATTACCCAGTGCTTAGCATGGTCTTTAATACTTTTCAAATGCTTGTTTGTCTGATTACTTATCCAATAGCACTCAAACCTCTCCTATCCTTTTGCTGATCCATTGTCTTACTATCTTGGTCTCTGATAGACAAAGACATCATGTGAAGAAAGCAAAAATAAATGTGATGAGATCCTAATTAAGGAAGAACATGTGACATTAATTTATATGTTAGACAGAGCGTCTTAGAAACATAAATAGCCTGTGATCTGTGTATGGTTATAATAGAAGGAGCAGACTGGGAGGCACCTTGAGAGGGAAAAAAAATCATTCTTAGCATCAGTATGCTTGATTGGAAAATACATGTACTCTAGTTAATAATGTACCTTGGTGTGCTCTTATGCTATAGTGAATAACTATCATTTTGAAATTATGTTAATGTAGAGATCATCACCTTGCCTTTATCTAGAGGCTGTCTTTTATTTAATGACCACTTTCAATTGTGGTTTCATGAGAATGCACTGTGAAAAGGGAAGTTCTCATGAGAGTTTAAATTTAGGAAAGTAGATGGCTTACTGATTTTAAGTGTTTTCCAATCCTATGATCATTATTAACACAGAATGGATGTTTCTGCACACCTTCGTAAGATCTCCACAAAAAGTAAAATCACCTTTTGACTTAAGTTGTAACCTTTCAAGGGAAAAGGCAGGAGTTGCATTCACAGACAGAAATTCTTACATGAGATCTAGAGTGCATAAGCCAAACTTTAATGAGAGTATTAGGCAATCAACTATGAGAATTCATTGCCCTTCTAACATTCTTAATAAATGGATAGAATCACTACACTCATTTTGTAAAACTGGATCATACAATGAAGGGAAAATACACCACAAATAATGTCATACTTAAGTTAGACCTTGAAAAGATCTTAGAAACCATCTAGTGCAATGCTCAAATTTTATAAATGTAGAAAATGAGAGAGTAACTTGCCCAATGTCACAGAAGCCTGTTTCCTTCATGCCAAACCCCCAAATTCCCACTGTACTAAGCTGTCTTGCGTTTGATAAATAATGAAAAATTTTGACATAAACATAGACTGGTGTAGTCACACTGACATATTTTGAAAAATTCAGTTTTTCCTTGGAGTGTTCTTTTCTAAGTACTGATTAGGCCCAACCCCATTCTGCTAATGAGATCTGAAAAGGTTACCACCTAAGGTGGTTTGTAAATATTTGTTTTATTACTTTAAAACAATTTAAAAGTCATGAAAGAATTTTTTACAATAGTTGTAATTATTTGCACTTTTATGCTTTAGGCAAAAGGTTAACCTATTAATCCTAGGTAAAGAATTCAGGGGAAAAATGAACTGCTTAGAGTATTTAAATAAAACAAAATACTTCCCCAAAATTTTGCCCCAGATTCAATTAACCCTGAAAAATAATAATGGTCACAAGATCACAAAACTTCAAAGTAGGGCATTATATCTAGACTTCTAGATTACCTAGTTTGACCTAGACCTGAGGGATCCCTGCTACATCCTCAAGAGATCACTGAGTTTCTATTTGTTGAGTCAGTAAAGCACACTCATGGGACAACATCTATATCAACCAAGTCTGTCCTTTTTTGACTTCTACTTATTGCTTCTTGTTATCCCTTAAATGAGTCTATTCTTGCTTACAGATGGAAGCTTCCAAAGACAATATTTGAAGAGAGCAAGCATGCTCCCCAAACCTTCTCTTCTCTATGTTATCTCTAATACAAAGTAAATGCTTTCATTAAATTTGGAAAACATCTTGGTTCCTTTAACCAGTCTTTTATAGCATGTTCACCATCATGAAGCCCTACTTTGGACACATATTTTTTCTATGCCTTTCCTAAAATGTACTGCATAGAAATGAGCACAATTCTCCAGTTGTGTTCTGATCAGGGCTGATTTCAACAGGTTTATAACTTTCCCTTTTTGGATACTGTCTTGTTAATATAGCCCTTAGCTTTTTAGAACATTTCTAAATCATTCATGTAGATCTTATAATATACTAAAACTCTTAGAAATTTTATTGTAAATTTTGTTCTATAATTGTGTAGTTTTGTTTTTGTTTTAAAAAACCAAATATGTGGTTACAGCATACAGTTTAATAATAATTTGGAATTATACCAAGAATTAGTTAATGTTATTGAAAGTATCCACCTCTTCTCTGTTTTTGAAAACTGGAACATTTGTCCAAAATGTTTCCATGATTCCTGAAAGATAACCAAAAATGGTTCATTAATCCGTCAAAAATTATTTTAGCACAGGAAAATTGGAAAACAGTATTAGAGAGATTAAGTTTAGATCAACATCTCACACTATACCAAGATAAATTCAGAATGGGTAAATGACTTAAATATAAAGAGGAAAATTATAAGTAAATTAGGTGAATATAAATCACATACCTGTCATATCTATGGGAAAGGAAAGACGTTAAGACCAAGCTAGAGCTAGAGAATATTACAAAATAGAAAATGAATAATTTTTATTACATTAAAATTATAAAATGTTTTGTACAAATAAAGCCAATGCAAACAAAATTAGAAGGGAAGCAACAAACTGGTTTTAATTGTGTGGAAAGTGTTTTGTAGTAGTATTCATATAATTCCTGTGTTTGTCTTGGCAAAAAGATTCCTGGATATTTTATATTCTCTAGGGTGATTTTAAATGGAATTTCTCTTTCTAACTCTTGCTACTGAGTTGTGTTGGAAATATATAGAAATGCTCATGATTTATGTGGATTTATTTGGTATCCTGCAACTCTGCTAAAGTTGATTACTTTCACTAGCTTTTTAGTTGATTTTCCAAGATTCTCTAAGTAGACCATCATATCATCTACAAAGAATCATGGTTTAGTTTCCTCATTGCCTACTTTAATCCCTTCAACTTTTCTTCTCTAATTGCTACCACTAGTGTTTCTAGTACAATGTTAAATAATAGAGGTGATAATGGGCATCCTTGGGAAGCAATGAATTGGAAAAAAATCTAACAAAAACCTCTGACAAAGTGAGGCAGCTGGGTGGCTCACTGGATTGAGAGCTATGCCTACAGATGGGAGGTCCTAGGTTTAAATCTGGCCTCAGACACTTCCTGGCTGTGTGAACCTACGCAAGTCACTTACCCACATTGCCTAACCCTTACTGCTCTTCTGCCTTAGAATCAACACACAGTATTTATTCTAAGATGGAAGGTGAGGATTTAAAAAAAAAACTCTGACAAAGGTCTAATTTCTTAAATTTATAAGAGTTAAGTCAATTGTACAAAAAATCAAGTCATTCCCCAATTTATAAATGGTCAAGGCACATGATTAGGCAGTTTTTAAATAAAGAAGTCAAGACTATCAATGAACACATGAAAGAGTGTTCTAAATCTCTGATAATTAGAGAAATTCAAATAAAAAACCCTGAGGTACTACCTCATACCTAGCAGATTGGCCAATATGACAATAAATAAAAGTAATAAATGTTGGTGGGATTGTGGCAAAATTGGGAAACTAATACACTGCTGGTTGAGTTGTGAATTGATCTAATAATTCTGAAAGGCAATTTGGAACTATGCCTAAAGTGTCTTTAAAAGACTGTCTGCCCTTTGGTCAAGTAATACCACTGCTGGGTTTCTAGTCCAAAGAGATGATAAGGAAAAGTACATGCACAAAAATATTTATAACCATGCTCTTTGTGGTGGTAAAAAATTGGAAAATGAGTGTGTGCACTGATTGGTAAATAGCTGGACAAAGTGTGGTATCTAATGGTGATGGAATACTATTCTGCTGAAAGTAATGATGGACTGGAAGAATTTCATGTGAACTGGGATGACCTCCAGGAATTGATGCAGAGTGAAAAAAGCAGAACCAGGAGAACCTTATACACATAGATTGATACACTGTGACACAATCAAATGTAATGGATTTCTTTACTAGTAGCAATGTAATGATCGAGGACAATCCTGAGGGACTTATGAGAAAGAAAGCTATCCACATCAAGAGAAAGAATTGTAGGAGTAGAAACACAAAAGAAAAACATATGATTGATCACATGGTTTGATGGGTATATTATTGGGGATTTTGACTTTAAATGATCACTCTATTGCAAATATTGATAATATGGAAATAAGTTTTAAACAATGATACATGTATAACCCAATGGAATTACTCATCAGCTCAGGGAGAAGGGAGGGAAAGAACATGAATCATGTAACCATGGAAAAATATTCTAAATAAATGAGTTAATTCTAAAAAATAATGAAGCAGTGATAAATCTTTAAAATTATTTTAGCACAATGAGAATTTGATTGTCTGTCTCAGGTGACAAACTCAGCGGAGGCAGCTAAGCATTTTCTTTGTTGTTTATCATTGTTTTCAAGTCTCTGTCAACAACCTCAAGATTATTTTTCTCAGTACAGAAAGAGAAGCAAAATTGTCATTATGTTGTGTCACTTCTATTGTTATCATGATCATTTTCTCATCCCTTCAAAGCATATATCTTAACCCTTCTTGGAGCATTTTCTTTGCCTCATTAGAATTTAAAACGATCCTCTTCTTATCTTTATCATTTTTGCAAGCCAATGCACATACTGGACTTTAGCCTTTCTGACACTCATTTTATAGGGCCATGCCATTCTTGTTGTTTGTACTTCTACTTCTTTACTTCTTTTATGTCATTGTTTTTATTTAATTTTTATTTTCTAGAAAAATTTTCCATGTTTCCATGATTCATGTTCTTACTTTACCCTTCACCCCCCTTCACTTATCCTCCCCATAGCTGACGCACATTTCCACTGGTTTTAACATGTGTCTTCAATCAAGACGTATTTCCATATTATTGATAGTTGCATTGTTGTGGTCATTTCAAGTCTACATCCCCAATCATGTCTGCTTCAACCCATGTGTTCAAGCAGCTGTCTTTCTTCTGTGTTTCCACTCCTGTAGTTCTTCCTCTGAATGTGGGTAGCGTTCTTTTCCATAAATCCCTCAAATTTGTTCTGGGTCATTGCATTGTTGCTAGTACAGAAGTCCATTACATTCAATTTTGCCACAGTGTATGAGTCTCTGTGTGCAATGTTCTTCTGGCTCTGCTCCTTTCCCTCTGCATCAGTTTCTGGAGGTCATTCCAGTTCACATTGAATTCCTTCAGTTTATTATTCCTTTGAGCACAATAGTATTCCATCACCAGCATATACCACAATTTGTTCAGCCATTCCCAAGTTGAAGGCCATACCCTCGTTTTCCAATTTTTTGCCACCACAAAAAGCACAGCTATAAATATTTTTGTACAAGTCTTTTTATTTATGATCTCTTTGGGGCACAAACCCAGCAATGGTATGGCTAGATCAAAGAGCAGGAAGTCTTTTAGAGCTTTTTTGGCATAGTTCTAAATTGCCATGCAGAATGGTTGGATCAGTTCACAACTCCACCAGCAATGCATTAATGTCCGAATTTTGCCATTTTCCCTCCAACATTCATTACTCTCCCCTGCTATCATTTTAGCCAGTCTGCTAGGTGTGTATGTATGTATGTATGTAGGTATGTATGCATGTGTGTATATATGTATGTAAAATATATATACAAAACTAGAGGGGGATAAAGAAGATAATATTAAGAAAAATGGGAAAACAAACAAAATGGAGTAAATTTATATTCCAAAAAGAAACACGTGGGGCCAACAGGGAAGACTAATAATACACCAGAAGGGTAAAGATATTGGAGAGAGGAAATATTTAATACTTAAGTGCACTGAAATCAACTTAAAGAGGAAAGAACAATCAGATCCACTGGGGCAGAGAATTGATTCCCACCCTATAGAGAACTAGAATGGCAAGAAAAGGACTGGTGGGGAGGGAAGTAACACTAGGAAGGGAGAGGGTGGGGGGTAGCTTAAAAAGATCATAAAGAAGAATAAGAGGAGAATAAGAAGGGAGAGGGAAGAAAAGGAAGTACAATAAGGGAGGGGATTAGGGGGACTGATTAAAAACAAAACACTGGTATAGAAGGAAATAGTGAAAGAAGAAGGGACAGGAAAAGGAGAGAGAATCAAAATGTCTGGGAATACACAATTGATAATTATAACTCTGAATGTGAATGGGATTAACTTGCCCATAAAACAGAAGCAAATAGCAGAGTGGATTAGAAATCAAAATCCTACCATATGTTGTCTACAAGAAATACACATGAGACAAGCAGACATACATCGAGTAAAAATGAAAGGATGGAGAAAAATCTATTGGGCCTCAAATAAGAAAAAGAAGGCAGGGGTTGCCATCATGATCTCTGACAGAACCAAAATAAAAATAGATCTGGTTAAAAGAGAAAGGGAACGTAATTACATTCTAATAAAAGGCAGTATAAACAATGAAGAAGTAGCAGTATTCAACATGTATGCACCAAATGATATAGCATCTAAATTTCTAAAGGAGAAGCTAGTGGAGCTCAAGGATGAAATAGATAGCAAAACTATACTAGTGGGGGACCTCAACCTTCCCCTATCAGATCTAGATAAATCAAATGAAAAAATAAATAAGACATAAGAGAGGTGAATGAAATCCTAGAAAAATTAGAGCTAATAGATATATGGAGAAAAATAGAGACAAAAAGGAATATACCTTCTTTTAAGCAGCACATGGAACATTCACAAAGATAGACCATGTAATAGGGCATAGAAACATGGCAAACAAATGCAAAAAAGCAGAAATAATATGTCTGTGTTAAAATCTAAACACTTCAATCTACTCTTAAGAGTAATTATAACTGTCTTTTAATATTCTGCTTTATTTTCTTCTTCAACTGCATCTGTAAAAAGAACTGTTGATATTTGGGAATTTCATAATGAATATTTAATTTCTAATTTAAGTATATAAATGTAATTTATTTTATATAAAATTTAAATAAAATTTAATTATTTAATAAATATTTGAAGAATTGCCATGGGAAAAGGGGGTTAGGCTTTTCTTCTTAGTTCCATGAGAGCAAATATTTGCCTTGTTTTTCATCTTTATATATAACAGAGCCTTCCACAGAAGTTTACATCTTGTGTGTGCTTAACAAATACCTATTAAAATGAGTTACAGTGAACTAAAAACTACTATGGGGACAGATACAAGAAGGAATATTTTAGTTCAACAAAAGGAAAATTTTTTAATATTCATATTTCCTAAAAGTGGAGTGAGTCATGGCAGTGAAGGGAGAAGGAGGTTCATAACACAATGATTTATATTGGGTCTCTTGAAATGCAGACTTGATGGCCACTTATTGGGGACTTTGTATATGGAACCATGATTTAGAAATTACTTTGGAATCCTATTTTATAAGGTCCCTTCCAGTCCTATAATACTATGACTTTATCAATATAAGATTCCCAAGCTTCAAAAAAGCCCTACCTGACTATTCCCACCCAACTCCAGTGACTTCAATTAATTTTCATTTCCCCCATTAAATGATCTTTCAAAGATCATCAGTGATCTCCTGTAACCACATTGAAAAGTCTTTCTCAACTTTTCATTCACCTTCATTTTTCTGCAGAATATGCTGTTGCTGATCATCATTTATTGGGTAGTCTCTCTTTTTCTCTTGACTTGATTGATCTCATGTTCTTCTGGTTCTTTGGCCTTCAACAAATTGTTTCCCTTGCTTAGTCATTTTCTTCCTTCCTTAAGGTTAGGGTTTCCTTGCAGTTCCTTTCTTAGTTCCTTTTTAGCCTCTCTGAACTCCATCCTTTGGTAATCTCATTTCTTCTATTATGCCCATAAATTACTTTCAAATCCAGCTTTCTTTTAACTTTTGAGCTCCAGACACATTTATTTGCAGCTGTCTATTAGATATTTTCACTTAGATGTCCTTCCAGTACCTCAAATTTCCCAACACCACATTTCCCAGATGAAGTTTATTGCCTTTTCTCCACTCTAACTTTACTATTTCTCCCAGTCATTTCACCTCATATCATAGGTTTAAAATATTAAAATATTTTTATATATCTCTTTGTTTATCTTGTATTTAATTAGTTGACTATTCAATTCAAGAAATACTTCTTATATTTTTCTATATATACTAAGTTCTGTCAAAGGATCATGGAGTTAGAGATAGAAATGATTTTGGACTCCATTTAATTAAATCACCAAATTTTCAGGCAATGAAACTGATGTCCAAGGAGTCTAAATGATGTGCCCTTGGTCACACAGGTAGTAAGCATAAGAGGTAGAGTATGAACCGAAGTGTCCTAACTCCAGTCACTGTACTTTCTTTAGTTTCATGCAATCAGTGCTTCTCTATGCCCATTGTTACCATCTTAGAGTAGATCCTCACTACCATGTATCTACTCCAGAAATATCAGGCTTCTGCCCTATAAAACTCCAAAATACAGCCTGAACTAGTTCAAAATGTAATTATAAAAAATTTTTAAAAATAAATAAAATACTATAGAACATAGAAAATGTTAACTTGAGGTTTTCTAAGTCAATATGAGGCCCAAAGGGTTCTATTTCTACTTGAGTTTGACAATACTAGTCTAGACTTTTGCAATGACTTACTAGAAGTTGTCATGTCTTTTACTTCTCTACCCTCCTTCAATCTAACCCATCTTCAAATACTGTATGCATAGTAAGATGAAGACAAGAGCTGCTTCTGTAGTTGTTGAATAAATAAATGAATTCACTTTAAGGAAAAATAGGTGCTTAACTTCGCCATGAATATTTTCTTTTAAACTTATAGTAAAAAGGTTGGTCATTATATTTTTCTTATATACTCTTTTTTTTTAAATTTTTTTTTATTTTAAACCCTTAACTTCTGTGTATTGACTTATAGATGGAAGAGTGGTAAGGGTGGGCAATGGGGGTCAAGTGACTTGCCCAGGGTCACACAGCTGGGAAGTGTCTGAGGCCGGATTTGATCCTAGGACCTCCCGTCTCTAGGCCTGACTCTCAATCCACTGAGCTACCCAGCTGCCCCCTTCTTACATACTCTTTTAAAACGAGCTTCAGAAAGAAATGTAGAAGTCATTAATAAGGTAAAATACTTCCCCATGACAAATACAGGTCTCTGCTATTTCAAATAGAAAACTGTGGCCATAAAATAATTTCCAAAACACTATTTTTTTTCTTGATAGGAAGGCAATTTTGAAAATGAGATCATCAAATCCTTACAAAATCCAGCACTTTCTTGCATAAGATACACACGGTATATACCCAAAAATATTTAGGAATTCTATTGTATCTGACATTTTTGGTCTATGTAATAACCATCACCCAGTAAGCCAAGTTAATACTCTTACTCTCTCCACACAAAAGAAACAAAACAGAAAATCCAAGGTCACAACTCAAACTCTGATCGAAAGTTAGCCTATTTGGAGTCTCCTATCCCACAATCTTCCTGTGAGACAAACTAAGCCCATTGGGATAAACTTCTAAGCATTCTATTAATGATTTCATATAGCTATAGCAGTCTAGAGATATAGTAATAATTTTTTAAGTCCTTGTGAAGCAATAATAACACTAAGGAAAAGGTGTCTTTTAGGGAATCTAAGTAAGTCTAATGAGATTTGTATTAATTAAATACAAAATTCTTATTTACTTGCATTTCAAGATCACAAGATATTAACAAAATTGAACATGAGCAGAAAAATAGATATGATAAAAATAAGAGAACAAAGCTTTAATGTCCTCTGAACTGTCAATCAATTTATAAACATTTACCTGCCCTTTGGTAGGCATAGGGATAGAAAGACAATCTGATTCAATAGTTCCTGTCCTCAGGGTTCATATATTACATTGGAAGGAGATGAAGTAAATAAAGAGAAGTATAAACAGAAAAAACACAAGGTAATTTAATACAAAATATTTAGAGAGGGGGGAACTAGCATTTGAGGGTAATAGGGAAAGCACATGTAGAAACTGATTTTTGAGTTTGGTCTGTAAAGAAAAAGGATTCTGTGAGGCAGAGGTGAGGAAAGAGGGTATTCTAAGTTTTGAGGCCAGCCAGTACCTGGAAAAATAGGAAATTGGGAGATACCATACCACAGGTGAGAAAAAAAGAGGTAGCCAAGTTTGGCTGGACCACAAAGTGTTGGAAGGGTCATCATATATAATGAAAGTTGAAAGACAGATTAAGGCCAGATTATGAATAATTTTAAATACCAAAAAAATGAAGCTTATATTTCATGTTAGAGGAAATGGGTAACTTTTGAAGTTTACTAATAGAGGAAAAACATGGTACTAGCTGTACTTAATAAAAATCATTTTGGTCATTGTGTAGACTCTAGAGGATGAGTTGAAACAGTAAGAGATTTAGGGCAAGGAGATCACCTTAGAGCAGGGGTCCGCAATTTATGGCTCTCAAACCATATCTGGCTCCACCTCCCTACCGGCCAGTCTGGGCAGAGCCCTAGGATGTGCTCCACGTGCCTTCCACTTCCATCCTCCTCCTTCCGCAGGAGTTTATGGCTCTCAGGGCCAAAGAGGTTGCCGCCCATTGCCTTAGAGAGTATTGCAAGAGTCCATGTGAGAAGTGTTAAAGGTATAACAGAGTATACCTCAGACATAAGAGGTATAGAGGTAAAAATGGAAAGTTTTAACAGCTGCTCAGGTAACCTGAATAAAAATGATGAATAAAGGATAATTCCCAAGTAAAGAACCAGTAAGACTGGAAGAATTGTGGGTACCTAGAAAGAGATTGCAAATTTCAGGAGTGGTATGGATTTGGAGGGAAAATAATCCTATTTTGAACATTTTGAGTGTGAGATGTCTATGGGAACTCTAATTTGAAATGTCCAATAGGTAACTGGTTTTGAGGCAATGAAGCAGAGGAAAAGACTTGGACTAGATATGTAGATCTGTGTGTCATCTTCATAGAAATGATAATTAAACCCATGGGAGATGGGGAGGTCACAAATAAGGAGGACATAAAAAGAAAAGAGAAGAAAGAGGTTCTAGGACAGAGCTTTGGTCTGCTCCCACATTTAGGGTACAAGATATGGATAATATGTTAGTTAAAGAGACTGAAAAATTGTGGTCATAATGTATTAGGAGAACCAAGAGAGAGAAGAGGAGAAAGAAGAGGAAAGGGGGAGAGGTCAGGAATAGAGAGTGTAATCAAGTGTAAAATGCTTCAGAGAAATCAGGAAAGTTAGAGATTGAATAAAGACCACTAGACTTGGCAATTAAGTTGAGAAAGAGTAATGCAAGTTGTTAAATAATGATATTCCAAACCAGACCACAGAGATTTGAGGAGAGATAGAAAAGGAAGCAGAATCAATGAGTGTAAAAATTTTTCCAGAATTCTGGCTCAGACAGGGAGTAGAGAAAGAGGTCTATTAAGGGGTTTTGTTTTATTTTAAAAGAATGGGAAGACATGGGAATATCTGAAGGAAGCAGGAAAGGAACCAATAGATAGGGAAAGACTGAAGATTAAACAGAGGGAATGATTGAGGGGGCAATCTGCAGGAGAAAACAGGAGGGAATGGGATCAAAGGCACATGTAGAGGGATTGTCCTTGGCAAGGAGAAGAACCATGTCATTATCAGAGACTAGAATAAAGGAGGAGAGAGTAAGAGATGATGTCAAGGATTCTAATACCATATTCAGTGCTTTGCATATAGAGCAAACACTTTAAAAAGTTTGTCTGTTGAACTTAGCTATGCTAATTTATTGCATAGTTATTCATAAAAATAAAAATGAAGTTTCCTATTGTTTAAAATATCCTTTTGCTCTGCTCTCATGAGTTTTATTGCATCATAATTTCAAGGATCATGGTGTATTAGAATATTTTTATAATGAACTATTGCAAGTAATAGCTAGTTAGTATAGTCAATAGAATGCTAGGCAAAGAGGCAAGAAGACTCATCTTCCTGAGTTCAAATTTGGCCTAGTTGTGTGACCCTGGGTTAATCACTTAACCCTGTTTGCCTCAGTTTCTCATCTATAAAATGAGCTGGAGAAGGAAATAGCAAACTATTCTAGTCTATTTGCCAATAAAACCCCAAATAGTATCCTGATGGTTCAAACAAGCCTGAAACTACTGAACAACAACATTTCAAGAAATAAAAGACATAAGAATTTGGATAATGAACCTTCAAAAGGCACTCCTACTTGATTCTTTGCTGTCCTGCATTTAAAAGAGTACTTAGATATAATAAATTCTTAACAAGTGCTTTTTAATTGATTAATTGATAACACAGGAAGAGATGTGTTAATAAACTAGGAGAGAAATTTATGGTTGTTAGGCTTTCCATTAATAGTACAAATTTTTAAATATGTGATTAGCTTTAGTAAAGGAACTCAGCACCCAGGGCCTCTCATAAAGTTGTATTCTCAATGCCCATGTAAGACTAAATAACCTGAACCTCGATGCCTAAAAGCCAGGCATATTACATTTTAATCTTTCTCCAGGGATCACTTGAAGGGATTGGAAAGTGACTCTTTTTCCAATATTGATATCAGTCTCCATCAATGATGTTCCCTCAGTTGTAGGGGTCCCCTCTGTCCCTGGATCCATTTAATCATTTAACCAGTAGTTTAGCTTTTTACTATTTATTTTAGAAGTAAAGCAAGAAAAAAAATAAGCATTCCCTTCACTACCGGGAAGCATAATCCCCTCCACTGCACTAACTCATAATCTAAGGAAGAAAAGGAGAGAAAGTTCATATTTTAGTTTAGTTAAAATAAAGCACAGTCCCACCAAGTTCCAAGTACAAGCCTCCCTTGGTCTCTGGATCCAGGCAATGTGGCTTCTTGGAGTTTCCTTGCTTAGCCATCTTGCTACAAAAATGTTGCCTCAAAGGTCATAATGACTATTCCAGGTTTGGTGGGAATTCTACCATCTGTGCCTAGAACTGAAAAGGGAAAAAAATAAACAGAACAAAATAAAATCCCAAGTATTGTTCTTAGTACTCCACAGTTAAGGGAGAGGGGAGGAGAAGGAATTCCTTTCCTCATTACAAGCTCAGCTCATGATGCCATCATAATGTGAGTAAATAAGACTTTTACCCTTTCTGGGCACCTTAGACAAAGAATGGAAGTGCCCCAGGCTCATAGATTTAAAGATAGCCTATTTCAATAGGAAGAGCCTGTTGCCATCCACATGACATGGGGATGAAGGATATCTTCTCCCAAAAGCTGGTCTCTGGACTCTCCCATATGGGCACCTTCATGCTAGATGATCTGGACAAAAATCACCCAAGAAAGCAGGGTTACACTTAGCACAATGTCTGGAACATAGTAGAAACTTAATAAATGTTTATTGACTGAATGATGACTCCTAAAGGATTCCAAGGCTTTCTATTCTGAGTTAAGGGCAGGAACTCTGGTCTTAGATAATACTGCAGAATGGCTTCCTTTTTAGCCTGGTTTTTCTTTAAAAACATTGAAACTATCCTAGAGACTTAATTGGCTTAAAGAACTAAGGCTCAGACCACTGATATACCTTCCTGGTTACCTAAGTACACAAAGGACAAGAGAGGATGAAATTCATTCCTTAGACTTCAAATCATAGATCAGTGGCAGGACCAAGAGTGACACAGTATATCTTTACTCAGCTGAATCAATTATATACTCAAAAATATACTTTCCTATTCAGATCTTCTTCTATTATGGCTAAGTAAATTTCCTTTTGTTAACTATTAGATGAATTATGAATGTTTCATTTTGTTCCAATATCGGATCTGAGCCCCATGACCAATTTAATTAACTCTAGCCTGTTTTAGGCTTGATAAGGTTAAATGACTCACCAAAGCTAATGAGTATCTGAGGGAGGATTTGAATTCAGGTTTTCATGATTTTAGTTCTACACACTCTGCTACAGCTGAAACAAAACCAAGTGTTGAAGTCTAACTCTTCAGGGACCTGCAAACATGGTAAATGACCATGATTCTGGCCACCTATTACAAAAAAAAATTCAAGCTACCATCTGGACCTTATCTAGAAAGATAGTGATAGACTTCTGGGCACAGGCATAAACAAGAGAACCAGATCATCCTGCAGTGGGGAGGGTGGTTATGGGAGGGACAGCAATATGAAGACCAATTTCCTCATACCCATACCTCTACATCTATCAGCCCAGATGTATATCTGGCAATCAGCCATGCAGGCAAAATGTCAAAGTCTGTTTATGAACATTTTTGACTTAAAATAGTCCTCCACTGGCACATTTCAACAGAAATTTATGACTGAAATATTTCTTTTGGAGATCTTTCCTTATCCCTTCCCCCAGTTAAAACTATTATGAAAGGGTAATTTTTATCCAATTTATAACATCAGCCTAAATCAATGTGGAAAAATTGGATTATTTTGACTCCTGCAGCCACACTAACAAGGGATATTATAGAATATCGTTCCTTGGAAATATTTTTTGTAGGCCAGAACCCATTTTCCCTGCAATAAGAAAAGTCCGCCATCTAGAGGCACTTAGATATTTCTATTTCAGATATCCCTTGCAGGAATAAAATATTAAATTTTTTTTCAATAAAAGATATTTAAGTTCTGAGTCTCCCACTCCCCCTACCCAATGGAAAAAGAAGAAAAACAATAACCTTGTAACAATTATGCATAACCAAGAGATAAGAATACCCTGCATTGACCATTTCCAAAAATGTATATCTCATTGATTGTCTCAAATATATCATCTCTCTTTCAAGAATTGGGGAGCTATTTCTCTATCAATTCTCTGCAATCATGGTTGGACACTGCAAAACTTAAAGTTCTTAAACTTTTCAAAAATATCTTCACAACATTATTATTGTAGAAAATGTTATCCAGGTTTTCTTTTTATTTGGTTCACATGTTTTTACCAGTTTTCTCTAAAACCATCCCTTTGATTATTTTTAAGGCATAGTAATATTCATTATGTTCATATGCCAGATGAACTGTATCTAAGAGGACCAGAAGACTTTTAGCTAGAAGGGAGCATAGAGATCATCTAATCCAATCTCATTATATATGGAGAAGAAACTGTTTGAATCTAAAGAGATAGTTTATGAACTATAATGAGGTAGGGGAAGAGAGATGAAAAAAAACAACAATTAGTTAAAGTTGTTTTGGTAAAATGACAAATAGTTTTAATCCTTCAATAGGACATTCATGATTTATTGAATATACTCCAGTCTGGAAAAAGTTGTCATTGGAACCAAAGCCAGGAGCTAATTCTTATCTTTTGGAAAGCTGGAGTCTGCCTTTGCTTGGGAACAATGTACAAATGTCTGGCTTGAAACTCAGTTTAAAAAAAAACAACAACTACTCTAATTTTCAAAAGAAAGGGTTGGATTTCAAGCAAGCTTAAAGCAATTCTCAGTTTAAGGAAATAAGAGAAAGAACCCTAGTCACAGTGGCATTTTATAATCTCTTCCACAGTAAATGGCTTTTCTTAAATAAAGTCAGCTTATATGGATTTTCTCTTTCAATGGTCAAGGATTAAAGGAAGCTTGTTGGACAAACAGAACTCATTCATGCCTCATTCGCCTTAAAAGACACACACACATACACACACACATCATAGCATCCCTCTGGAAATAAGCTGTTATCTTACGTGCTAGAGTTTGAATAGTAAAATCTGATATTAAAGCATTGTGATTACTATATGACATAGCCAGAGTACTATGTTATGCTTGATTCCCCTAAATGTTCAAGCTCCTGTGACTCTATATCATGTTAGGCGATCTGTAGCATAACAGTCCCCGCAGAGCCCTGCAGTATGAGAAGCATACTTCTTATAGGAAACCTAACTGGGGTCACTTTGGTTTGGGATAGATTCATTATGACAACCTTTAACCAGGCCAGCCACTAAAAGGCAGCCAGCTTGACAGGCTCATTTCAGTGCAACCCAGAGAATAGCATGCTTACTTGGCTTACTCATTCCCAACGATTTACTGAATAATGCAGAATCAAAATAACTCAACTACTTTTCAAAAGGCATTTCTGACAGAGTTTAAAAGTGCATAAAGCTCATTTGAGTTGGGATGAAGAAACGTGAGAGGTCACAAAAATTTATTTTATGTCAAACGTGTTTTCCTAATAGAATAGAACTCATGTATGATGCAGTATTTTGGATACAGGAATAATTCCTTACTCATAGGTCAAATGTATTACATTAAGTTCTAATATGTGTGTTTACCATTGTTCTTGGGGTAGCCTGAGTATGTCCATGAAATATTGATTTTAACAATGAATAGTTGTCTTAAAAGTGAGGGGAACAGACACATTTCCCATTTTGAAATAATTAGATCTGATTGTGATGAAGAGAAACAGGTAGGAAAATGTCTAAGAAAAATATCTTTTTTTCCCTGAATCCTAATATTTTATATTTTAGAAAAAATTTCCATGGTTACATGATTCATGTTTTTACTTTCCCCTTTACTCCCTATTCACTGCCCCCCACAGCCAACACACATTTCCACTGGTTTTAACATGTGTCATCAATCAAGACTTATTTCCATTTTATTAATAGTTGCATTGGTGTGGTCGTTTCAAGTCTACATCCCAAATCATGTCCTCATCTACCCATGTGTTCAAGCAGTTGTTCTTCTTAAGAAAAATATCTTCATTAGACTCCTCTTGGGGGCTGAATTAAGACAATGAGACCTTGAATTTAGCAGGAGAGAAGTTATTAAAACATCTTAGTTCCTTTGTGACTTATTTTATCTAAATTAAGCCAACAAGTATGCTTTGTGAAATACCTAAATTAGGTAATAAATGCTGTCAATATTGCAATCATGAAGCTGTTTTAATGCATTTTTCTTTGTTAACAACATCAAGCCCCAGTATATTCTGATTCGTGCATTTCTATTAGGGTAGTTGGATCTGTATTTTTTCAGCAGTTGACCACATGACAAGGTATTCACATGTGGCTAGTTGCTCGAAATTTTCTGTTGATAAAGTTGGTCAAAAGTAGCCCATGTCAAAAATTTTGAATTTTTAAGATTAATAACAAGGTAGTATAAAAATTAATTGTCATTCAGATAAAGGCATACACAGAATGATGGATAATAATAAATACAAAATTAAAGTAAAATCTTATTTTGCTAGGACCCAAATAGCTAGTGACAATTTTGTGTCTAGTGATCAATTTTGATCTAGCACATACCAAAAAAATTGTGTTTAGCTGAGTTAACTATTTTAGAGAATTGTAAAGTATTAGCAATATTACTTACCAAAGTACAGACAGGGATCAGTTTTGATTTTGTCAGTTTCATCATAGACTAAGTTGTCTTTTTTGTCTCAATCTTTAACTACATTTAGATTTACTGAGCTTTGATGATAACTGGCTACTCAGAACTTCCACTCTAGTCCCCAATAATAAATTTCCTTATAAACAAACCTGCATAATATGTGAAATCATCCCAAAAGATATTTAATAAATTAAAGTATCAAAGGAAATGACAGACCTATCTTTCCATATGTAGAGGAGGGGGGGAGAGGAAAAAAAGAAAATAAGCATTTCTATAGCACTTACTATGTGCCATATGGCCATTTAGATGGTACAGCAAATACAGGATGGGGCCTGGAGTTACGAAGACCTAAGTTCATGATAGACACGTACCAGTTGTGTGACTCTGGGCAAATCATTCAACCCTTTTTGCCTCAGTTTCCTCATCTTTAAAGTGAACTGGAGAAGGAAATTGTGAAACACTCCAGTAACTTTACCAATAAAATCCCAAATTGGATCATGAAAGACTGTAATGACTGAATACAACAAGTGTGTCAGTCACTTGGATAAGTGCTTTTTATAAATATTATCTTATTTGTTTCTCACAATAACCTAGTTAGGGAGGTGCTACACACATATACACATACATGCATACACATGCACACACATATCTCTCCAAATTTAAAGGCATAAAATATTCCATAGATTCCTATGCTACTCTTTTGTGAGACTACTCATAACTAGAATTATTTCAGCTTTACCCTCATTTGGCAAAGCAAAGATTCTCACAGATCACTGTCCATTTTTTTTTTTTACTCCCTTCCCCTTTCTCTCTTCCCTCTCTTTTTCTCCTCTCTTTCCATTTGCATTGGTGGTGGTGGTGGTGGGTGGGTGTGATAGTCTTACCCACTTGCATCAGGGAATTCCCTCAGACTCACTTCAGAATTAAGTTGGGTTATTAAATTCCTCTCAATTCCCATTATGCTTCCAGAAGCTAAAACCACACACATGAACCTCATTCTGGAACTGCAATAGCTTTCAAGAAGATGCTTAGCAAACATTGGATCTCTTGACCCTTGCACTTCATCCATACAACTACAGCCAGGAATCTGTCTATTTTATGTTGTAAAAGAAAATATGCTTCTATAGAGACAGGTATATATAAATACTGAAAAGAGTGTGTGCACATAGATAAGTTTTAGATGACTGGCCTTCCTTGCCTGCTAGCTCTTGGATGTTAGCTAATTAGGTAAAATCTTTTGATTGGAATAATTGAAATTATTTCAATTGGATTATATTGTGAACCACTCATGCAAGATTATTTTTTCTATTATCAACTACCAAGAATTGATATTGTTTTATGTGCATACTCCAAACACTGCAAAAATTTTCATTGATCTCCAATACATTTACCAGTATTATTTCTCTCTGCTGAGACTGCCACATGCCTCTATTATTCCCCAAACTGCTGAGATTATCAAAAACATATGCCTGTAGTAGCCATATCCCCCAAACAGAGTTTCCCTAAATTTTAAAGAGGCAATAAGTAAAGACAAATTACAGTAAAACTTTGCCTTACTAGGACCCAAATGGCTAGAATTCAAAATGAATCAGAGGTGTTTTTCCCTTCAAAATCTATTCTGTTTAGAAAAAGAACAAAATGATGTAAAAATGAGTTTGAACCTCAGATACACATTTTTAAAGCAACTTCCAAAGTCTTTCTGGAGGGTTGGTCTACTTTTAGCCCAAACTCTGTAAAATGAGGAGTCTTTTAGACAAGATAATCACTGTTCCCTTCTACCACTAAATCCCATTATCTTTTTTTCCATCTTCACATACTGTCATGTCACTGAGCACTGATACTCAGAATTATAACTCTAAAATAGATGTTTTATTTTGCCAAAATAATATGATGATCAAGTACAAAAAAACTGTTTGATAGGCCAGTTTGAATGTTTGGGATGAGGACTTGGTTAGGTGCCAAGGGACTATTTCCCCAGGGAAATGTTTAGGGGCCAGGACCTGCCTGGGGATAATGGGATAGCTATTATGAAAGAAAGGGATTTATACCTCCACTACATCTCTCCCTATATCTCTCTCTTCATAACCTAACTAAATGAGTTGTTTATTTTTTTTGTAAGCAAGAATGTATTTGTACTGCTAAGTCCATGAAACATGCTCAATAAATTAGGTAACAGTGAACAGAAGTGAGAGGGGAAGGAATAGCAGGCAGCTGAAAGGATAGCCTTAGAGCTCACAATGGTGTTAGCAAGTTGGGAAAAGGTTAAATTTAGGAAAGAACAGTATGGCAATATATCAGGAATGCAATTCAGGAGGAAGAGACAAATTGCAGAGACAGAGGATTGGAAGAGTCAGATTGGAAGAAAACCTAACAGGAGAAAAAAAGGGGAATTTCTGGGAGAGTCTATTGATGAGTAAATAAATAATTGGTATCAGATCGCTTTTGACATACAAGAGCAGTCTTCTTTTGCCTATCTAGCTGAGTCTTACCAGTTCTGCCTCTACAATTGCTTCGCACTTACTCCTTTCTTTGCCTTCAAATGACTACCACTCTGGTTTAGGCTCTCTATCCCTTTTGCCAAGATTATTGCTACAATTTTCAAATTGGTTTCCTTATAGGAAATCTCTCCATAAACCAAGCCACCCTATAGAGTTGCCAAAGTGTGTTTCCAAAGCACATATCACTCTTCTGCTCAAATCAACTTTATTTGCTCCTATACCCTCTAGCATCACATGTAAACTTTGCAATTTGGTAATTAAAGCCCTTAACAATTGAGTTCCAACTTACCTCCAGATCCTGCCTCACTACCAAAAATGCTTTCCCAGTTATACTATTTACCTCCATGGTAACTGTGAAATAATCTTATTTTAAATTGCAAAGAATATCTTAATGATAGTGAAAGTATCTTTTTCTCCATTTAATAGATGTTGAAATAGAAGTTCTGATCTGTGAAATCAATCCATCAACAAGTATTCATGAAAAATACTTATTTGCCAGACATTGTTTTTAGGTTCGCAAGATACAAATACAATAAATAAAACAATCCCTACTTCCGAGGAGCTTATGCTTCATGGAGGTGGATAACAAGGATGATATAAATGCATACAGAATTAATATAAAGGGAATAAATACAAATGAATATTAGACTAAATACAAGATTGTTTGAGAGAGGGGCCACTAACCATTAAATCCATTAGGACAGGCTTCACGTAGAAGTGAATGGTTGAGGTGAATTTTGGAAGAAAGGAGGCATACTATGAGGTGAAGATGAGGAGGGGGCACATTCTATGGATGGGAAATGGAGCATGGTACATGATAAAAAGTGGGTCACAATCCTCTTCTTCCCACATTCTAAGATTCTATACAACTAGCCTTCTTACTCTTACAAATACATGACATTCTATTTTGGGGTTCTGTGGTTTTGTACATGCTCCTCCTATACTCTATTCTCACCTCTGCCTCTTAGAATCCCTTATTTCCTTAACAACGCAGCTCAGAAAACAACTACTACATGAAGTCTTTCCATATGCTACTCATATTATATACCAGTACCTCCCTGACCACATTAGTTTGTCTTTCTTTTGTATATTGTCATATACTTATTTGTGTAGGTATTATCTCCCTGTGACAGGGACAAGGTTTCCTCCCTTTCTTGGCAATACAAATTGGGTACCCCTAAAAGACAATGAAGCTCTTCTTGGGACTTGATTAGTCCCTAACTCCCCTGACCCAGATTCCTAGTCACCAAAGGGCAAAAAAAGTCCCACCCAGACAACTTGTTGTATTTCTGAAGACCACAAAAGTCATCATTTTCTGTCCTGATAACCAGTCACACTTCCTAAGGAGATTAGGGGCAGGAAGGAGTTGGGTCTATAGAGGATGAATACCATTGTATCATTGCTGCATATCCTTGCTATATTAAGACAAAGTAAACTTCCTATTGCTTAATGTTCAATATGGTTAGACTACTTCATTTCAGTCTAATGTTTGACTTTAAATAGGCTGCTGACATTAAAACTCATTTGTAATACTCTGTAAAGAAGAGTTTTTACTGAGGGCAGACATTCTTTTGTTTTGACTTTGTATTTTCAAAGATAGAGTGCCTGACACATAGTAGTAGCTTACTAAATATTTGATTGATTTCATTTAATTTCTCCATCTATAAAATGGGAAAATTTAAAACATATAATGGAGATGTAGTTTAGCAGAAGAGATAAGGAATCAGCCTTAAAATACATACATACATACATAGTTGTACCATTTACTTCCAGGGGTTTTCATGAAAATAATCTTTATGTCATTGTGAGTTATGATTGTTATACTCAAAGTAGAATGGAGATGTTGTCATTCTGGGATAGTAAATAGAGTATCAGAAGGAGTGGCAGGTCATTGCTACCCCCTCTGTGTTTCTATCCTCTAAGACAGTGATGGGCAAACTTTTTAAAGAGGGGGCCAAAGGAAAGGAAATGTTCATCTGTTAGTCTGTTTCTAAGACAACTCTTTCGAAGTTTCATTGTATTGTATCCCTCTCATTGTATTTTTCAGATTAGGAATAATGTCACGTGGCTGGATAGAATATTTCAGGGGGCAGCGTCTGGCCTGCCGGCCGTAGTTTGCCCATCACCACTCTAAGAAATTTAAAAAAATTATGGTCTCCTCCATCCTCTATCAACTAAGGTATGAATGTTTGATTAGACTGTGGAATCCACTGATGGTGCCCATCAAAAAATCTTCTTATAATGTCCTGGGTAAGATAAAGATTCATACAACCTGCAGGCTAACTTGAACCAAGCATTCCTCCCTTTTACTCTCCACCAAGCCCAAACAGGTCTGCATTAGTTTATTTGAACTGAACTTAAAGGGCAATACATTTTAGAGCATGCATCCCCCCCATCCCCGCAAGTAGCACCTACTTTTGTCCGGAGTAGTTGTCAGATTTAAAATTGCCCTTAAATGGTTGTAGATAAAAAGAAACTTGTGCAGGAAGTGGAATGACTTTTGGATTTAATTCAAACAAACTGAAATACCTGTCATTTCTGTCAACATCTATTATGTTTAGGAATTATTTCTTCCATAATGAAAGTGCCTTTCATTTTCTTAGACAACATTTGGAAATAAAGCCACAGGGAGAGTTCACTATGGGACCAAGTCCTTCCTGAAAAATATTATAATCCTAGTTTTTACCTTAATCATTATAATTAATACTTATTTTAGTAATAACATTTAATTACCTTAATTTTAGCATTAATGTTCTTTAGTGCTTGTTTCCATCCCATAGGAACTAAACTTTGCAAGTGACCTTTTCAAACATGTAATTAAAAACTAATGAAGCTAGCAAATTCAGTAGTAGGAAGATTATTAAGATATCAATTGTGGTAAAAAAAAGATCATGACCAAAATACATTCCTCACAAGAAAATAGAGGCACAAGCATTTGATTTCTATCCATACTGTAGTGACATTTATTATGCAAGACACCATGATGTCATGTTTCAAATGCCCATCTTGAGGTCATGAAGACCTGGGCTCATATTCAATCTTTTACATCTTATGAACCTGAAAAAATTGTTCAACCTCTCAGTGCACTAGGGTAACTCTGTAAGATTCTAAGATATAGAACAGATGCTTAACTGCATTGGGAGAGGGAATTTCCTCATTGGAAGTACTCTAGACTGAAATGTTCTGTTGGGCCACTTAACATTATTCCTAATCTGACTAATACAATGAGTAGGATACAATACAATGAAACTTTGAAAGAGTTGCCTTAGAAACAGGCTGACAGATGAGCATTTCCTTTCCTTTGGCTCCCTCTTTAAAAAGTTTGCCCATCACTGCTCTAGACCAATGAAATGAAAGCCTTGTGAAAAGAATTTTATTCTTTTCATCTTCTCTGATGAAGCCATCAAATAGATATGCTTTGGTTATTACTCCTTTAAATTTAATATGCTAGGGGGCAGCTAGGTGGCTCAGTGGATTGAGAGTCAGGTCAAGAGATAGGAGGTCCTTGACTCAAATCTGATCTCAGACATTTCCTAGCTGTGTGACCCTGGCCAAGTCACTTGACCCCCATTGCTTAGTTGTTCTTCCTTGGAAACAATACATATTATTGATTCTAAGACAGAATATAAAGGTTTTGAAAAAAATTAATAGGCTATATACTATAATTCAAGTAGATAAAATAACTATTTCTGGTAAATGGATAAAGGTATTGGCATGTTGACTCACCATTGTAAGAATAAGGCAAGCACTAACATTTGAAAAGAGCCCTGGAATGTTGGGTTGAAGGAGAGCAGAAGTGACTGCTGGAACAGCAGAGACTTCTGGGAGAGGAGAACTCAAGCAGGGGCTTTTTTTGGAGGGCCTTGAGCCAGAGAGGAAGAAGTGGATATGAGCACTAAGATTCCCTGAAGAAGGGTTTCCTGACCCGAAAAAGAGGACTGCCCTGTGACATCTTGGCTTCTTGACATTCACTTATATCACCAGTAGTGCTTATCTGTGTTTAGGGTACTGGTCTCCTTGGGGAACAGTTCCCTGAACCTCATTTGCCTTGGGCTTTTGTCCACGTCCCCCCTAGACTATACAACCAATATAGCTTGTAGACAATATTATTAGTGGAATTGAGCAGGAGAAACTCCGGATGAGGGACACCTTGTTCTCTCCTGTGGGATCTGAGACTCGGTGGGACCTGAGTTAGGGATCCCTGTGCCTCCCTTACCTACAAATACCCCACCTCAATGCCTTCACCCTTGTTGATCCAGAATAAATATCTTTAGATCAGATCAGGGTTAGGACTCATGGTGGGAGACTAGATTGGGAGGTAGTGAAACAGCCTAGTCAGGCTGATCTCCATCTTGAGCCTGACCACCTGCCATGAAGAAGGGGAAGTTTCTGTGTACCCTGACTTACACCAACCCCAAATTGGGGTATCACTTGCTTCCCCTAGAGGAGGTTCCATTTCTTCAGCCATCAGTATTGGGATAATCCATAGAGTGGGTAAAAGGAATAATATGAACCTCACCCTATTCCCACACTATTTTGATTTCTGTTGCTAAGTATCTAAATTTTTTAAAGCTTTCAATACCATTTAACTTCAATATTGGAATATTTGCCATGGCTGATACTAAAAATATTGCTCTCAAATTTTTATGGATTGATACTATCTCTAAGAGAGATAAGTGAACAAGAGTTCCATCTGCAATAATTATCTGGTTATCTGGTTCTAGCTCCATTTACTGCTGAAGTTTGGAGAGTAGAAGTCACTGAAGGGTATTTTGATGTTTGTTTTTGTATGATGAGGAACTGTTTTAATCAGTACTAAATTTCTGCAGTCACAATGATGTTTTGGAGTGTATGTAGTTTTCTTACATAATCAAAAATCTGGACTACTTAATGATAAGCCTTCTGTAATGTCTAGTCTTTATGTCTTTGCCCTGAACTGGCATTGTAAACTCCTTCTTTTCTATTAACACATCTGTTGGGATCAGCCATTTGCCCAAGGCTTTCTTTTTATTTTTGCTGACATATTATGTGTAGTGCATGTGGATAATACCCAAAGAAGGCTATTGATTTACCAATTTCCTTTTGGAGGCAAACTCCTCCTAATTACATTCAACAAACTTAATGGCATGCACCTATTGTCAGCTATTACTATTGGTTGTTGAAGTGATGTCTGCTTATTCTAAAAATGTTTATATTAGTTTTTTTAAAAGCATAAACATATAGTGAAAATATTTATCATCTTCTTCATCCTTTTTGTTAAGGAAGTGTTTATCTTCCCATAGCATCACTAATGTGATGAGCCTTGTATTTCATTACTATTGTAAATTATTTTATTAGGTATTTTCCAAATCTGTGATGTTATTACTATGATTTCCTTTTCATCTTTTTTCAATTAGTATCAGATAGAAATGGTCAATCAATCACTTAAGCAATCACACTATGTTAGGGATTTAACCCAGGATCATCATTTATCTACCTACTTGGTCTCTTAGATTGATTGAATAACTGTGGAAAATGAGTAAAAATATTAGGATGTAATAGGCAACTAGGTGTCACAATGGATAGAGTGCAAGGTCTAGAGTCTGTGAGATCTGAGTTCAGATCCAGCCTCAGATACTTATTAGTTGTGTAACCCTGGCCAAGTCACTTAATCCTGTTCGTCTCGGTTTCCCTTCTGTAAAATGATCTGGAGAAATAAATAACAAACCACTCCAGGATCTTTGCTAAGAAAACTCCAGAAAAGGCTCAAAAAGGTGGGATAACTGAAATAACTAAACACTAACAATAAGATTAGGATGTGGCAATATAGCATAATAAATTTCAAAAGTGATAATACATTTATATGTTTATAGTGCTTAATGGTTTACAAAGTGCTTAACTTGCAATAACTGCATGTATTATCATCCCTATAAATAAATAAGGAAATTAAGAATCAGAATTGAAAAGATTTGCTCATGGTCACTTTAGAAGGATTTGTTGAGGCTGATCCTAGAAACTACATTCTGATTCTCATTTCAATACTCAATTATTTTAAGCTTCATTTATTGAATATTTTAGAATTCTAAATTCTGCGATTTTATTTTTCTGTAATCAATTAAAAATTTTCAAGTAGGACAAGTATAGTTCTTTCTTTAGGAATAATGATTTCTGAAGACTTCATAGAAATGACTATAATTATTATATAATATCATTATTATATCAATAATCATATATCATTAATCAAAAGAAAAATAACTATAATCCTCCATTCCAGATAATCTTCTAATATGTTTAAATAACAGTATATATAGTTCACTTAATTTATTCTAAAGCCCATACAATGTAATAAGGCAAATATGTTACACAGTAGTGTGGCATTCCTTTATGAAGACACTTACACTTTTTGAATTTAACTTCATCCCCTAACCTGCATTTGCAGGAGGAGGTCTAAGTTCTTGGACATAGACTACCACCACACAGATGCATTTAAACTCTTTTCAGAGTCTTAATGGTAATCCTTTTAAAGGGAAATATATTTCTCCTATTTACCATTCTGGCTTTTGAGCCCTGATATCTATATAACCAGCCATTCACAAAGCAACATATTCACATGGTGCATGATATTTATACAACAAGACATTCACAGGAAATCATGTTTTTTTTAAATCTTAAATATATAGCCATCTACTTAAGATGGCAAAAGAAATATTAGAGTAGGTATAAATATTAAAATAAGCATGTAAAATATACATATAAAACCAACTCCTCTTTTGTTATAATAAAGAATGTATACATGTTTATAGCAACCTGGGAGGGAAACACATAAAGAAATAAACTCATATATTTTGGGAACTGGCCACTCTAGACTAAAGACTTTCCAGAACATTTCATCCACATAACTGTGTTTTTCTATTCACAACTTGATTAGTGATCCTCATCATTCTTAATCTAGGCAAATACTCCTCTCTCTTTTTCTAACAGCTTTTAAAAGCTCTTTCAATTAACCAATAGCCATAAAAGAGAATTTACAAAGCATTAGCTCTTCATATTTATAGCAATCCTCTTTATGTCAGACAATTGCCAAACTCTTCCAACTGACTATCTCAGGAATACACAGACCAGACTAGTCAATTATTCACTCACACAGATGTTATGACGTCTGTTCAGAATAGAGTTCACAGTAATACATTTTAGGTTCAGTTTTTAAGCAAACTCACTAGAATAGTACTGCAGTATTATTCTCTCTGCCCAATAATAAATCTCCACCTCTATAGGCAGTTAGGTGGCCTAGTGGATAGGGTGATGGGCCTACAATGAAGAAGATGAGTCTCTCTGATTACAAATTTAGCCCCCAACACTCCCTGAGTGACACTGAGCAAGTTACTTAACCCTGTTAGTGATAAATGATCCTCATCTATAAAATGAGCCAGAGAAGGAAATGTCAAACCACTCCAACACCTTTTCTAAGAAAACCCCAAATGAGGTCATGAAGAATCAGGCAGGACTGAAATAACTGAGCAACAAAATCTACAAATCGAGATTGTACTAAAAGGCAAGAGCTGTCCATAAAATTCTTTATTAACAATATTAATTCTCTTTGACCAGTCAGGAATCAGTCAGTTGAAGTCTTCACTGAGAAGCACTTTGAAAAGACATAGCTTCCATTGACCTGCTTTTTTCAGCATCCACTGCTTTTTTTCCCCTTAGGAAAATCCTGCAGTTGTTACTGTGATGCATCTTACTCTCCTCTCATTATATTCAATGGCTTAAAGATGACGCTAATTAATCTCAAGGACTCATCTTTCATTTAAAAATTCATAACTCTCCCAATTTCCTCATTCAAATCAACAGTTTTTTATAATCACCCCTTGAGTTTCAAATGTTTGTACAATTTTCCCTTTTCTTATTTTTACTATATTTATCATAAAACACATACATGCAAGTTAGCCAAATTATCCATCATGCTTCAGGTCCAAAGTCGCCAAAAAGGCAACTGGTGTCTCTGGTGCCCTTCCAACTATTTCTTCACACTCACATTTCTTTCTTTTCTTTTTAAAGAACTTTCTCTGTCTCCTTATAACACTAAACTGTCCTCACACAAGCAAAGCATTACTGTCTTATTTACAAAGTGATCCAAATACTCAAGTTAATACCACAGATCATTTTCTCTCCAAAGCTATCCAAAATCCTTTCTGAAAGTTGTTCTCTCATATATATATTTTATCAATATGCATTGAAACAATGTTCTTTTTCTATTCATATTAGGTATCCAAATGTCCATTAAAATCTGTGGCAGTATCCTAAATCATGAAAATCAGTGTTAATAATTTTTAATAAAAAGCACTCATAAATTTATGAAACAAAACATTACTTTGTAAATAAAATGAGAGGCTAGAGTCAAGACATCTTTAAAATTTAGCATGTCTCATTATTATTGAAAAAACCTAGGGGAAAAAGGCTGATCATGTTACTGAAGAACTTTCTTGGGAAATGCCGCTCATTCTAAATTGTATTATATTTTCAACAAATGAAATTAATCACTTGTATGGGGCCTAGAAGAGAAGATTGTTTTCATAATATTGTATGAACGGATAAAACTGCCCAAGTTTCACACTGCCCTTAAATAGCAATAGCTCCTGGATCCACACACATTACTTAATAGCAAAACTATGACTGCAATTAACATCCATACTCTAAATGAACAAAAACAGCAAACGACTTCCATTCGATTTTTAATAAAGATCCCATCCATGTCCAAAGCAAGCCATAAACTTACTAGGACCATATGGGATCATCTGGAGGGAAAACGAAAGAAATTTGTCTTATTACATCACATTAGGTTTGACATTGGGAACATGTGCTTTAAATATCTGTACAAACTCCCCTAATTAAAAGCAATCATGGTGTGGTGGCTCATCTCCCTCAGTGGGATGTATATGTGGGCTTGCTAATAGGAAGCAATGTCCCAAATGAACCCAGGAGAGTATTTCAGTGTGAAAATGAATGATGTCAGCCTGGCACAGATTTTGCATGGGTCTATTTGATAGAATAGTTGCAATAACTACAATCAAATATAATTTTAAAGAAACGTACAATAAAATACTTCTGACACAAAATCTGTGAAGGGAAGGGTATTATTTCTCCATAGACAAAGAGGGCGCTGCTGCTGAGGCTGTCAGAAAGAAGTACTGAATAAAAGGGACCATTCAAGTTAAACAGATGGAACAACTCTTCAAAAAGAATTTGCAGCATTTGTCAAGACACCAACTAGTTGGCTCCCTGTGCTCAGATAACCAATAAGAATTAGGAATTTGCTCAAAACTTCAGGGAGGAAGAGATGGAAAAGGAGGTAAACTTTTTATCACCAACACAAATGGTACCAGGTGGAAGTATTTCACATCTTTGCAACCTGAGTGTGTTGGGCTGAAAAATAATCTAATATTGCAGTTTATCATACACTGCCAGTGGGAGGTAACAATCTTGATGAATTTCATCAGCCTGCCAAGACTCCACTTGACTCTAGAACTTTTAGGTTTTGTATCATCAAAGAAATAGTGGACTATTTCTAACAAAGTTAGAGTTTTCCATTCTTCCATTCCCAAGAATTATATGAAATATCAGCATAGAATAAAATAATCTAGTTTAAGCTCAACAATATCCTATTCAGTGTCTTCATCTTTTCACTCATTCACACTTTCATCTATGTTTAATATATAAAGGTCAATAATTGTCAAAGAAACTTGGAAACTACCAAGCCATACCAACTGGTTATAGTTTCAAATCAAGTGATGAAACTGCCTCATTCAAACTTTGGACCTCCTGCTATTTACATACTTGCATCAACAGTGAAATAAACACTAGAAACCTATAAAGGGTAAATGAGTATATGAAACAATTACAGGATAAGTGAACACAGTTGCAGAAAAGCAAACCTAAATTTCTTGTGCTAAAGGCTTTTTTTGAAAAATCCCTCTACATTTAATTTATTCTCAAAATAATTAAATCAGTTAGTGGTCATTATTTAAATTTTGTCTTTCAGAATAAAAAACTATTTTATCCAAATTGATCAATCTTTAATTTTGGAAATTCTATAATTATTCTGTTGATGGGACCCAAAGAAAGCCATTCTTAACATGCAACATCCCTAACATTTCTCAAACTAATATAGTTCAACTCTGTTGTGAGGAGTATTGTTTAGGTATTAGTTAGGAGACTTAACAGGAAGGGCTGGACAATTCCAGTTGGAATGGGGAAGCAGGAAGTGTGCTTGCTCTCTGAGACAGACTCCATGGTGTTTGGGACAAGCAGTAACTGACCCTGGGAGACCTCAGAGCTAGTGGAGCTGCACCCTGATTCCCTGGGATCTTGGAGAGAGGTGAAGGTTGAAAGCAGAGGACATCGATCCTGCAAAACAGCACTGAGTAGGGAAGTGGCCTGTGATCTGTTGGACAACTTGCAGACTTCTTCTCCCTACTGGGGTACTTTGGATCATCGGTTCTGGAGGAGTTGGCTCCTGGCATCCTGATAACATCTCTGGACTCTGCTGTGAGGATTCCCACTCCAGTCTTGCTATTCTGTGGGCCCTGCCTGGCTTAGGTCTTTGATGAGTGTAGTTAAGTTTCTCCCCTGACCCTGTGGTTTGCCCTTAGTCAGAAAGTGTAGAAACCCCTACTCCCGTCCTTTACTATTGTTTCCTTAATTAAAATTGTTATAAACTCTTGCCATTTGCCTGCTGGTTCCATAGGCCCTTGCCTATATGGTGCAGAGTGACTGTTAGGGCCTAACTGCCATTTCTGTTAACAGATACCTCCTTAGTAGTTAAACCCAGTCTCCCTACCTTGTTTGGTCCTGCCTTCTGACATTCTTGTCTCCCTCATACCCCATTGTGAGCCCACAGATAATATTTAGTTAACTTCCCTGATTATTCCCCATTATAACTCATATATAGTAACTGTTGACTGTACTCAAGGCAGCACATTTGTTAATGTGATCTTTAGTTTTGTCATTGTGGAGCAATGGAAAGAGCAATGAATTTGGATTCAAAAAACTTGTGTTAAAGTTTGATCTTTGTAACCTTAGCCAAATCACCTAAATTCTCAGAATCTCAAATTCATCATCTATTAAAGATCATAGGGGAAAAGACATGTACAAAAATATTTATAGCCACACTCTTTGTGGTCACAAAATACTGGAAAACGAGGGGATGCCTGTCAATTGGGCAATGGCTGAACAAATTGTGGAATATGCTGGTGATGGAATACTATGGTGCTCAAAGGAATAATAAACTGGAGGAATTCCATGTGAACTGGAAAGACCTCCAGGAATTGATGCAGCGTGAAAGGAGCAGAGCCAGAAGAACATTGTACACAGAGACTGATACACTGTGGTAAAATAGAGTGTAATGAACTTCTCTACTAGCAGCAATGCAATGATCCAGGACAAATCTGAGGGATTTATGGAAAAGAACGCTACCCACATTCAGAGGAAGAACTACAGGAATGGAAACACAGAAGTAAAACAACTGCTTGAACACATGGGTTGATGCGGACATGATTTGGGATGTTGACTAAACAACCACCCTAGTACAACTATCAATAATATGGAAAAAGGTCTTGATTGATGATACATGAATAAACCAATGGAAATGCACATCAGCTATAGGAGGGGTAGTGGGGATAAGAACATGAATTATGTAACCGTGGGAAAAAATTTTTCTAAACCATAAATTTTTTTAAAAAGGATATTATTGGGGGACAGCTGGGTAGCTCAGTGGAGTGAGAGTCAGGCCTAGAGACAGGAGGTCCTAGGTTCAAACCCGGCCTCAGCCACTTCCCAGCTGTGTGACCCTGGGCAAGTCACTTGACCCCCATTGCCCACCCTTACCAATCTTCCACCTATGAGACAATACACCGAAGTACAAGGGTTTTTTATTAAAAAAAAAAAAAAAGGATATTATTTGTCCTCTGACTTTACAATGTCTTGTAAAGTATAAAATTTTAGTGTTTTGACATCAACTCTAGCCATCTGTTATAGTGGCTGGGGGCAGCATGAAATATGAATCTACATTTCTCTGAGTACTTCATTGGGCCTGAATAACTTTGGCTAAGTTATTTCTTTTTTTTTTGAAAAAATTTATTTAAATAATTTATTTAGAATATTTTTCCATGGTTACATGATTCATGTTCTTTCCCTCCCCTCCTCCCCCCAACCCTCCCCTCTGTAGCCAACGAGTAATTCCACTGGTTTTATGTATGTATCAAGACCTAATTCTACATTATTAATATTTGCATTAGGGTGATCACTTAGAGTCTATATCCCAAATCATATCCCTATCAACCCATGTGATCAATCAAGTGTTTTTTTTCTGTATTTCTACTTCCACAGTTCTTTCTCTGGATGTGAATAGTGTTCTTTCTCATAAATCCCTCAGAATTGTCCTGGATTATTGCATTGCTGATAGTATAAAAGTCCATTACATTCAATTGTGCCACAGTGTATCCATCTCTGTGTATAAGGTTCTCCTGGTTCTGCTCCTTTCACTCTGTATCAATTCCTGGAGGTCATTCTAGTTCACATGGAATTCCTCCAGTTCATTATTCCTTATAGCACAATAGTATTCCATTACTAAAAGATACCACAATTTGTTCAGCCATTCCCCAATCAAAGGGCATCCCTTCATTTTCCAATTTTTTGCCACTACAAAGAGTGCGGCTATAAATATTTTATACAAGTCTTTTTCCTGATTATCACTTTGCGGTATAACCCCAGCAGTGGTATGGCTGGATCATTTAGCTAAGTTATAAGGAACATACTTGTCATGAAGAACCTGAAGAGCTAAAGTCAAAATTAACTATTGAACCAGGATATAATATTTATTAATATTTTCCACATGTGAATACTTGAATTTTTTGCCCCCAGAATATTCTTCTGTTACTGTCTAGTGAAGTATTTGTCATAGAGTGGTCCACTATTAAACCTTCCCAAAATTTTCTCACTTGTTAGCAACTAAAGGAAGAGGGATAATAATTTCAAAAGGGTAATTGTTATTAATTCTATTTAATTAATTATTTAAATTATATATATTTTGTGCAAATTATATATAACACAAAATATAAATTATAAAATATGTTATTAGATATTAAATGAATTATTTTAAATATTTGATTATTTTAATTAATTAAAATAAAGGGTAGGTAAATAAGTTATTACTTATCTATTTAAGCAATGATTCACTTGGATTTTAGGGTTGGGAAATGCTATAAACTCATAACAAGTAGAAGAAATCCATAGCTGTCCCTATATTAAGATTTATGGTGGGAGTGGGGCTTTCAATCAAGTAATCAATAAAAATTTATTAAACACCTACTAGATGCAAAGCACCAGAGATACAAAAAGAGGTTAAAGGATAGTTCTTGTCCTCAAAGAATTTTGAATCTAATGAGGAGACGACATAAATTCAAATATAAATACATCTAACTATATATAGGATAAATGGGAAATAACAGTGAGAAGGCACTGGAATTAAGAGTTGGGCAAAGCTTCCTATAGGAAGTAATCTAAAGCTCAAAGGAAGCTAGGGAAGTCAGTGGTCACAGTGATGGAAGGAGAAGGTTACAGGTATGAGGGAAAGCTAGAGAGAAAGTCTGGAACCTAAAGACAGAACAGCCAGGAGGCCAATGCCACTGAATTAAAGAATACACATGAGGGAGTAAGATTTAAGAAGACTGGAAATGAAGGGATACCATAGGCTATGAAAGGTTTTTTAATCAAAAGGGAATATTTTGTATTTTTACATGGAGGCAATAAAAAGTCACTAGAGTTTATTGAGTATAGGGATGGCATGATCCAACCTGTGCTTTAGGCAAATTATTTTAGTGCTTAAATGGAAGCTTAACTGCAGTTCAGAGATACTTCAGGCACAGAGACTCACCAGCAGGCTATTCTTTTTTTTTAAACCCTTAACTTCTGTGTATTGATTTATAGGTGGAAGAGTGGTAAGGTTAGGCAATGGGGGTCAAGTGACTTGCCCAGGGTCACACAGCTGGGAAGTGTCTGAGGCCAGATTTGAACCTAGGATCTCCCATCTCTAGGCCTGGCTCTCAATCCACTGAGCTACCCAACTGCCCCTCCAGCAGGCTATTCTAATAGTCCAAGCATGAGGTGGCAAGAGCCTACACTGGAATTGGTGACACTGTCAGAGAAAAGAAAGGAGCCATATTAGAGAGATATTACAAAGGGAAAATTGGCCAGCTTTGGCAACAGATTTGGATATGAGGATGAAATGTGGATGACTGCTATACCATAATAATCAGCATTCATTCTACAGTTCCCTTTTGGCCTATCTATTCAATCAGAAGTATGTACCTTCCATTCTTTTCTTTGAAATATCATTCAGTCCAGTATATTTTTGTTTTTTTTTAATTTTTCTTAATGTGTTTTCTTTTTATATGCCTTTATTTCCAAATATATTCTTTCCCAATGATGTGATGACACATGTAAAATATCCTAGAGAATCAACTAAAAACTATTTGAAATAATAACTTTAGTAAAGTTGCAGGATACAAAATAATTCCACATAAATCCTCAGCATTTCTATATACTACCCACAAAGTCCAGCAACAAGAGATAGAGAAACCCTATTTAAATACTTTAGGCAGTATCAAATACTTGGGATTCTATTTGCCAAGACAATCCCCTGAATTATATTAACACAATTACAAAACACCTTTCACACAAATAAAGTCAGATCATGGGTAGAGTAAGCTAATATAATAAAAATAATAGTTCTACATAAATTAATTTATTTATTCAGTCTCACACCAACTAAACTACCAAAAACTATTTAAAGAACTAAAAAAATAATAAAAGTCATCTGTAAGAACAAAAAACCAAGAATATTAAGGGAATTAATGAAAAAAATGTGAAGGCCAATAACCTAGTAATGCCAGATCTCAAAACTATTATATTATAAAGTATTATAAAGCTAACATGATTCTATTTCACTTACTTAGGGGTGAGAAGAGAGGGTATTTATGGCATATAATGAGTAGTAGATAAATATAAGCTATTCTCCACAATTTTAATATTTACTGAGATATTACTAAGTATAAGGTATGGGACAAGGAACCAGGGACAAGGAACCAATCAAGAAATAAGATGCATTTTTTTCCCAAAAGAAGCTAACAATCTACTGAAAAAGACATAACATAAGATTAAAAGATAAATAATCCTACAAGATAAAATATGCTAAAGAGCAAATGACATATAGAAATTAAATAATCTTGAATTCATATAGGAGATGCATTGTGGAAAAATGATGGAATAGGGCATTCTTTCCTTCCCAATACCCTCCACAAACAACCAAAAATAACTCTATAAAATCAATGCTAAAAGTGGCAAAAACAGACAGGAGTCAGGAGTGAAGCTGAATAGCCAAGGATAGCTAGTGAGGGAGGTTAATGACTTCCCTGGCATCAGTTCCATCACTGCTGCACATGATGTCAGGAACAAAGGAAACAATAAAATCAACAAGGTAACCCCTGAGGAAAGGATTGCAACCTCATGTTGTTTGTTGTGTCCTGGAACTTGTATCTCTGAGGATACCATTAGAATCTACAGGTGGAGGATCCTGGAAGCAGCTGTACCTGCTGATATCTTGTCTCTGAAAACACTTTCTGGCCCACAGCGGATAAGAGTAGACAACTTAGAGGTTACATGCCCCATGCCCTAAGGACAGTGATTCAAACCTCACTACTAACAAATGAGGGACTTTAGAGCTTCAAGAAATGTGGACTAGACACCTCCTACATCCCAGACTGAGGCATTGGGAGAGGAGGAGTGACAAAGGTGCATGCATCAGCAAGTGTAGTTGCGGAGGGATTAGGGCTGTATCAGTTTGGTCACTCCCAAGAGAGTTGGAGTCCCAGGCTGCTGCCACAGGAGTATTGGACTGTATGCTTGCAGTTGCACTAGCAAACTGCTCAAGGGTTCTGGTTGGAGCATGTGAGATCAATCATATATTGGAACTGGAGTTTGAGTAGGGAACCTAGAGTACATCTCACCCTTGACTATAAAAACTGGAATAACTAAAAATGACCCAGGACAACACACACACACACACACACACACACACACACACACACACACACAAACAAACACAATCCTGAAACTTGAGGTAAAATATTTCAATATAGTAAAAACCCCAGGACTCCAGCAAAAAGCCAATAATTAAATCTATTTGTCTGGCTGGTTTTAAAAATAGAATAAAAATTAACAAACAAAGGAGAAAGAAGTCAACTATTGATAGCTATTTTGGGGACAGAGAAGACCATGGCTCAAGCTTGGGGAGCAGAGAAGTAAAAATTCCTTCTTCAAAAACAGCAAAGAAATACAGAAAATGGCCACAAGCTCAAAGAAAGCTTTTAGAAGATTCTAAAAAGACCTCAAAAACTAATTGAGAGATGAAATCCGGCCTCAGACACTTTCCAGCTGTGTGACCCTGGGCAAGTCACTTGACCCCCCATTGCCTACTCTTACCACTCTTCCACCTATAAGTCAATACACAGAAGTTAAGGGTTTAAAATTTAAAAAAAATAATTGAGAGAGGTAGAGGGAAAATTTCAGAAAAAAAAGCAGTGCAAGAAAATCAAGAAAATCATGAAAGAAGGATCACTCAGAAGGAAAAAGAGCTCTTGAACCTTATGGAGAAAATTTATTAAGAACAAGATCTGGTCAAGGATAACCTATGATTTCCTAAGACAAGAAGAAATAATGAAGCAAAATCAAAAGGATGAAATAATAAAAGAGAATATGAAAATTCTTATTACATAAACAAGTGACCTGGAAAACAGATCAAAGATAGAGAATATAAGAATAATCAGACATCAGGAATGTTGTGATTAAAAAAAAGAGTTTAGAAACCATACTTCAAGAAACCATCAAGGAAAATTGCCCAGAAATCCCACAATCAGAGGATAAAAAAAGAAATTGAAAGAATCCATCAGTCACTTCCTCAAAGACATCCAAAAATTAAAATACACAGGAATATCATTGCTAAATTCTGTAGCTCCCAAAGGAGAAAATACTTCATACTACAAGCAACAACAACAAAAAACAATTTAAATACTATGGCTCTGCAATCAGAATAATACAAGACTTAGCAACCACAAAATTAAAAGAACATAGAACATGGAACACAATATTTTTTATACCAAAAGAACTGGACTTATAACCAAAAAAACATATTCAGCAAAGATGAACATAATTACAAAAGTTAATAAATGAATATTTAGTGAACTAAAGGAGTTTCAATTAATCCTCGAGAAAAACCTAGAACTCAGCAAAATAAGTGATCTTAAGGAAACATCCAAAGGTAATGAAAGACTAATCAAAAGCAACCCAAAAGGTCAAAATGTTTGATACCTGTATGGCAAAATGTCATTTATAGTCCCTGGAAATGGTATCGTCTAGATATTCTGAAGGAGCATATATGGATGGAAAACTTGAGGTTGAGGTGAATGTAATAGAACGAGTCAAAATGGCAGTGGAATAGATGAGGAGTAGGTAGGGTATTAAGAAATCAGTGATCTAATCAATAAGACTTTATTAATTAATATGTTCTAAGTACTGTGCAAAGGACTGGTGTTACAAAGAAAAGTGAAAACACGTCCCTGCCCTCAAGGATCTTATGTTCTAGTGGAGGAGATAATGGACATAAATTGTACATATAAGATATATACTATATATATATATATATATATATATATATATATATATATATATATATATATGG
>NC_058130.1:110461128-110516986 GCF_016433145.1 Gracilinanus agilis
TATATATATATATATATATATATATGGAAGCTCATGTCAGAGTCATTAGTCTTTGAGATATTAACCATGTTGAGAGTGGGAAAGATTCCTTTCAGAAAGTAAAATGTGTTGTCATGAACAAATTCAGTGAAGGAGAAGTGAGAAAGAAGGATATCCCAGGCATAGAAAATAGCCATGGGAAAAAGACAATTAGGATATAGAGTATCTTGTGCAAGGAATAGGGAGATAAGTATCACTGGATTCAAGAATGAATAGTTTTAGTTATGATCAAGACAGGCTCCATGACTCATGGTGAGAGGAGGGGGATAAGACCTACCTTCCCACCTTCCAATTGGTTAAATATACAACCATTGAGAAGTTAAGACAGTATCCACTATGGATTCTAGGCCCTTAAAGTGATTATTGTATATCTACTTAATATTTTCAAATGTATCCTAGTATTACTGCCAGTTTGTAAACTTGATGAGGTTATGATTGTATCATAATTATTTTTGTCTTTTCTCCAGTACTCAGATACATAATAGATGATTAAAAATGGTCCTCCACTAATAGAATGAATATTCAAACACACAAATTACTGAAGACTATGGTAATTGAGGCAGGCCTCAGAGAGATCACACTTTAACTTAAGCCTTGAAGATTTGGTAAGATTTAAATGCATAGATTAGGGGAAGAGGGGTTGATTTCAGGCAGGAATAATGGTTTTAGCAAAAGTGGTCCAAAATAACCCTAATAAGTATAGGGAAGGACTAGTTGGGTAGTTTGAATGGAGACACAGGCTAGTGTAAGACAGTTTTTGGAAATAAGAGTGGGATTTTGATGCGGGACCTAGGCTATTTATTAGAGCAAGAAGAGAAATTTGAGATCATTTAGTACACTTTCTTAATTTATCTTGTATGTTTTATTGAAGCAGTTAGGGGGCACAGTGGGTAGAGTGCCCATCCTAAAGGAAGGATGCTGTATCTTCCTCAGTTCAAAACTAACATCAGACATGTAAATTTATCATCTATAAAATGAGCTGGGAAAGGAAATGGCAAATTTAAGAAGACCCCCAAATGGACTTGCGAAGTCAGACAAGACTGAAGAATGATTGAACAGCTTCAACAATGTTTTATTGATATATTTTGCCTGGGATATAACAGTCATTGATGAGAAAAAAGGCCTTCATCCTCTTCTTACCTTGCATCTGCAGTTTGTAACCATCATGATAAAGAAAAATATTCAATAACAACTTATAAAATGAAAATGCATACAACATTCTAAATACTCATAGTAGACTTTCCCCTTTCTGGTAATTAAGGAGAAGATATTTTTATTGTTTGTCTAGAATCTTCATTTGCTCCCCAGTTAGTTATATAAAGTTATCTTTTTTTTACATTGTTGTGGTCATTATTTTGGTTCTACTTTTTAAACTCCACATTAGTTGATACAGAAATCCCTTTGTTTATTTTAATTTTTCATGTTTGTCATTTCTTTCAAAACAATTATGTTTCTTTACTATTCTATAAAATAGTTGTATTTTTTAGCTATTCTCTATCAATGACCTACTACTTCATTTTTATTTCTTTATTACCACAATAAATGTTGCCATGAATATTTCCTTGTATGCTAGACTTTCAATGTATATTGAGATGACCAATAATGGAGATGTAGGGTAAAAAGGAATGGATTGTTAATCACTTTTATTACACAATTCTGAATTTCTGCCCTAAGAAGTTGGATCAATTAAAACATCCTCAAGTTTTAACATCAATCTTGTATTAACTATGCCTTTCTCCCCATTATGTTCTCTGACATTGACTTCCTTTAAAAAAAACAACTCTTTAAAAATTAATTTTTTTTGAGATTATATGTCAATGTGATTTTGGTTAAACATTTCCTGACATTTTGCAATCCATGTTCTCTTCCCCCTCCTATTCTTACCCCCTCCCTAAGGAGGCAAGAAATATGATATAGATTATACATATGTTTTCATACAATACCTATTTCCATGCTCATCATGTTGTGAAAGAAGACATATTGCTTACACTAGAAAAAATGGAAGAAATAAAGTGAAGAATGGTATGCTTAAATCTGCATTCAGATTCTGTTCCTTCTATGGCAGGGGATAGATAACCTTTTCCCTCAGGAGTTTCTCGGAGTTGTTATTGATCCTTGCCTTGTAGATACAAGTTGTCATTCATAGTTAATTATTGTATACTATTGTGTTAATGTGTGTATATTTTCCTGGTTCTGCTCCCATCACTTTTGTTTCACTTCATATATATCTTTCTAGGTTTTTCTATGATTATCTTTTTAGATATGGAATGTAATGGAATAGTATTCCATTACAATCATAGACTATAACTTCTTAAACCATTGCCCATTTGAAGGGCGTCCCTTCAGTTTCCAGTTATTTACCACCCCAAAAAGAGCTGTTACAAACACTTTGGTAGAGTAAATCCTTTCCTCCTATGTATAATCTCTTTGGGATATAGATCAAGAAGTGATATTGCTGGATCAAAGGACGTGCAGAGTTTTTTAGGCATACTTCCATATTATTCTCGAGAATGGTTGTATCATTCATAGCTCCACTCCCTCCAACACCTATCATTTTAGTTTTCGTCATGTTAGCCAGTCTGATAGGTATGGGATGACATTTCAGAGTTGTTTTAATTTGTATTCCTCTAATTTTTGGAGCATTTTGTGTGTGACAGAAGACTTTTAATTTTTTCATAGAGAGATAGCCTGTTCATATCTTTCAACCATTTGTTAACTGAGGAATTCTTTGCATTCTTATGAATTTGATTCAGTTCTCTGTATATTTGAGAAATGAGGCCTTTGTCAAAGACACTTGCTATAAAGACTCCCACAACCCCAGTTTGTTGTTTGCTTTTTAATCTTGGCCGCACTGATTTTTTAAAAAAAATATTTTGCTAATTTTCAGTCATTCCCTAGGTTTTTCTGATAAGAAAACTAAAAGCCCCAGAGGGAAAACAACCTCTTTAAGGTCATATCAGTAAAAGGTCATATAAGTTAGAACTTAAACCCAAGTGTTCTGCCAAGTACAATTTCCTTCACATGAAGCATTCATTCAAGGCCAAACTCAGAAAGTCTCTGAATATCAGATTTAGGTGTTATGATTTTAATCAGTAAGGGGAAAGGGTGTCAAAAATTTTGGAACTGGGATATAAAGATTTGAAAAAGATATACTGGATACATTAGGAGACAAGCGAGTTAATGCTATACCAAGAAAAGTGGCAAATACAATTAAATATGACATTTTCATACAAATATTTGCTCAGTGGCAACACAAAAAGGTCATCAAAAACCCAGAAAGGTCATCAAAAGCTAGTTGACTAAAACCATTAACATCAGTTAACTAGTGTCATGGACAATGAAGAAATGTATTAATCCTGTATTACAGGCAATGCCTTTTTAGAGAAGTGTATCTCAGCAAAAAAATTAGGTTTTTTGGAATTTTTTTTGCTAAACTAGATGACCTCTGCAGTAACTAACAACACTAGTTGTAAATTTTAAGTTTAATTTTGTAAACAGAATCATAATTACAGCATTTTATTAATTTCTCCCTAGTATTTTGCTCTTTTTTCAACATGAATTTCAAATGGTCTTCAGTAAATTAAGACAGAAGAAATTTCTAAAATACCTCATTATATCATGTCAAGTTAGCGAGCTTTTATTAAGTGCTTGTGATGTCCTAGGCACTATTATAAGTGTTAGGGATATAAAGAAAGAAAAATTCCTTGCTTTGGGGGAACTCACAGTCTAATGGGAGAGAAAACATACAAAGTATAAAGAAGTTTGGAAACAGCTTTTTATTGCATTAAAATGTCACTACCCTGAAAACACCCAAAAAAGACTTTAGGCACTTCTTAAAATTTGATATCACTTTTAAAACCTAGAGTGAATGGATTGGAATGGAATACATGGTTTTACAGTCTGACTACATAAATGTCATTCTAGTACTACTACTGACCCATGCAAATGTTTTAATTAATTACCCATTTTCAACTGTCCCACCCATTTACATACTCATTTAACGAAACTAAATTAATGAAACTACCCACTCCTAAACAACAGCATGTCTCTTAATGTCTTTTCTAAGCATATTTGGAGAGGGAGAGATGGGACAGAGACATGGAGAGAGAGGAGAGACAGACAGACAGATAGAAGATGTCAAGTCTGGGAGGAAAAAAAAACTGAGGCGCTATGCTACTTAAAATTTCACCCTTCACTATAAACAAGTTAAGTGAACATAGAATAGTATACTTGTCCGATCTGTGGGAAAGGAAAGACTTTAAAACCAAGCAAGAGTTAGAGAAAATTACAAAATATAAATTAAATGGTTTTGATTATATTAGACTAAAAAGTTTTTTGTACAAACAAAAACAATGTAGTCAAAATCAGAAGGGAAACAACAAATTGGGAAAAAATCTTTATAACGAAAAACTCTGACAGGGGTCTAATTACTCAAATATACAAGGAGTTAAAGCAATTGTATAAAAATCAAGCCATTCTCCAATTGATAAATGGGCAAGAGACATGAATAGGCAATTTTCAGGTAAAGAAATCAAAAGTATCAATAAGCACATGAGAAAGTGTTCCAAATCTCTAATAATTAGAGAAATGCAAATCAAAACAACTCTGAGGTATCACCTCACACCTAGCAGATTAGCTAAAAGGAAAGAAGGGGAGAGTAATGAATGTTGGAGGGGATGTGGCAAAATTGGGACATTAATGCATTGCTGGTGGAGCTGTGAACTGATCCAGCCATTCTGGCTGGCAATTTGGAATCATGCTCAATGGGCTATAAAAGAATGCCTTCCCTTTGATCCAGCCATACCATTGTTGGGTTTGTACCCCAAAGAGATCATAGATAAACAAACTTGTACAAAAATATTTATAGTTGCGCTTTTTGTGGTGGCAACAAACTGGAAAAGGAGGGTATGTCCTTCAATTGGGGAATGGCTGAACAAACTGTGGTAAATGCGGGTGATGGAATACTATTGTGCTAAAAGGAATAATAAACTGGAGAAGTTCCAGGGGAACTGGAGAGACCTCCAGGAACAGATGCAGAGTGAAAGGAGCAGAGCCAGAAGAACATTGTACACAGAGACTGATATACTGTGTTAAAATTGAATGTAATGGACTTCTGTACCAGCAGCAATACAATGACACAGGACAACTCTGAGGGATTTATGGTAAAGATGCTACCCACATTCAGAGGAAGGACTGCATGAGAGGAAACATATAAGAAAAACAACTGCTTGAACGCATGGGTCGGGGTGGACATGATTGAGGGTGTGGACTCGAAACTACCACACCAATGAAACTACCAACAATTTGGAAATAGGTCTTGATCAAGGACAAATGACAAAACCAGTGGAAATATGCATCGGCCATGGGTTTAGAATGTGATCTCCTTGAGGGCAGTTGTTATATTTGCCTTTTTTTTTAAATTTCTAACAGGGATAACTTTGGCAAATAACAAGGACTCTCAGTAGTGCTTTCTAGCTAACTAACTGAAATCTGACATTTGACTACATGCTTTTACCATTTTGCTTTCCAGAAAAAGCTCCTCTGAGTTTTCAAGCTTAATTTTGGCCCTAAATATTGTTTTTTTTGTCACCAGAGAGGACAAGTGGGCACATCTCTTGCTGATTTCTGTTTCATATGCACTAAATCTATGTGCAGAATAATTCATTAGTGATCTTAAGAAAGTATTGGACAGTGGAATGATTGTAGAATTTGGACTTCAAAAGTACATATTTTCATTCCTGATTCTGATATTGATTCTCTCTAGAACCTTGAGTAAATCACTTCAATTGTGGACCTCAGGTTTCTGGCTTGTAACATGATTGGAGTAATCTATCTGACCTCTATGGTCCTTTCTGACATTAAGCCCTATGATATTCTATCTAAAGGTTTGTACCTGTAGACAGGTACCACACTTTATTCCTTCCTCATAATTATTTTTGGTTGATTAGATTCTAATTTTTACAAATATGATTATATTCGTAATGGTAAATCAACTATTATGCCTCTTTAAGTTGGTAAGAATCACTGTCTTCAGAGTCAGCAGACCTGAGTTCATATTTTGTCTCAGATTCTTGCTGACTATGTAACCATAAGAAAGTCATTAACCTCTATCGTCTTCAGTTTCTCAATTGCAAAATGGAGATCATAAAAGCACCTATCTCCCAGAGTTGTTAGAATCAAATGAAATAATGTCTGTAAAGTGCTTTGCATGGAGCCTAGATCTAATAAGCACTTGAGAAATCTTAATATTCTTCCTTTCTTCCACTGATTTTTGACACAAAAGGACAGATAATTCATTTAGTGATTTTTTTATAACCCTGATCATTATACTTATTGTGAATACTCAGATATCAGATTTAGAATTTAGTAGGGAAGAGATTCATAAATAATCTGCCATATTCCTTAGATAAAATATTCTTTAGGGTTTTAGCAAAAACAACCTTTTATTGAAGGAACACAATGTGGAAGGCCCTATGCTGGATGCAGACCATATAAATGAGAAAATACCTACATAAGGAAGGACCAAGAAGGCTGAGTGCTTCAGTTCTGTAAATTTTATTTAATATATTTGGCAACAGTTTGTGGACTTATTATTTTGCCTGATATCATTACAGGTGGGGAGTATTTCATAAAAATTAAATACAAGCTTTAAGGAACCCAAATGTTAGTTTTATATGTAGTGAGAATCTTTTGAAGCCCAAGATGACATCCATACTGGAGGAGCCCCAAACCTTGTTGGTAAAGTGCCTTACAGTGACAGATGTTAAACATGAAAAAACACTAAACATATGCCAAAGAGGGTTATAAAATTCACATTTATGGCTATCTATGTATTTTCAGTGATGTTTATTCTTCTGACAAAATCATATCCTACAGTAAATTTATAAGGTCACTTCATCTTAAAATCTGCCTTCCATTACTCTGGGATACTCTGTTTTTAATTTCTGTGCTATTTTTAAAATTCCGTATTTTAAACTACTTCATCCTTTTATTGCTCCTAATTCCTTTTAAATAATTCACTTTGATATCTATTCATTGTTTGAAATAAATGACAGAATAATATCACGTGGTAGACAACTTATAAACAGCAGATAAAGACAGTATAATCTGCAAAGAGATCAGGATGTGACAAAGAAGAAACATCTTGAAGGCTAATGGTTGTATTAGTTGATTTCGGAGGTCAAAGGAAAAATATTTTCTTGTTTTAAATTCTGAGATCCATCATCTTGACAGTATTTACTAGAGTCATAGTTCATGAACTGATAGAAAGCAACAGAAACTGTAGTACTACTGCGATGCTTTAGGGTTTTCCAACTATGAGTGAAAATGTAATCAGTAAATAAAGTCAATGTGAACCAGTGAGCAAAGACACTTCTACATTCCAAGGTCAAGTATTTACAACACTGCAACTTCTTTGGTGTTATTAAAGATAATGGTCCATTTTCTTCCTGTGAAGTCCCTCTCCAATGCCTCATTGTGGCATGGAGCTACCCTAAGTTCTTAAGAGTCAAGTCGAAGGAATGTAATCTCTTGGAGCTCTTACTGAGCTGGGAACATTTAAGTGTGAGTCCACTGATGGACTTTGTCTCCATGTCAACTCTCAAAGGCTATCCATTAAGTAGAAGAGCAGTCATGATAGGCATTGCTGGAAGGGGTATTCGAGGTAATGAAAAGCAGACATCCTGAAGTATTCAATACTTTGTTTCTGAATGAATGGATATATATATATATATTTCTTGGCCTTACAGAGTAACACAAAGAGTTTGCCCTTGAATTCAATGGGAAAAGAATAGGCTTTTAATTTGAGGATACTGTACTTTGCTATCAGGAAACACAAATTTTTCCCTGCCATAAAATCTCAACTTTTAAATACTAATCTTTCCCTGGTGAAGTAATAGGACATCGTAGATAGAGGGTTTGCCTTTAAGTCAGAAAGACTTGGACTGTGGCCTTGCTTAATATTAGCTCTGTGGCCACTGGCAAATAACTTGACCCCAATTTATAGTGGGAAATTCTATGACTGTAACAGAAAGGAGTTACTGATCTATGTCAGTAGAAAGAAAGAATTATTTTGTATCTATTTTTCCATACTTGAATTTCTCTATCCTGACAAAATTAAAAACTTGGACCCATCCTTCTCCCCCTCGAAAATATTCCATTACAAAACAACAAAATCTCAAAAGAATAAAAATCCAGGTAAATCAAGAGAACAACAAGAAGAAATAAAATTTATCTAAGTTGCCTGCAACCTATTACTTGAGAAGTAGCCCATTATTGAGGAGGGAATACTAAATTTGAAGTCAGAGGACCTGATCACCAGGTTTGACTTTAGCAAACATTGATTTGTAATTAAAATTATTCTTGAGCTAGTGGCAAGAAAATTGAATGTATAAAAAAGGTTTTTTAAAAAGACATTGTATTATCCTTTCTATCATTTCTTCAAATTTAAACTAGGCAGTGTAACTGGGGCTTTGTCCCATAATGATGATATTTACAGGGCACTGATACCATTTCACAACAACAGCTTAAGATCTTTTTCCCCTTCAAGAGCATGACCCAGGTTGTTCTGGCCTACCCTTATAAAAAAGAAATCTTCTTCACTTATGCGGTCACAGACTCTGTTGTGGATATTATATCCCTGATTATTTCTCCATGCTCCTCTACCACTGAATTTATCTTTAAAAATGATTTGAGAGTATTTTCCTTCTATTTACCCTAGATCTATATTCAACTCCTCAGTCTTAGAACAAGAATTATTCATTTTCTTTCTCTCTTTCTCCATTCTTTCTCACCCTCTCTTTTATTATATCTTCTCTCATTTTTTCCCTCTTTTCTCTCTCCTTCCCTTCTCTACTCTTCATTTCCATTCACTTTTCTTCTTTTCCCTTCCTTCCCTACTAAGTCTCTCTTCCCTTTTCCCATCCTTCCAGAGCACCATTTTGAATTTAAAAAATATTAAAAGCATCAAAAGTAGGCTGTATCACCTTAGAGTGCAGTTAGACATGTACCCAAAAGGCTATGTGATGTGTAATTTGGGTATTTTTCATGTGTAGTGGCAGTAGGAGTGAACATGAGGGGCTTATAATCCCTAAGCAACTGTGCTTGGTGACTTGGTTTAGATTTTTTTATGAAGCTATTGAAAATCTAATCGTCGCTGATCTTTTCTTTATATATAGGGACTAAAGAAAGAAAGGACTTTTTCATATCTCATCTCAAATACATTTATTGTGCATCCTCCTCTAACTTACATCTCAGTTTTTGATAAGTATACATGATGTAAATCATCTTGTTCATAAATGTTTGATTTTGTCCATTGCACTGTAGGAATGTTGTAAAGAATCAGCACAGAACATAGAAAAAATATTGTTCACTGTAGACTTATATAAATTTTTATTGCCAGAACTTAAAGATGATTTTATTACTCAAGAGTGGAAGACTCATGAGTGTATTATGCAAGTCTTCCAAACAAGTGTTAATAATATCACTTAAAACTCCCCACAGCATGACATATTTGCCTTATGTTTTTTATGTCATCTAGGTTACATCTTTACTGTATTATATTTTCTCAATCCAAAGTGAAACATGTCACCTACAAAGTAATGGTCTTTTTTTTTCAACAGACACTATCTTTTTACACACCTGAGCATTTTGCAGGTGAAAGATCAAGAAAAAAGATGTTTGCATTAGAAACTATTAATATTGTTCAAGGGGGGAGACAGAGCCAAGAGGGGAAAGTAATAGGCAGCAACCCAGCTGAACTCTTCCAATAATCTCCAAACAATTTAAATATCACTCCTCAAATCAAATTTTGGATCTATAGAGCCAACAAAAGAGTAGAGTAAGCCTTTTTAGCCTAAGAAAATATAGGAGGTTACAGAAGAGGTCTATGACACCCAATTGAGAGCAGCCTTGAGTATGACAGTGGCACCATCTGCAGATCATGGACATGACAAAAAAGTTTCTGGAGCTTTAAGATTAGAGATAGTAAAGTGGTTAGACAACTGATCAAAAAGATATTACAGAGGATTTCTTGTTAGCAGTGAGTGCAGTTGGCACTGATTGGCAACTCTATTGCTCATAAGCAGTTCTGGGTCACAGATCCAAGGCAGAGAGGAATATTTGTGGCCAATAAGGTCATAACAAGGGCACAGGGGCCCTGGTCTCAATTCCATTGGAGAGAAGAGTACTAGCACTTGTAGTAGCAGAGAATTAGGAGTCCTTCCTGAGTAAAAATCACAGAACAATTTGGAAAGTAGTGGCCATACCTCTTCTTGGATGGCACCACCTTGGAAGCATAAAACAATTACAGCCCCATGATATAGCTCTGAAAACAATAGACTTACAAAACCTAAAGGTTAGAACAGTGACTTCTCCACTCCAAGTGACCAGAGCCCAATTTTAACCTAGAGTAGAGTGCAAAGTCAACAAAGAGGTTGGAAAAATTAGTAAATAACAAAATAGTAACATGGTCACAAAAAGATGCCATGATGGCAGGGAAAACTGAGATATAAACCCAGCAGAAGACAACAATTTAAAAAGAGCTACAAGCAAAGTCTCAAAGAGAAACACCAATTGAATCCAAGCACAAAAATTTCATGTAGTTCCTAAGAATTTTTATTATTAGTGGAGCAGTTAGAGTATCTACATAGACACAGGGCATAGGTGTCAGTTGATTATGCTGGGATTATCTCTTACCAAAAAAATGAAAGATCAAGCAAAAGGAATATGCTGGGAAAAGAGAAAAAGAAAAGGTAGAAAGGGGAAATTTTTCCCATGTAAAAAAAGCCAAGGAAGAGCTTTTATAGTAGAGGAATAAATGGGGTGTGGGAATAGCACATAATGCTTGAACCTTACTCTCTTCAAAATTGCTTCAAAGGTGCATGTGTGTACACATTAAGTTGGGTATAGAAACATATTTTACTCCAAAGAGAAGTAGGAGGGGAAGGGGCAAGTAATATAAGGATGGGATCACAAAAGGGAGGGTAGGTATATCAGTAGTGAAAAGCAAAATAGACTTCTGAGGACAGACAATAAAATGAGAGAAAGAAAGATAAATAGAAGAAAGCAGGTTGGAGAGAAATACATAGTCATCATAACTGTGAATATGAATGGGATGATCTCACCCATAAGTTTGAAGCAGACAGTCAAACAAGTTAAAAACCAGAATTCCACAATATATAGTTATAATTAGAAAAGAAAGAAACATACAGGGCTAAATTAAACACCTGGAAAAGAATCAAATATGCTTCAGCTGAAAATTTTAAAAAGCAGATAGTAATCAGGATCTCACAGAAAGCAAAAGGAAAAATAGACCTAATTTAAAAAGAAAATCTGGAAAACTACATTTTACTAAATAGACAATGAATTAATATAAAAATATTAAGGGCAAACTTCTCTGATGAAGATGTCATTTCTCAACTATATAGAGAACTAACTCAAATTTTTGGAAAAGAGAGCCATTCCCCAGGTAATAAATGGTCAAAGGATATGAATAGTCAGTTTTCAGGAAAAGAAATAAAAACTATCTATAGTCATATGAAAAAATGTTCCAAGTCAGTAGGGATTAGAGAAAGGCAAGTTAAAATAACACTAAGGGACCACTTCATGCCTGTCAGAAATACTTAATATGGGAGAAGATGAGGGAAAAGAGGTACACTAATAAACTATTGGTTGACTTCTGAACTGCTTCATTCATTCTGGAGAACAATTTGGAACTATGTTCCAATAGCTATATCTTTTATGTACATAGACTTTGACCCAGCAATAACACTATTACTATTAGGTCTGAACCCCCAAAGGTATCAAAGGAAAAGAAAAAGGACCTATATTTCCCAAAATGTTAATAGCAGCTCTTTTTGTAGTGGCAAAGAACTGAAAATTAAGAAGATGCATATCACTTAGGGAATGGTTAAAGCAGTTGTGGCATATGATTTTAATGGAGTACTAATGTTCTATAAAGAAATCTTCAGGGGAGGTAGTTTCAGAAGAAAACATGCAAGAATGTGAATTGATGCAAAACGAAGTGAGAAGAACCAGGAGGTCGTCATGTACAGTAATAGCAATATTTTAAAGATGATCATTTGTGAAACGTGGCTATTTATTGATCAGATCCAAGACAATTCCAAAGGACTCGTGATGAAAAATGTAGTCCTCCTCCAGAGAAAAAAAATTATGAACTCTAAATGAAAAAAGTATATATTTTTCACTGTCTTTATTTTTCTTGCTTTTGAGACATGGTAAATATGAAACTCTATTTTGAATGATTTCATATATAATTTTATGTGTAATTGATCGAATTTGCTTGTCTTCTCAGTGGGTAGGTTATAGTTGAGAGGGAAGGAAATAATTTGGAACTAAAAATTATTAAAAAGGTATTTAAGGGGGCAGCTGGGTAGCTCAGTGGATTGAGAGCCAGGCCTAGAGACAGGAGGTGCTAGGGTTCAAATCTGGCCTCAGACACTTACTAGCTGAGTGATCCTGTGTAAGTCACTTAACCACCATTGCCTAGCCCTTAGCATTCCTCTGTCTTGGAACTAATACATAGTATTCATTCTAAGGTGGAAGATAAGGTGTTTTTTTTTCAATGTTAAAAAATAAATAATAAAATTTAAAAATAAAGTTTAAGACAGTTCATCAAGTCTCATGCATGTTTTTCATAGGAGGAAAATTAATTCTGTGAAATGTAAAGCTATCATCAATGTTCCTCCATGATGTCAAAAATGTACATAATATATATATATGTATATATATACATATATATATATATTTGATAGGATTATCATTTAAAGTCTATAAGCTTCTGAGAACAATTCAAGCATACTAGTTGCCATAGGATTAGAGATCAGAGAGAATCAAATCACTGGAAAAGACCTAGAGAACAGCTATTCCAACATCCTCATTTTACAGTTAAGGAACATGAGATCTAGTCAACATATAACTAGGGTCATACAAAAGGAAAATGGCCCTGGAGTTTCTGACTATAAATCCAATGTTCTTTCCACTGTATCAAATTGCTTCTTAAGATAGAGTTTAAACATACTGAGGACTAAAGAAATATTTTCAAGTGAGAGTTGTCTAATTTTTAAAAACTCACTTCTCTCAGATAAAGTTGGATATGTGTTACAAAGTGTCAGATTCATACTGTATAACCTTAAAAAATAAAGATTCAAATGAAAGAATTTTTAATTTCGAATACATTCTGATCCCTGTTACTTTATTTTGGTCAATGTAGCCAATATTCAGGGCAAAGGAAAAGACAGAGGAAAATGTGAATGGCATTCAAATTTGGGATAAAATCATATGTTATAGGATAGGTAATGATATGGGAATGTGTAGCTTATAAGATATCTAGGAATAGGAATGTACTACATACTTTCATTGTCTTCCAGCGACTTTAAATAGAGTGTCAGAATGTAAAGGATAAAGCACTAGACTTGGAATCAGGGAGATCTAGGTTCAAATTCCATCTAACTTAATATTTGTGTGACCTTAAGCAAGTCACTTAATCTTTATGGTCTGTTTCCTCTTTTATGAAATAAGAGGTTTGTACTAGGTTCTTCAAAGATTCCTTATAATTTTAAGATTATGATCTATGATTCTATGTTGGTACTCTGAGTCCTTATCAAAACTTTTAAACTTAGTCGGTGGAATATTTACTTCTTAGAAATATATCTGCAGTGATATAATGGATATCAACATAAAAATTAAATCACTAGAAAGAAATTCACTTTTTAACTAAAAAGGACAATATATATGCATATATGTGTTATTTTTTGGTCTTTGTTTCATTAACTACCACAATGTTTCACAAATAGAAGGTGTTCAATAATGGTTTCTTGAACTGGATTTGTTTCATATAACAAAAATGGCTTAAATTTATAAGGCTATTAATTATGCACACTCACACATATATATATTTAATTTGCCAACATTATTATATTTTATCTTCACAAGAAAACCTGCATTCCAGGTAGTTACATTTTATATAATTGCCCTTTTATAGGAAAGAAAGACATAGAGTGGATAAGTGAATTATCCACGGTTATGGGCAAATGGCATGTCTAAAATTCAAATTCGATTCTTCTAGTTCCAAATTCAGGATTCCATTGCAAGCTGCCTAAACATAAAGATTTAGATTCTCCTTCGTAGGGAGAGAACTGAGAAATTATTTTGTTAATATAATCAAATCCTGAATTGTTCAGGTTAGGGTTTAAAAAAAACAATTATTATTTTGGCATGTTTATGGCACATCAAAATAAATAGCCATGACATCGTTATGATTACTTTTCTCAAGTTGATGGCTTGATTCACTGCATATCCTGTAAGTTTTCCCATATGGAAACTTTCTCCCTAAAATACTCAGCATTAACAGATGACCTTCAAGTATTAGCACTTAAATCCTAATTTTCTTTCCCTCGGGAAGAAAAGCAATAGACAGTCATCTATAACACAGGACAATTGTACTGAAGTGTATCTTAAAAAATAGGAGCCATAAAATCTGTTCCATTCAAAACTGGAAATGGACCAGTTAAAGACAGAGAAGCAAATAAGGTATCGTTTTTCTCATTTTCTTAAAGCTCACGTGTATACATTTTTCTCTATAAGTATAGAAAGATCTATAAGTGTATATTAGGTTTATGCATAATTTTAATGTTATATATATGTGTGTACATATATATATATATAAAGAGACCCAGATGACTAGTAGCTATGTAGTATAAACTCAAGCACAAATATGCATGTAAATGTGAAAGACAGCATAGAGCAATAGTTAAAGACTCCTTTTCAGGAAAGGAAGACAAGGGTTCAAATTCTGCCTCTGACACATAGGTTTTTGTTACTTTGCCTGGGCAAATCACTGAGCCTCTCAGTGTTGTAGGTTACTCTCTAAAACTAAGTTCCAGAAAAGTCACTGATCTGAATTGGTGAAAGAATTTTACTCATCAGTAGTTTGCTATACCAATAAAATTGCAAATGAGTCTCCTCACATCCACATACATACACATCTATAGCTTTACAGCATATCTATGTATGTGTATATATATACACATATATATATGGGACAGCTAGGTAAAGCAGTAGTGCCATGCCTGGTGGCAATAAGACTCATCTTTCTGAGTTCAAATCTTACCTCAGAAACTTACTAGTAGTGTGACCCTGAGCAAGTCATTTAACCACATTCGCCTCAATTTCCTCATTAGTAAAATGAGTTGGAGAAAAAAATGGCAAACTACTCCAGTATCTCTGCCAAGAATACCTCAGGATTATGAAAAGTCAGACATGACTGAAAACAACTCAATAATTACCACCCCAAAACACAAACACATATAATATTCCTTTTAGGATGCATTTATCAAAATACATTCTAAAGTGAATATATATCATATTCATTTAAACCCAACAATAATATATTTTAAGTGTTTACTATATGGAAGGCTTTATTCAAAGAAAACTAAGAAAATACTCAAAGTCCTTATATTCCACTTCAGGGGCTTTCATTCTACTTCAAATGTACACATACGTGCATCTATTTATAGACACATAAACCATAATAAAATATAACTATATAACCCCTAAATAAAAATATTACTCAAAATAACCAAAGAATCATTCACCGCGTGTTTATATATATGGGCACATAGATAGATAGATAGATAGATAGATAGGCCTTAAAACCTAACACTTTACAAGCCCATAAGATTTGCTGATGTGCATTTGCTAGAGGATATTATTAGACATTCCCTATACTGTGGGGAATACAGGTTCCAATATCATTTCCCTCCTTTCCTTCTCCTCTTCAAATGAGTTTTAATAAGATTTGAATAATCCCAACCTATGTATTTCAGTTTTCCTTTCATATTTATTTCTCCTATACATTTAGTTGACTTTACAAATTTTAAGTTAGATTATGTACTATTATTGAGAATACTCATGTCTTCAAAAACTAAAATTCGGAGAATAAGAGGCATGTATTGGCTGTAGTATATTCATGGTAATAAATTATACACATAAAACTTTAAAAGAGTCACTAAAAGATCCACAACCATAAAAGCAGTTATATCTGGGGAAAAATATGCTGCAGTCAGGTCCCTTATCAGCTTAAAAGAGTTCTTAAATTTTTAGTATGGAAGTGGCCAGTGCTACACATCATAGCTTTTTCATGGTTGTTGTTTGTTTGTTTTTTTAGATTGCCTAGATTTAAGAAATAATGATTGTTAATAATTTAAATAATTTCAAACTTAAAATTATGTCATGCTTACATTTCGTGAGAGTTGATTGTTAAAAATTTACTAGTAACACTGTTGGGTCTTAGCCCAAGAAATGGATAGTTCATTTGGTCCAGTGGTACCTGTATAATATCAAGAGAATTCAGAGGAAGGGCATCAGCACATTTGGTTAATTCATTGTGAAAGATTTATGGAAGAACATGGAAAAGAGTCATACAAAGAAAAGAAGATATAGATAGATAGTGATATCTACTGTTAGATGGAATACCTACATTGATGAGATCACAAATCAATTACTTACACCACTTACAAATGATGTAGAAGCATAAAAACAGTTTTAAAGCAAATTATAAGCACATACAATTTATAGTTTTGCATATGATTTTATTTGATGGTCATTATTTTTATAAAAAAAAACTTTTAAATATTGTACTGGACATTTTGTTAGAAATATGAGCATCCAACATTTTTTAAATATCTGGTTTCAAATGAGGAATATTTTTTGATTAATTGTAGTCCCTGGTATTCTTAAAGAAGAAGGAACACTGATTGGGGGACTCATAAAAGGTCTAAGTTTGAATCATACCTTTAATACTTGCTAGTCATGTGACATTTTAAAATTCTCTGTAACTGTTTCCTCATTTGTAAAATTGAGATATCCACAGTCCTCAGAGTTGTTAAAAGATGAATCCTCAACAACACTATATCAGAATCAAACCATTGGTGATTTTCTATATACTGAAGAGAATTATGTATCATTAAAGGGAGAAGTAAAGCATGACCTATTAAATTACTGCCATTCTTAGCTACTTCTCTAACTGATCATATTTGTTTTCTTGTCCTGATAGGTGAGTTTACAATTCCACTTGATTTATCCTGGCAGCAGTAAGGATCCATGGGAGAATTTCGTATGCCCACTGGCATGAAGAATCTAGAGGAAAATGCCTTGACCTTTACAAGGATCATCTATTCTAGAGGGATTGCTAGAGAATTTGGTGTGAGAGTCAGTGGAAGTTATCACATAAGGACGTGTTAATTATCTGAAAATAAAGTGATGTCAAGGTGATCCCACATTTCAAATCCCTTTGGGGACAGTTCCATTTAGGTTGGTAAATCCATTATAGATAAGGTTTCTTCTGGAGATGGGAAGCCAATTTTCTTTCTTTTTGTTCTTTCTTTTGCTTATTGGGATGAGAAAGGCCATGCAAGACTAAGTAGTCAGAAAAATTTGGTAACTTCTGCAAAATGTTTCTTATTTTGTTGAATCTGCCAAGCTTTGAGGATGTTTGATTTTCATCTTTACATGTGGGATTGTATATGATGCTGCAACATTGGCTATTTTGACACTACTTGTATAGCATTGGAAAAGCAAGTGAATGGAAATTGGTTATGCTTCCCGAGACCCCACAGAGAACTGCTCTGATTCAAAATTGTAACTGTGATTGAAATCAGCATCAGCAACAACAATAGCAAAAAAGCACCTTTACCTATTTACTGGGACAATAAATATCAATCATCTTTTTCTCGGCAGTACAAGGCATTGTCACAAAAATTGACCATGTATTAGAGTATAAAAATCTCATAACTAAGTGTAGAAAATGCAGAATGATTAAATATACTCTTTTTAAACCAAATACAATACTGTATTCAATAAGGGGAAATGGAAGTACAGAGTAAAAATTATTCATAAACAAAATTATCTAATCCTAAAGAAAAAGTAAATCAACAACAAAACAGAAAAAAATCATTAATTTCATCAGTAAAAATAACAATAGTGAGACAACATTCTAAAATTTGTGGAATATAGCCAAAGTAGTTAAGTTAATTTAAAGGAAAAATTTATATTTCAAAATATGTTCATCAATTAAAAAGAAGAAAGAGAAGATCAATGAATTGGGGCTGCAATTAAAAAATGTAGACCAAAAACAAATTTAAAATCATCAATTAAACACCAAAATAGAAATACTGAATATCAAAGAAGTTAACAAAACTGAAAGTAAAAAAAAAAGTAAATTAACTAAGAAGTAAAACTATGAGCCAGTTTTATGAAAAACAATGAAATAGATAAACTATTGGTTTACAAAAAAAGAAAGAAGAAAACCAGATCATCAATATCAAAAATTAGAAGGGTAAATATGCCCAAGGAATATGAAATTAAGACAACTGGTAATAATTATTTTGCCCAATTATATGCTCATAAAACTGCCAGTAAAAATGGATGAATATTTACAAAAGTTTAAATTGTCCAAATTAACAGAAGGAGAAATAGAATATTTAATTAACAACTGGCTCTCTGGAGAAAAATGAATGTATAACATACTTTTATGTTTAATCTGTCTTACTAAAATTTCTTCCATTACTTTAAGTCTACACAATATTGTGATTTGTAGAAATGCTGATTTTAAATACAAATACTCACAGTGAATATTTAATAAGTTTCCACCAGCTTGTTCAAGTTGGCTCCAGAACTCCTCTTGGAGATATATTAATGAAAGCAGATGGATTTATAGTTTAGGCAATTTTCTTTTTATGAAAGCCAAAGCTGCTATCCTTAGTGCTTGATTATCTTGTGAATGGGAGTGACTTGTATTGTTAATGTCCCCCTGAGGGCCTCAAACTAGATCAATGTATTTTTCTGTTTATCTAAAAACAGAAAGCCCAAGTGTATGGAGTTGGGTCTTTCAATGACCCAAAGCTATGTAAGTCATTCCACTGTGCCCTACAGATTAGACCAGTGATGGGCAAACTTTTTAAAGAGGGGGCCAAAGGAAAGGAAATGCTCATCTGTTAGTCTGTTTCCAAGGCAACTCTTCGAAGTTTCATTGTATTGTATCCTACTCATTGTATTTGTCAGATTAGGAATAATGTAGCTCAGCCAGAGAGAACATTTCAGGGAACCACATCTGACCCTGGGCCGTAGTTTGCCCTTCACTGGACTAGATCCATTTCCACATAAAGAAGATTGGTCCTTCATATATCCTAGATGTGTACTGTACCCTTTTGAATATGCTTTCTATTCTATGTTTAAGTGAACTTCCTTTTGTTGACCATTAAATAACCTATGAGTATCTCGAGTTATTCTATTAGCAGATACAAATTATTGGAACAAACAGAGTTAGTTAGGCATAGTTCACAACATATATTTTCTCTAGTGATCTCATACCATTAGACAGTGTCCAGAACACTATGTTCCTTCCCTTCATCATTCCTCAAAATAGTTTACATAAGAAGAAACATCTTAGGCTAGTGCATTCAGACCTGAGACATTAGGGAATACATAAAAAAGATGCAATTATCTAACAATAGTTTTTATTTAATATAAGATAACGTGTCTTTGAGAATTATCTCAAAGGTGATGTTCATTTCACCAAATGACCAACAATACATGTTACAATGAAAATTACTTTTAAAAGATAATTTTGACTACTTCAACTGACCATTGAATTAATTCACATAAGCTGGTTTCCTGTATTCAAAATGTTTTGCATTGCTACAAAAACACTATGGACAGTTGGAATGAATAGAATGAGAATGACTAGATTATGAAGGTGGATTCGTTTTGAAATGGAAAGGGATGCCTTGATACTTTTCACTGATCCATAAATTAGTGAACATATTCAAGTTGTGTAAAATAAATGGAGTGAAATTTTAAAAGCCTAATGTAAAATATTTCATATGCAGGAGAGGTCAATAAATCCCAGGAAAATATCTTGCAAGCGTATTGTACCACAAATGAGTGAAAAATATCATTAAGATGTCTAAAAGCTTTGTTTTAAAGAGTTTAAACTGCAACTATCATATAAAACACAAAAGTATTCTCCCTGTCTATGTCTGTGTGTCAATATCTCTGTCTCTGGTCCATATCTATCTATCTGTGTTTTTCACTCTCTTAAGATAATTGCAGAGATTCTAGTACTTGGAGTCATATTTATAGATCTCATCTGAGCCACTTATTAACAGTATTATAATGAGCAAAGTTATTGATAAGCCTCAGTTTCCTCTTCTTTAAAACAGGGATAAAGGACAGCAACCACTTTACTTCTTATGAGGATCAAGTGGAATAATGTATACAAAGCATGCATTGAACCTGAAAAAGGTATAACCCCTTCCGGTATTACTATAAATTATAATCCCAGTTAAGATCACTGTATGATGAGGGTCACAATTCTGGGAAGGATGCTTTGGAGAGAATATTGGAGGAGGAGAATAAGAACTGTTAGAGATCTAGAAAATGTGATCTTAATATATTCTGAGTTATGTTAGCTTGGTTTATGGAAAAGGAGACTGGGGAGATGAAATACTTTCTATATGAAATCTAGGATGGCAGAAAGGAAGAATGGAGTAGGAAGAGATAAAGGTTCCCATGTTATTTAACTCTCCCTGGTTATTATTTTTCCTATAATCCATCATTTATAAAGCAAAAAAGCCAAATGACTATTAAGTGTGAATTCTAAAACTCCATTGTAAGTGCCTCACAACACAATCACTCTCCTAATGCTTAGCAAAAACTAGAAAAGCAGCTAAGCAGTTGACAGACTACAATTTACACAACAAAATATATATACCACAATCCTCTGCAATCCTAAAAGTAAAGGAATATTTCTATCCTTACCATCATGATTAGAGTATCCTGGATAGTTTTACCTGGAAATATATTCTCCCAAACTTACATTAATGCATATTTTCCTTTAATCTCACCATCAGGGAAACAAACTTTCATCAATTTAAGATGACTAGAATTCAAGAGTAGAAAGACTTAAAAAAAGGAAGAAAAACAAGAGAGGGTCAAATACAGTGTTGTTCCAAAGAAACAAAATTAATAATATTATGGAATTTATGCACACACCTCTTCTTTTTCTTATCAGTTATTACCATATCATATACTTCCACCCTGGCAAAGCATAAGTTATTTTTTGCGCAAATCCTCCCTCCCCACAATGACCCCCCCAAAAGCAGTTTTTACACGGAAATAAACATTTAACACATCACAGATGTATCAAGTTAGAAAATCATCACTATGAGATTTAGTTATGGCTTGAATGCCAAAATAAAAATGCTCTTTTGAGGCTATGTTTCTATGAATAAAATAGAGTAAGCACAGTACCGCATCTTCAATTTTGTGACTGTTCAGGAGATCAGAAAGGAAATCATCATGAAGGCTCTCTCTTCGAATCAGTGTAAATTCCCGTAAAAAAACAGCTCCTTGGCTTTGATCTCCACATACCTGAAATGACAGTATAATGCAATTAAGGATTAGTCATAACCTATAAAGATGTGCTGTTCAGTTGTGTCTGATTCTTTTTTTCGAAATCCTTACCTTCTGTCTTAGAATTAATACTGTGTATTGGTTCCAAGGCAAGAGAAAGTAATGGTTGGGCAATGGGGGTTAAGTGAGACTTGCCCAGGATTATACAGCTAGGAAGTGTCTGGAGCCAGATTTGAACCTTGGACGTCCCATATCTAGGCCAGACTCTCAATCCAATGAGCCACTTAGCTGGCCCTTTGTGTGTGGGTGTGTGTAATGCGTTGTGACAATATTTAGGGTTTTCTTGGCAAAGATACTGGAATGGTTTGCCATTTCCTTTTCCAGCTCATTTTATAGGTGAGGAAATTGAGGCAAACAGGGTTAAGTGACTTGCCTAGAGTCACAAAACTAAGTAAGAGCCTGAGGCTATATTTGAATAGAGGTTTTCCTGATTCCAAGTTGGACATTCTATCTATTATTTCCCTAGCTGGTCTTTGGATTTAATGTGTCTGTGAGTAGCATGCAACATCCTCTATTAATTTCAACTCTAAATAGAGCAATTAACAATTATACTCACATATATTTTCATGTAGCCCTTCTGATAGTTGCCAGAAAGTCATTTAACTTGTCATGGGGGGAGTGACCCATTGATCAGAGTCACTAAAGAGTGGGTTCTCTTTGTTTTGTCTCAGAAAGAGTTCCCAAATCTCTGAAATATCTTCAAAAGTCTTACTCAGAAATTATACTCCATAGTCTTCAGATCAAATCTTGAATATTTTAGCTTCAATAAATAGCTTCAATAAATAGCTTCAAAATAGTTAATACCATTGTATGGGTCTCTTATTATACCTTAACTGTCTGATGCCTTCTAACAGGAAAGTATGTTATATTGGATAGGGCACTGGACTTGTCTGGAAAATCTAGGGTGAAATCCCATCTCAGATACTTAACTAACTGTGTGATTGTGGGCAAATTATTCTGGGCCTCAGTTTCCTCATTTAAAAAGTTAGAGTTGGATTCCATGGCCTCTAAGGTTCTTTTTAATTCTAAATCTATGAGGTATTGATTTCCTGCCTTCACTTTCTGACCACTCCAAGTTATTCATACTATGAGGTGTCTCCTGACTGATCTCCATTCCCTCTCTTTCCCTACCCCTTCAAGATGATGATTTTCCTTGGCTCAAAAATTTTCAGTGGTAAAATGAAGATTCCTTTTGCTGCCATAATTCAAGATCCTCAATATGGCTTTTCATTCTTAATTCTTATAACTCATTACCTCTTCTATAGACTGTATTTCCTGTTATAATGCATAGATGATTCATGCTTTCCTGCCATCATACCTTAGCTCATGCTGTTCTCTCTGCCTAAAATATTCTCTTTCCAAGCTTTAAGTGTTGAAATTCAACCCATTATTCTAGGCCCAACTCAATTGTTTCTTCCACCCTAATGTACTCCTTAATCATGTCAATCAGATATAGTTTCTGTGTCTCTGTTCTGAACCCTTATAGTTTCTATTATATACTTTGCTTAAGGTACTTCAACCAATACTTGTGAACATGGCTTTTATTAAAGTCTATTTGTTATTACTATTATTTTAGAATATAAGCCATTGGAGGGGAAGGTTCATGTCTTATTCAACTTTGGATTTACCATAGCATCAACTATTGGGTCCTATCCTATAGGAGTGGTTTAATGCTAAATGTCTTTGACAAGAGTACCACATCTCTAAGACTTTTCCAGTTAGATAATTAGGATTGACCTTTGAGCTTTCTGACAGATATGTACCTGCTCATCAATAACTTCTCAGTTAGTCTTTATAAAGATAAGTTAATTTTTTCTTTCCTTCTAAAGGATTAGACAACTGCCTCTACTACCCTCTATTTTATTCTTCTTTCTACTAAAGCAGGCTATATTGAATCCAAGTATAATCTACTTAAGGAGTTGACTATCCATCCATCTCTGCCTCTAGCCAGCTATAACAAAGAGTCCTTGTCACAGCATCTTTAAACAACAGCCTGGTGAACCGCAGGGCCAAATCAAAGAATGTAAACCAAAAGGATCCCATTCCCTTAGAGAGCTGAGAGGGCTCTCAACTCAAATGGGTGCAGGCTACTCAAGGAATAGAGAATAAATACATCATAATGTAATGGAAAGAGCAGAGAATTTAAAGGCAGAAGGTCTGATTCAAAATGTGCTCCTGGTATTTGTTAATCATGTATTCTTGAGAAAGTCATGTTCCTTTCCTGGCCCTGGATTTCCTCATGTACAAAATTAGAGGGTTTGACTGAATGAAATCCAAAATGATTTTCCACTCTAAATTTTATGAGCCTAAATTGAGTGGGGAGCAGATAGGAACAACTAAGGAAATGATGACCAAGACATATCAAAAGAAACAATGTGGGATAGTGAGGTGGTATACTTCCTAGCTGTGTGACTAGGCAAGTCACTTAACCCTATTTTCCTGGTCCTTGTTTTTCTGTCTTTGAGTGTAAGGGTTAAAAAAAAAAGGAATGCAATTGTGTAAAGTTGAAAGCAAAAATTTAAAAATTAGATCTTCAGAAAATTACAATACAGTAACATATGCCAAAATATAATTTCATATATTAACACAAAGAGATGGCCCTTTTGGGGTAATAAGATATGTAATATTAAATACATATAAAACTATATAGATAGATAAAAATATAAATATAGATATATTCTTAACATATTTGAGTAGCACACATCCTCAATATATTAATTAACAGTATTAAATGTCTTCTATATGCCAGACATTGTGTTAGGTGCAAGGGATACAAAATCATTATAATTTGTAAGACACTTACAAACTAAATTAACAAGACAACAGTTTGGTGAGAGAGGTGTCAACCATGACTTTGAGGTTGGGAATCTAGGTGATTATACAAATGAAATGGATGGTTAGGAAGAGATTGAAGACTTGAAATGTCAAACTATATGATTAGCCTCTGGGTAATTTCTGGGGTCACATGGCTGGTGAAAATATATTCTACTTCCATCAGCCTTCTAAAGTTGAAGTCTACAGTTACCATCAAAGATAGGAACCTAGAGCTATATCTTAAATGTGCTCAGACTAAGTATATCTCACCACGTTCAAGAAAAATTCCATTGAGTACAAGTATTTCATGAATTTCATCAAAACTGATTAATGACTAGATAGATAATTTGTGTACTTTAAAATTTTTTCCACATTCCATGTTAATACAATTTCTTAATATTCATTTTCTGATATTTCAAAATCCATATTCTCTCTCTTTCTCGGTAATATAATGTAGGTTGTACATATGTTATCATATAATACATATTTCCACATTCACCAGGTTGTAAAATAAGATACATATTTCTTACACTAGAGAAAAATTCAGGAGGAAATAAAGAAAAGAATGGCATGCTTCAATTTGCATTCAGATTCCATCTGTTCCTTTATAGTAGGGCGTATATCCATTTATGTTTTTCATGAGTGTCTTGGAGTTGTTCTGGATCATTGCCTTGCTGATAACAGTTAAGTCATTCGCAGCTGACCATCATACATTTTTGTTGTTACTGTGTACAACATTGTCCTGTTTTTGCATCACTTCATATGTTTTCCCAGGGTGTGTGTGTGTGTGAAAGAGAGAGAGAGAGAGAGAGAGAGAGAGAGAGAGAGAGAGAGAGAAAGAGAAGAGAAGAGAAGAGAAGAGAAGAGAAGAGAAGAGAAGAGAAGAGAAGAGAAGAGAAGAGAAGAGAAGAGAAGAGAAGAGAAGAGAAGAGAGAGAGAAAGAGAGAGAAGAGAGAAGAGAAGAGAAGAGAGAGAGAGAGAGAGAGAAAGAGAGAGAGAGAGAGATCATCTTGTTTGACATTTCTTATGGCACAATAGTATTCCATTACAATCATATACCACAACTTTTTCAGCCACTCCCCAACTGATGGACATCCATTCAGTTTCAAGTTTTTTTGCCACCGTAAAAAGCACTGCTATAAATATCTTTGGACAGGTAGCTTGTTTTCTTGTCTCTTTAATCTTTTTGGAATACAGACCTAATAGTGGGATTTCTGGGCCAAAGGGAATGCTCAGTTTGATGGCCCTTTGGATATGAATCCAGATGACTCTCCATAATGTTGTATTAATTTGCAGCTCCATCAACACTGTATTAGTGGCCCAAAATTTCCACAACCACAAATATTTATCAAAATAGTTTTAACTTCTTCATCTCAGAACTGCCTATTCATATCCTTTGACCATTTGTCAATCTGGAAATGCTTTGTATTCTTATAGATTTAACTCAGTTCTCTACATATGTGAAGAAGTAGACATTTGTCAGATATTTACTGTAAAGATTTTTTTCCAGTTTGTTGTTTACCTTTTAATCTCGGTTGCATCATTTTTATTTGAGCAAAAATCTTTTTAATTTAATGTAGTCAGTTATCTATTATACATCTAGTAATGTTCTCTATGTCTTTTTTGATCAAATGCTTCCTTTATCCATAGATCTGATAGGTAAACTACTTTGTGCTTGCCTAATTTGTTTATGTGCCTACTTGGAATGTACTCCAAGAAAAGAATAAAGGATTCCCTTTCACAAGTGTGAACTCAAAGAGAACCAAGAATTCCCTTTTTCACGAAAACAAATTAGGCTTCAATATCTAAATCATGTATCCACTTTAGCTTTACCTTGTGATATGGCATGAGGTGTTGATCTGCATCTAATTTCTGTCATACTGCTTTCCTGTTTCCCCCAACAATTTTTTGTCAAATAGGAATTTCTTCCTGAAGCATGAATATTTGGGTTTGTCAAACACTAGAGCACTATGGCTATTTACCACTGACTGTTGAGTGCCTAGTTTATTCCTTTACTTCTCTCCTCTGTTTCTTAACCAGTACCAGATTGTTTTGATGGTTGTCACTTTATTATATAGTTTGAGATCTGCTATGACAGCTACTTTCTTTCATTTTTTTCATTAATTCTCTTGCTCTTCTAGGTCTTTTTTCTTGCAGATGAATGTTGTTATGACTTTTTTCTAGCTGTATGAGGTAATTTTTGAGTAGTTTGATTGGTATGCCACTGAATAGGTAAATTATTTAGGAAGAATTGTCATTTTTATTATATTGTCTTGGCCAACCCATGGGCAATTAATGTTTTTCTAATTGCTTATATCTTTATGTGAAAAATTTTTTGAGTTGTGTACATTTTCATCTGAATAAAGTTTAGATTTTTTTGAGATCAATTATATTACTATTAGAAAGTCCATGTTTTAGAATATTTAGCATAGTATATTTCATCACTGTGAAAATTAAAAAGCCATGTGGTCAGAATTCATTTAAATTTTTAAGTGGACTTCTATTGAAAACATATGCACATCATCCTTAACTGATATCATCTCTAAAGACCAAACAGCAGATGAATGTCCACAGAAGGGATAGATAATTAAACCATGTAAAAAGTGTGTCCTAGTTTATAATCCATTCTCCAGCATGATTGTAAAAATGTTCTGCCTTGATTATTCCTTAATAAATGAAATCTGTTTGCATTTCCCAAACATTTCAGAATTTCTCATGAGATTGTGAATATAAATGCACACTGCAAACTTATATGAAATATATAAATGAATATTAATACCATCATTATTATTACTATTTACAAATTTTACTTTTCACTTGAAGAAGCTATGAATGTATCATGTGACTTATCATACACATCTTTCCGGAGGGCAACCACCTAACTCTTGTGCTGACCCCTCTTGGATAGACCTAATTGTTGAATATTTTTACATAATGATCAATCTGCCTTATAGAAATTTGCACTCATTACCTCTAGTTTTGACATTCCACATGTCAACCCTTCAAGTGGGTAAGTGGCAAGATCACTGGAATTATAGGAAGAGAACTTGGGGCAAAAGCCTAGCTAAGCTACTACTACCTGTGTGACTTCGGGCATATCGCTTGACCTAATGAATCTCAGTTTCTTCATCTCTAAAATGATTCTTGCAAAAAATAAAAAAGCTTGAAATTGATCATTTCCAAGTTTTCTTGAATTCTACCTCTATGATCCTAAATATTTAATACAGTTAATTCCCCACACACACACCCTCTTCTCCTCTTGACTAAAATTTCCTAGTTACTTTATCCAATATTGATATAATTTGATGCCACGGTCCTTCATCACCCCACATGCTGTCCAGATTATTCACATCCTTCCTAAAACATGGTGGTCAAAATTGAATTAAATATTCAGATATGGTCTACATAGTTACACTAATAAGTCTTTCTTAGGGGTACCAGAGTGAGGAAATAACAAGACAAAGAGTAGGAGAGAAGGAATTTGAACGTTTTTCTAGGTGGTCAGGATACCCTGGGAATGAACTTCATCCACCATTTGCCAACTTGGGGCCAGAATTTTGGAAAGTGAAATAGAAAATACTGTAACACATTTTATATTCCCTCTCACAATTAAGTAGTCACCACTGCTACAAAGACAGAAATGTTTGTGACAGAAACAAAATGGAAAAATACTACAATATTATAAGAATTCTATTGCATTACTTATTATTTCTGCAATCTGAGAATGGCAAAATATGATAAATTTGTAAAGACATATAAGCCCTATAGAGAATTGATAATATTTATTTTGTTTTTAATTATTTTTATGAAAATATAAAAACTGCTTCTTTCTTAGTAGGATTTAAGTTTCATTATTGCTTACTGTTATTATCACTACATACTTTAAAAAGAAAAGTATATTATAAGCCCCTTTAAATCCATCTTTTAGTTTGCAGTATTTCAAAGACAAAGAAAAGGTAATTATGAACCTAGAATTCAAATCAGAATAATTTCTGTCTTCCTCAGTTTCTTCAATTGTAAAATGGGGATAGTAATAGCAACTTACCCCTAGAGTTGTTATTAAGGATCAAATAAGATAACATTTATAAAGCACTTAGCATACTGCCTAGCACTCTATAAATAATAGATTTTGCCTCATGTAATCATTGGAGTAAACTGGCCTATCTCTATTTAAGCAATGGGAACACTGAAATGATTTGTGTGATAATAGTCTGGGGAACAGCTCATGGCTTCAGAGCCAAGGTTCTCTCTCCATTTACTTTTTTTTCCCTAAATTGCTGGAAAACATTAGAGGAGATTGGTTTCATTTTACCAGGGGAAGATAGAAAATCAAAAAGTTCAGACATATCCTTGTTCTAGAGTTATTTTTTAGTTTTGTGACCATCATATTAGGAGATGAAAGAAGTCTGAAAAACTGTCTAGCCCAAGCCTTTCATTTTACAGATAAGTAAATTGAAGCCCAGAATGGTTAATTAACTCACCCAAACACATTGGCAGAAAGGAGTAAAACCAGGATTTAAACCCAGGTCCTCAAGTTCCAAATCTACTGCTTTTCCTACTACACCATGCTTCCTTGAATTCAAAGTGGTTATATTGCTTGGAAGAGATAAGATCTCCTTAGGGTACAGAAGATTTTTTTAAGCTTTTACTATTTCCAAAAATAAGGGTTCTCCAGTTTGCTCTCCTATATGGATTTTTTTAGAAGCAAAGGATGAATATCCTTATCCTTCAATCTCAAAGACTATGTACAAACTAAAAAATAAGGAAATAGGCCTAAAATTAAATTATTGAATATTGCCAAAGATTAGTTTCTTTTAAAAATACATAATGCACTCAAATTCACTCAGCAACAAAGAATCAATCTCAAAATTTGAAGGGACCTTAAAAGTCATTGAGTTGAACACAAACCTGAAAGAAATATCTCCTTTTTATATGAAAGTATCAAAAAAAAAAGACGTGAAATATATAGCCATAGTTTCCTTACTCATAAATGAAGTAGATAGGGTTCAATTATATGACTTTGAGGTCCATTCCTGTTTTGGATCTATGATCCTATAAATTCCTCATGTTGTCCATTCCAATGTTGGACATTTGGATTTACTACATTTCTCCTTCCATCTATATCTTTATAACTTTTACCTCCAGTGCTTAATTATGATATCTTGGACCAACATGAAGAAAAATTCTAATCACTCTTTCTTATAGTAGCCATTCGAATATTTGAAAACAAATCTTTTTTAAATAAATTTATAAAGAAAAATATTGTATCTCTGTAAAAATTATAGTGTTTAAGTAAAATAAACATTCATTGCTTATAAATATAGTATGAGAAGGGAATCTTAGAGGTTGTATAGTCAAACATCCTTATTTTTCTGAAGAGAAAATTGAGGCCCAGAGAATTGAAGTGACTTTGCAAAGGTCCATACATTTGAGAACTAAAATGTCAGTACATTTCCTCTTATTTCCAAATCTAGCATTTGAAAACTGGCTGCCTCCTCTAAAGGATCTCTTACTCATTACCTTGATCTTCTTCATTAAAAGAAAATTAAAGCAAAAACAAACAAACAAACAAACAAAAAGATATACTCCAGCTCCTAAGTTCCTCTAGCATGTTATCAACTAAATTTTTTGAATGATGAGATAAAACACCAAACTTAGAAAATACAAATACCAATTTCAGGAATCTCCAAATGTGCTGCTAGGAAAATCTATATTTAAGAAAGTTGAATTTGAGGCTTGAAGAATTTCTAGTCACACATTTTCTTAAAACTTGTATCTTAAGTTTCGTAAAATAGAAAGGATCTTGAATCTCATTAAGTCTAATTCCCTTGGTACAATGGAGGCAGCACTAGTTTTAGAGTTGGTCTCTCTCCCCATCTACTTTTATGATTTTGAGCCATTCATTTAACATTTGGGGGCTTCATTTGGTTCATCTATAGCATAAGAGGGTTGGACGAAATGACCCCCAAATCCCTTCTTACTTCTTTGTCTATGATACCTTATTTCACAATCTAGGAAACTGTGACTGAGGGAATTTAGATGATCCATTAAGGCATTTGTGGGCATTTGTTTGTTTCTACCATGTCTACTCCATCAGGTATTTATTCTCTATGTCATGAGTTTTGTACAAATTATTAATCCTGATGTAAAAATTAATAAAATATGCTTCTTTAAGTGCCTATAAAATTCAGAGACCTATGTTGGTGATGGAGGAGACGTGGTTTTTAATAAGATATAGTCTTTGTCTTTATAGAGCTTAAATCTAACAGAAGGATAAAACAAATACACAGGTGACAAAAATACATATAATAAATGTATTAGAGAAGTATAAAATAAAGTGCTGTTATACTGAAAGTTAATAATAATGATAAAAATTTACATGCTGCTTACTATGTGCCAGGCCCCATACTAAGCACTTTATAATTATTTTCTCATTTAGTTCTCATAACAACCCAAGGAATATGTACTCTTACTATCCTCATTTTACAGATGAGGAGACTGAAGGAAAGGACAAGTGACTTGACAAGGGTCACATAGCTAGTAAAGGTCTGAAGCTGAATTTGAACTCAAATCTTGTCAATCAAGGAGGTTATGGAAGGCTTTGTGTAGTGACATTTCAGTTGTACCTTAATGATTCAATAGATGGCAGTGGGGTTAGTAGGGTGGGATAGGGAGGAATTCCACACATAAGAAAGCCTATAAATGGTTCTGACTGACTATCTGACCAAAGTAGTAGGGGAAAGAGAATTCAAATGAATTTCTTATAATATCTGCTATAGAAAAGCTTCATATTTCCTTAATTTCTGAAAATACTGTTAGTGTTCAGAATCTATGTATGATATATGTTTATTTACTTTGATTATTGGAATCTGATCATTCCATGGAAGCAACAAAGACCCTGGAAATACCTAAGGAGTAGAAAAAGTAAAAAAAAAAACATTTTTAATAACTGCTAAAATCTGCAGTTCACAGTACACCTTAGTCCAAACTAATTATTCATAAATGTCTTCCTATGCCCCCCCCAAAAAAAAACTGGTTAGTTCAATCATGTTGGTGAAAAAAATCTAATTGGTAGTTTTTATGGTTTTCTTAAGGGTCCAATGAGGAAAAAAATTATCATCTCTGAAAGTGTTTTGTAATTGTTATGTAGAAAAATATATTATAGGTTTGATTAAAGCACACTGCCTCAGACATTTGTTAGTTTTCTGACTTTGGACAATTCACTCAACCTCTCCTTTCCTTAGTTTCCTCATCTATAAAATGGGGATAATAAATAAAATAACATAGGTAAAGCAATTTACAAATCTCTAAAACATTATAAATATAATAGCTTATTATTGTTGTTAGAATGTGTGCTTTTTCATTTTCATTATATATATGCATCTATTTGAAAAATCAATACCATAGAATGTTAGAGTTAAAAGGGACTAAAAAGGTCTAACTTGATGAAGTGACTTTCCCAAAGTCACCCATCTAGTGAATAGTAAAGTTAGAATTCAGATCAAGATCTTTTGAATCCAAGTCCAAGGTGCTTTGTAATAGATCTACCTCATGCTGTCACCAGATAATTTGTCTGGAAAATGATTCTCAAAGCAGGTCCATATGTTTCCACATAGTTAATGGCTGCTAAACATTCAGAGATTATCTTATTAGAAGCATACAGAATTCTACCTTTTCCCCTTCCCCCTGCCAAAAACAGTTGGAGGTGATTGTGATGTAAATCTTTATAACTAAATTACCAAATTTTAATCAATTGATATTTATATAGCTGAGGTCAGGAAAAAAAAACCTCTCCTTTTTTAGAATTTTTGTTTCTTCTACCAATCTAATTAGAATCATTAAAGACTACAACAACAATTACTAAAGGTGAGTGCTATAAAAAAAGTGAATTAGAAACCATATTGAATCAAAACTTTTGATGGTGTTTCATCTTTCAGAGTACAAATGTTCCTTTTTACAGGTCCTGTTTAAAGTAAAAGTTAAAATACGCTTGAAGGGATAGAGCCCAAATATGCCCACATTTCAGTATCTGTCCCTGAATTATAGTAAAAAAAATCATTAAAAGCAAGAATATTATTTTTATATCTCTCTGCTGGGTCTAAAGTGATCTAAATTAATTTGACAATTCTCTAGGTGAGAGAAAGGACTCTGTTTTAGCATGATTTTATGACATGGGGTGGTTTACATATAGACTTTAGCATAAACTACTGGATCCTGGGCCATCATTCAACCTCTCTAGTCTTTACTTGACATTTCTTTAAATTGCGGAAGTTGAAATAAATGGTCTTGTAGGTCCTCTACAGCCCTAAATACATGATTCTATGATCCTATGGTATACACTGGAAAATTGAGGGAAAAAAGGATCAATTGATAAATATCAACGAGAAGTCTAACTCTTTTTCCTATTAGAGATTGGGTAAGAAAGTATATTACAAAAAAAAAAGCATCTCCCCACATATGCATCTTTTTTTAAAAAATCCTTAACTTCTGTGTATTGGCTCTTAGGTGGAAGAGTGATAAGGGTGGGCAATGCGGGTCAAGTGACTTGCCCAGGGTCACACAGCCGGGAAGTCTCTGAGGCTGGATTTGAACCTAGGACCTTCCGTCTCTAGGCCTTACTCTCAATCTACTGAGCTACCAAGCTGCCCCCTTCCCACATATGCATCTGAGCAGAGATATGGTGATGAGGTTCCAGTGATAAATCAGGCCTAGGCTGGTTGTACATATGTAGATTCTTACATACACACATGCTTAGACACAGGTATGTACAAATATATATTTGTATATATGTCATTTTATATACATGTGAATAATCATAATTCTCATGATTAGTATCACAATCATCACTTCACTGAACATTAGTCCATAATCATGTGAAGAAAAAATAACAATCAATTCTATAAAAAAAAACAAAAAAAAAGTTATTCCAGAAGCAAACAATCTCTGAATTAGAGATCAAAGCATGCCTTTATGGTCAGCCCCAACAAGGAACTCAGCAGATTGCTTAAAGATCTCCAAATAGGACTAAATCACTAATTCCCGAGTCAGTCCATTCCATCTTTGGATGGTCCCAATGATCAGGAAGATTGTCTTACATTGAATATAAATCTGCCTCTACAATTTCCATACAGTGCTCTGAGTTTTGCCCTACAGGGCCAAGCAGAACAAGTCTAATTCCTCTACCACATGACAACCTTTCAAATATCTGAAGACAGATCTTATGTCCCCCCTTAATCATCTCTTCCTCAGGCTAAACACTCCTGGTTCCTGTAAGTAATCCTCTCTTTGCATGGATTCAAAGTTCTTCACCACTTCAATTGCCTACCTCTGATAAGTGCAAAAGTCATTTTTCAGAGTCATATAATTTTGTGATATTATAGGTATCCAATATATTCAATTATTTGTTCTTTTCTATTACCAATTTTAGTTTTGACCCTTCCATGTCCCATACCTTAAAAAAGCCAATCAGTTACCACAAAACAAAAACACTCAGAATATTGGAGCGGGAAAAATGCAGGAGACGAGGTTTCTAATTCATACCTTGTTAATAAAGGACTCTTTGGCTATGAGCAGGTTCCTTTACTTGTCTGAGATTCAGTCTCCACAAATAGAAAATGAAGGTGTTGGACCAAATGATATCAGAATTCAATGATTCTTCTGCTAGTTATCATGTCAAAGGTAATTAAGGACAAGAATTAGATGCAGTGTAGGTACCTGGGAGGGGAGGGTTTCTTCAGGAGTGATTAAAATGACATGATTAATTTCACCTCCTTTCTAATTTTGCCTCAGGCCATCCATACCTGAACATAAAATCCTAATGATTTTTCATTACTTTAGAATAAGATGTCACTAAGATGTTATTTTACACACTGCCTTTCTTTGGTAAGGTTTAATAGTCCAGTACAAAATAAATTCCATTGCTTCTCCATCCTGAAGATTACCACAAATTGTCACAAAACCCAAGTCCAAATAACAATATATTTCCCAAGGGAATGTTTTCTTCAGTGATGAAATGTTCCCACCAGAAATCTTTTAGTCAGTCTTGAAATATATCTAAGCTTCCAGCCTTCCCCCCCCCCAATACACACACACAACCTCTTTTCTACAGATCCTGGATTAATGGTTCCCTAAATGGTAATTTTCTGACTTCTTTGAAAACTTTGGTGAAGGAAATGTGGCTTTGTGCAAATTATTTTCAGTCCCCAAACCTCTACAAAAGAAGGGTCTGTTTAATGTATTCATTGGAGGAATTATTTCAGCTCCATTTCATTCCTTCATTATAACATGGGACAAAAGGAACAAAAAGTGATTTGCACTCAAGAATTTGCAGCATGAAATGTCTGTTAAACAAAACCACCAGCAACCAACATCTTGAACAGACGTTAGCAAAGAAGGAGGTGCATTTGTAAATCACGCACACGCCTACACTTGACCCACAGGCTTCTGACAAGGGAACAAGCCAATATGGTTGCATCAAATGAAGTGGCGAAAACCCAAAAGAGAAGAAACACAGCACAGTATTTAATGTGGCTGCTAAGCAACATGACACCCCTAGTCACCAACACTGATCTATGACCCAAAATCCAAAAACAACATACAGCCCATGGGAAAGAAAGATATATTTGGATTGAAGCAATAAAATTAGAATTATACAATTGCATTTAAATCTCTTCAATTAGCTTAGTTGACCAACTTGATAATTAAATACTAAATGATATTGAAGGACCCTAATCTTCCAGCATCTCCTAGGTTTCTGCAGGGGTCTTCACCTTTAGCTTAAAACAATTTACTTATCAATGGCACACCCTGAGTTCTCAAAATCATAAATGTGTAATCATAGTGCTGTCTAGGTCTATATATGGAGAAATGGAATTCTTGTAGGACAACTCCAAATTGAAGATTCACTCAAATTAATGAGTCACATTCTTTTTATGTGACTGGATTTTCTGAGATTCTGCTGGATTCATGGAGGTACAGATGAAGAACAGCTGATTTGTTTGAACAAATCTCAAAGGAATCTCCCACCATCCATGTAGGTATGGCTTTATAAATGATTAAAAAAAGAACTATGCCTAAAATCACACATGATATTTTTTCAAGCATAATTTGAATGTTTCACTTCTTTTTTCTTCTTTTTAAGAAAATGGAAGAAGGAAGATGAGGTCATTACAAAATACAACAAAGCATCCTTGATATTCAGCCTTTAGAAGCAAACTATGCATTGTGTGTAATGTGCAAAAACTTTGTAATGATAAGATTTTTATTCTATTCATGACCATGTTTTTTTAAATTACTTTACAGTTATATTTAGTGATTCTATTACATCAATTTCCCAATATAGTCCTCACATCCAAGAATTAGAGGGTCTCTTTTCACAACAAAGACAAAAAGAGTGGGGGAAAGAGTTCATTAAAATCAAGTAGTCAGTGGGTTAGCTAAGATAGTGTACAGACAGAGGGAAAATATGTGTGCTGATTATGATGGGATGATCTCAAAAGAAAATAAATTAGAAATAGATATACACTGGGAATAGGAGAAATAGAATGGGAGAAATTTAAAGTAGCACACAGGGAAGAGTTTTTACAGTGGAGGGAGAATTAAGGCACTGTGGCAGGCAATGCTTTAAATTCAGCCTCATCAAAATTCATTCAAAGAGGGAAGAAAGCTGATAGGCAGACAGACAGACAGAAACATACATACACATTCAGTTAGGTTTAGAATGTTATCTTATCTAATAGAGAAATGAGAAGAGAAAAGGATAAGTGACATGAGATAAGAGATTATAAAAGTAAGAGCAAATTCATGGAGGCAGTAGTCAGAAACATAACACTTTTGAGGAGCAACTATGTAATGAGAGAGAGAGAGAGAGAGAGAGAGAGAGAGAGAGACAGAGACAGAGAGAGACAGAGACAGAGACAGAGACAGAGAAACAGAGAGAGAGAGAGAAGGATAAACAGGGAAAATATGAGATGGAGGAAAATTAACTGTTAGCAAATATAATTGTGAATATGAATGGGATAAATACTCATAAAATGGAAGCATATATACATACATAGTTAAAATTAAGGACTTGAGCAGAATCTATTATGCTGTTGGCTGAAGTAACAAAGGCAAGAGTAGCAATCATGATCTCACATAAAATAAAGGCAAAAATAGACCTAATTAAAAGAGATAATCAAGGAAAATACACTTTACATTTTGCTAAAAAGGTATCATAGACAATGAATATAAAAAATATTTACAGCAAAATTCTCTGCAAAAGGCCTCATTTTTCAAATGTATTGGGAACTGAATCAAATTTATAAAGAGCCATTCTCCAATTGATAAATGGTCAAAGGATATGAACGGGCATTTTTTAAAAGCAAAAATAAAAGCTCTTTATACTAATATGAAAAAGTACTCTAAATCACTATTAATTTAAAAAGTACAAATTAAAATATCTCTGATAAACTACCTTACTCGGATCAGAAATGACAAATGCTGGAGATGATGAAGAAAAATAGGTAAACAAACAAAATGTTGGTGGAGCTATAAACTGTTCCAACCATTCTGGTGAAAAAATCTGGAATTATACCCCAAGAGCTATAAAACTATTTATGCCTTTTGGCTCAGCAATACTACTACTAGATCTGTACTACAACAGATCAAATTAAAAGGACCTATAGTTATAAAAAACATTTCTAGCAGCTATTTGTTTCTTTTGGTGGTGGCAAAGAAATAGAAATTGAAGGAATGCCCATCAATTGGGGAATGGTTGAATGAATTGTAGCATATAATGAAGTACTATTGTGCTTCATAAAATGATGAGGAAGGTGATATCAGAATATATGGCAAACTTCTATGAACTATACACAGTAACAACAATGTTATAATGATGATTAACTGTAAAATATTTGGCTACTCTGGTCAATAAATACAATGATCTGAGACAATTCAAAATGATTTAGGATGAAGAAAAATGTTATCCTCTTCCAGAAAGAGTTGATGAACTCTGAGTATACAAATTGAAAGATAATTTTCTTGCTTTTTAAATTTTTGTTGCTTTTTTGCAATATGATTAATATGGAAACATGTTTTGCTTTATTTTTACATGTATAACTAATATTTTTCTTTTTTCTTAATGGGTATGAGAAGGTTGGGAAAGAAAGATTGGAACTCAATTTAAAAAGAAAGGAATGTAAAAAAAAGAATTAGTTAAAAACTAAGCAACTTATCAACCAGGTCTAATAGCATATTTAGTGTACCAAATCCATAAAGCCTTACTTCTGAAAATGAAGAGAGGGAAATGCATTTTATGACAATGATTTTTAATTTTTCTTTTTTAAAATTATAAATACCTCTCAACTTTATATTACCTTCACTTCTTAATATTTCCCTCTGATTCAACCAGAGGACCAGTCTTCATGATGAAGAATGAAAAAGGAAGGAGAGAAAAGCAGTTCAGTAAGACTAAATAGCCCATCAACTATATATGCACATCCAGAGTCTTCTAAATCTGCTACAAAGGTGACTTTTGGCAATACTTTTTTGGGTTAAAGCTTGATATAGTAGGAAAATCAATAGATTTGGATTTAGAGGAATCTGGCTTAAAATTCAAGTCTGCTTTCTCTGTAGCCTTGGACAAATGACTTCACCTTTTTTGTTCCATAAAATTAAAGTTTTGGATTTGATGACCTATAAAGTCATTTATAATTGGAAATCTAATGAGTCAAAGAGATTGACAGAATGAATATATGAATCTAGCCAAACTATTTGGAGTTAGCCAATATTCTTTCCAATTTTGTTTTGTTAAAGCATGTTGATCAAGAATTATTATCCATTTGACATATATTAAGTGGAAAAAATCAGAGATTAAGGAATCAGAGATTAAGAAACTAGTTACATCAATAGCCAGATTCAAAACACAATCCAATATCCCAATTTTTGAACCATTCTTCTTACTCCAAATAAGCATTTCTTTCTGTTCTTATTCTCTGTCTCTCTCTGTTCCTCCCTCTGTCTCTCTCCCTGTGCTTTATAATGCTCCTCGAAAATGAGAACAAAAGTAAAGATCTGCATAAATAAGACAATAATAACAATTTACATGTCATCTAACATGATGAGTGGTGCTAAGTGAAATTCATGTATCCCAGTATGGCAACCAGAAAGTTATGCCTAATAATAACTAGAATAAACCTTGTATGTTATATATATGTTTTTATCTATTATATGTAAAATATATATTACTATATAATCATTTCACAAACTCAGATTAACTTTCAGATATCAGTTTAAGTATCAACTTGAACTGTTGAACCAAATAGTTTAGGCAGATTAGACCATATTAATTAACCTAAGAACTTCTTATAGGTCGATATAAGTTACCCTGCTCCAAATTGGGTAGCTCAAAGTCAACACTATGAAGTATCTAGGTATAGCAAAATCAATTCATAAGAGAAAACTGGAGTAGGTGTTATGAAATACTGGAACTCTTTCTGGATTTGGCACCATAGAGTTTGCAAATAAATCTTACACACTCACATACTACAAATCTGGTCAAGTGATTTTTCCTTTTGTGATTTTTTTTAAACCCTTGTACTTTTTGGTGTATTGTCTCATAGGTGGAAGAGTGGTAAGGGTGGGCAATGGGGGTCAAGTGACTTGCCCAGGGTCACACAGCTGGGAAGTGGCTGAGGTCGGGTTTGAACCTAGGACCTCCTGTCTCTAGGCCTGACTCTCACTCCACTGAGCTACCCAGCTGCCCCCTCCTTTTGTGATTTAAAATTTAAAATTCTCTAAAATATTTAGGCAAGTAGATCTTTAAAGTAAATGTTACTCTTTATTTATGATTCTATGAACTCTCAGCATGAAAATTCAGTAGTGATACAGGATAAAGATGAGGGAAAGAGAATATAAAAATAGGCAAAGGATGTCTGATTTCATCAGAAAAAGAGTAGATATAATACAGATAAGTTGATCCAAGAAAGACTTTCTATTGTGCTTCTACTGTACCTCTGGTTGCAGCTCCCAGTTAACTCAGGACACAGAAATCTAAAAGAAAAATTACAGGAAGAAAATTATCCTGGCCCTCAGGCAGAGATCTAAAGATAAACCATGAGTTCAGATAGGAATATGACCTCCAGGTAAGAATCTAGATGGCATGGAATTCCATAATCAACCCTATTGCTCAAATTTTATATTTCTAAGATTAAACATTTACCTGATGTGGAGGTTAGAAAAGAACTAATGTTCAGTTAGAACTCAGAATAAAGTCTCCTGAATTTATTGTTATTGTTCAGTTTTTTCAATGGTATCTGACTCTGTGATCTCATTTGGTTTATTTGGGGGGGGTTGTGGAAAGATACTAGAATGATTTGCTGTTTCCTTTTCTAATTCATTTTACAGATAAGGAAACTGAGATAAAAAGGGTTAAATTACTTGCCCAGGGTAACACTTCTAGAAGTGTGAAGTCAAATTTGAACTCAGGTCATCCCAATTCCAGATCTGTCACTTTATATACTGTGCTCAGTATCCCACTATAAGTTTATTCCAGAAAAGGAGGAAATCATGTGGGTAGTTTCTTTCAGGTCTTGGAAAATGATTAGATATGAAAGGGTAGGGAAGGTGAAAGAAATTCCAACACAATACTGAGATTTTAAGTAGCTGAAAGGAACTTCTCTGGGCTTCCATTTTCTCTATAAGATAATCTCTAATGTCCCTTTTTGGTCTGACTTTCCAGGGTTCTATGATGATGTTAAAATTTATTTAATAACTTAAAATCAACTTCATCATTTAAAAGGAAAAACTACTCCATACAGAAAAAAAGAAAGGCATTTCTAGAGATTTATATAGAAACAATAGATCTAAATCAAATAGTTTACTTAGCTCCCCATAATTACACGTTTCAAGAAAGTGTTATTATCTCTTTATAAATATTGTTTCTTTCTTCAGAATCCATGTCAAGGATTTTTTATATCACATATCTTATTATAAATAGTGCATTTGGAAACCTGATAAATGTGAGAAGAGATTCCCTAACTAAAATTAATCATGATTATAGTGTTTACATACATTTAAATTTTATAGTTTTTCAACTCTCTCCCCAACTTGACCCTGCTCTGAATCACAATAAATGTCCTTTGTTCATTTTTTTGAGTGTGGCTATAAAATCTGACCCCTTAAAATAAACAACTTTGAACTGAACTAATAAATAGGTCAAGAAAACTATTCTGTGATACTATTGTAACAAGGGATGAAAAATGTTCCATGAGAGTCAGTCTTCAGAGCATGTGAAAATAGTCTCTGCTGGTTTGCAATCCAACAAGATGGAAACCATCTCCTCTTTTGTCCAGGTACCAGGGAAGAAGCAGCTGTCCCAAGCCCCTCTACTTGCTCCTCACTGCACTTAGTTATTGCTAGCTTAGGCTACTAAGCCACTACTCTGCAGTCTCTCTATACTTTGCAATTTCCATAAAGTTCCTACCTGGCCATATCCATTTCAAGATTGATTCTCAGTCACTTCTTAGCTTTTGTGCCTACTGTTTTTGTGTCTGATGGACTCTGCTACCAAGTTCCACCACTTTGCTAGTGGGATCTCCTAATCTCATGTGGTCACTGTTTGATCATATAAGAATTCTTATTCATCTAACATCAAAAAAGAATAAACACAAAAGAAAGAGAGGTGTAAGGTTCATAGGTGTCTTGAGGCTAATAATGTTAATGTATGCTTTTCTAAGTGAATTTGAACTTTCAAAGATCCTTATTTATGATTTGATCTCCTGGTTCCTATTTCAGTTCAATATCACCAATGTAGAAGAAACCCTTAATGTCTCTTGATCTCAGTTTCTACATTTGAAAACAAATCCACTTTTGTAGGCTATTGTGAAAATGCAAGTGAGATTATGTGTAAAAATTGTTTTGCAAACTTTTAAAGAACTATATTAATGCCAGATAGTCTTACTGTTCTGATACCTGTAATCTTACAGCTTTCTTCTCTTCAGATACCCAAAGCTATCTTCTCTGTATATGAGTTCCTTTTCTCCTGCTTTCCTCTCTTTTTAGTGTCTTAAGTTGACTACTCATTAGCCTCCTGAAAAACGCTTTGACTCAGCTACCTAGACAATCTTGCTTCCTCTTGCTTACATTTTGGGTTTTTTTGCTTTAGTGATAGTGGGGAAAGATTTGGCTCTGCAGGCTGGGCACTAAGGCATAAATCCTAACTATATAAGCAACCTTGGACAAGTTTCAATCTTGATGGAAGTCAATTTCCCTATTTGTCAACTTAAAATATAAGATTTGCACAAGTTATACATAGTTAGTGGCAGGACCAGAATTGGAACCCAGTACCTCTGAATCCAAATTTCAGGATACTATTCACTGTATCATGTTGTCTTTTCTCTTCACCAACCTCCTACTTTCCTCTTAGAAACAAAATGTTCTTTTACTTCTCATAAGATTATTTCTTTCTTATTCTTATCTTCTTCCAAAACAAACCATCAGGCTAACTCAGCTTCCCCAAACTAATGGGAAGGGGGCTGGTGATATAATTCCTACAGCTCCCTTTTTCATCACTCTTCCAGATAATATATTCCATTGCTAATATTTAATTTTTAAAAGGCATAACAGTTTTAATTTAATTATGGTAAATCTAGGAGAATTTATATCTTTAAATTGCTTATCTCAACATCATATGGTTTAGATTTTCTCAACCTAGAGTTTTGTGCAGAACTGCCAAATGCTGGCAACATAAATATACTTAAGAAAGAAAATCAAAGGGTCAGCTAAATAGCTCAGTGGATAGAGAATAGTGGATAGGCCTAGAAATGGGAGGTCCTGGGTTCAAGATGGAACTCGGACAATTCCTAGCTGTGTCACTTAATCCCAGTTGCCACTCTTTTGCCTTGGAACCGATACTTAGTATCGATTTTTTGAAAAGGTAATGGTTTGAGAGAGTGAAAGAGAGAGGGACAGAGACAGATGGAGAGAGAGAGACACAGACAGAGAGAGACAGAGAGAGAGATTGAGAGAGAATCAAAGAAGGTCAGCACTGGACAGAACTTTCAAAGATATCATATCTAGTCCAACTCCTCCATAAAGCATAAAGCCCTTTTCTAATATCACTAACCACTCATTCTATATCCTGTGCTCAAAGACCTCTTACTTTCCAAAGCAGATAATTTAATTGCTAGACATCTTTAAATGTAAGGAAGTTATTTGTTATCCCGAGTCAAAATGTATTTATAATTTTCTATCCTTTTGTCCTAAGTTCTAACATATTAGGTCCAGAAGACTAAATCCATATCCACTTCCAAACAAATATTTGAAGAAGTAGAAGGAAGAGGATGACATGGTATGTAATAGGGTGATGAGGAATGATAGGGCAAGAAAGTCATTATCATGAGATAAAATAAAAGGAAGTTTGGATTTTTCCCATTCCACAGCTCTTCAGTCATTAGCTCCTCTGTCTTTTTCTTCAAATATACTGAGTCTCTAATGTCAATACAAAATTGACAAATATCTTAGCATAAACAGTCATACTCTCAGAATGAAAATCAAGAGTCAAATAAAAATATATTTATAAATGGCTGGGTTATACTACATGGGAAAGTGTGGTCCACTATAAGTACTGTCTGATAGAGATCATTTTCTTTGATTTGTGTGGAGAAAGAACCCAGAAAGTGATACATACAGAATTCAGATGAAAGTATAATATTTGTACTCAGTTTAACATTTAATTTTAATTCATTTGATCTACAATAGAAAAATGGAGTTAGATAACGTGGAAAGCTTAGTGTTTGATTTTTTAAGTTCCATTCTATTATTTAAAAATATATGTATATAAATTTCTCTCATTATCACTTTCAAATTATTATTATACATATATTTCCTTATTATTATTGTGTTAAAGGCATACCATTTTTTAGTTTTTTAACATTGCTGGTTTACAGAAATATAATGGGATACATTGGGCAAAAACAAAATACAAAAAATAGAATTTTAAGAATTAGGTTAATTAATAATTTCCACTAGCTCTCCCTTCTTAGGTACTCTTTAATCATATGTCATCTGTTGTAATTATTTTAATGAAAATATTATTCTCTAGGCTATTTTAATTTTCCTCACAATATCATGATTGGTTCTTTTCAAATTCTTTTTGAAACTACAGACAGAGACAAATATATTTATAATCATTAATTTTGCTTTGTCTTTTCCCCAAAAATATCAAATTGAGAAAAATTTCTTTGAGACAGGAGTTTACTCCTTCATAAAAGAAGGGAGGTAAACTAGATGATCTTTAAGAACCCTTCCAGCTCTCAATCATGTGATGAAAATATAGGTATCATCAGTGATAAAAAAAAATACATGATAGCTAAGCACCCTGTAATGGAGATCATTGGCTTGCAAAGGATATGATTACCTATCCTCTTAGTGAATTTCCTCTAAGTACAGGTATAATCTTGGGTTTCTAAAGGCAAATAGTAGAGCTCTGTTTCCACATCCTCTTTGTCTACTATTCCTTTAAATGATGCCTTCTATTATACTTCCTGTGACATTTTATTCATGAATTGCCTACTCTTTCCTCACATGTCTTTATAGATTGGTCCAGTTCTTGTCTCCATGATGAAAAGAAGTGTCTGTCTCCATAACAAACCCTGACATCCTGTTTTCTGTTATGAAGATCAAAATATCATTTCAGATGCATGGGCTTTATTTCTCTAGTGTATTCTTTCCTACACATTCTCGAATACTCTTAGTTTAGGGAATATTGCTGACTTTAAGATGAAAAAAAACATATCTTCTGGAATGCTTTGAGAATATTACATAGAGCAGCACTTCTTCAGTGTCAAGCTGTATACTGAATACTCAAGCTAAATGCCCATTACTCTGGGAAGAATTTGCAAATGTCAAACACTAGCATGATAACCACTTAACTCATCTCAACAAATTGTTTAACTGCTTTTCAGTGCTTTTGGAGCTTTTCCATTTTTAAGAGTTCCTTTCTAAATAGACACAAAGTTAAATCCATCATTTATCAACATTTAAAATTTAACCGAAGTAAAAATAGGAAAATGATTATATTCTTAAGGTTTTGAGTTAGTAGTACAAATAATCAAACACTAATGAAAACAAATACCACCAACTTGCAAGACACTGCTCCCCTCCCCTCTTTAATATCTGCACATGTCTTGTTCACTACTATATTCATTCACTTGAATAATTGGTGATCAGGAACAAATCCTTACATTAAGAAGATTTCTAGATCACATGATGAACAAAATGGAGGATAAGATATTTTTATAGTCCCTACTAACTTTCAAAAAAATCCTCAAAACCTCAAAGAATAATTAATGGAGGTAGAGCAATTACAACTTAGTAGGATACCAACACAAGAAGCCCAACAAATTTATAGCTTTATTAATTAAGAATGAAGAATGCCAATCCATTCTCTGGTCGAGAGCACACATTGACCCAGTGGCTTGTGCTCTGGGGCCCACAAATAATTTCTCCTGGTGCTGCAGAATAAACACAGCTACAACACACATTTCCCTTCCTCTGTCATTGGTATACATGAACTATGCCAAAATGTATAAGAAGGAAGGGAAGGTATAAGAGTGAAAGAATCAGATTTTCAGTAAAGTGGGGTAGCCGATACTTCAAGGAACCATAAAGCTACAAAGGCTTTGCCTGGTATATCCATCTTATTTTTCAAAAAGTGACAGACACTGAGTCATTCTACAGAGTTAAAAAAGAATGTGTCTGAAATGAAGAAAACTTCATTTGGAGTCTGCCTTAAAACCTCAGACAGTTCATGGGTATGGTTCATCCTCAAAGTTAATTCAACAAGGCTAATGAAACATAAGTTCTTGAAGGCATGAGAAGCCTGAGATAGCATATATTCCCCAGAGTACACTAGACCACAGAAAGAGGAAGAGTCAGAAAATGAATAACAGTGATTAAGGGGGAAATTCTGCAAATACAGAGAAGAAAAAATTCAATTAAAAATAGAGGAAATTTTATAACAATGAAGATACTAAAAACAGAAGGAAAGATGATTGCTACCTTATTAAAAAGACCACAAACCTTTCTAAATGAAAATTCTATGATCAAGTAATGTGAGCCAACACCTAATGAATAATAAAATGCTGTGTGGATGCTAAATAAATCATGAAACTATAGCAAGATATTCAACAATGGTCCTAGAGAGAAATCAAAATCTTAACTGATGGTAGAATGGAACAAATCATAAAATGTACCACCTGTGTAGAAAAAAAATTAAACCAGAAAGTAAAATGTTGAATCCTTGGTAGCTAGTCTCTCCCACACTAAAAAAGAAATAATAATAAAAATGTGACCAAGGAACAATGAGTGCAAATATACATAAGAGGACAATCTGGAAGAAGAGAAGCTAAAACAGCAATGTCAAAAGAACATATGACACAAGCAAAAGCCATTGATCTCCAAGACAAAATGTAGAAAGGCAACTTAAGGACCATATGGTCAGAAGAAAAATATAAAAAATCAAAAATCTGAACTCTATGATGCAAGAAATAATATGACAACTAACAGGACTAATAAATGAAGAAAAGTAAAACATTAATAAAAACAATGCACAGATCACCTAGATGAAAATACAAATGCTATGCTTCAAATTCGAAGACATTCAATGTTTAAATTAAATATCTGAAATGATTAACTACAAATTCTCTAAGCCGCCAGATGAAATGTATTAAAAATATAAAGGAAAGATGTAAAAAAATGCAACACTATTCTTAACCTACCAGAAACTAAAGAAGGGAATGGAATATATAGTCTTAAAAGCAATGGTATTCAAGATATAACCCAAAATGACGTATCTTGCAAACCTTAATTTAATCAACAATGGGGAAAAAAGAACATTCAATAAAAGAGAAGTATTTGAATCATTCATAAAAGTAAAACAATAGATATAAGCAAATTATTTTACTTCTAAATAAAATAAACAGAAACAGGAACAGAATAAAGGTAAATATAAGGAGAAAGGAAAACCAGAAAAATAAAAATTATGTCACCATCAATCTATCCAAAGAAAAATCAGAAAGAGCAAGACATATTCAGGTTTTATAAAAGTGGTGGGGGGATGAACTAAGATAATTTTATAAAAGCATCAGAGGAGTCATATAGGTATTTAGCCAAAAGAGATCAAAGATAGGGGAGAATGACTATTTTACAAAAATATATATAGCAGCTCTTTTTGTGATGAGAAAGAATTGGAAACAGAAGGGAGATCAACCAATTGGGGAATGGCTTAACAAGTCATGATATATGATTATGGAATACTATTATGACATAAGAAATGATGAAAAAGATAAACACACACAAAAACCCTGAAAAGACATATAAAGTGGTGCAAAGTGAGTTGAGCATAAACAGAAGAATATTGTTCATTGTAACAGCAATAAAGTATGATGATCAATTATAAATGACACTATCAGCAATGCAAAGATCCAGGACATTCCCAAGGGGGTCATGATAAAAAGGCTATCCATTGCCATAGAAGGAATTGATAGAGTCAGAATGCAGATTGAAATATACCATTCATTTGATAAAGGTATGACATTGAATGGTAAATCCTCTTTACCCTCCATTACAATTCTGGAGCTTTCCTCAAGTTCTCATGATAATACTTTGGTAATAATGCAACATGTGGATTATCCATCTCTTATTCCTAACTCTTAATATATAATGGAATCAGCCATAGAATATTATTTACAAAAGTCTACTTGTTCCAATTTTTTTCACCTTTGGTGCTACCAAAATGTATATATATAATTCTTATAAACAATATTAGAAGTAAAAATTAGGCATTTGGGTTAGTAGATTATTGATCACCTTATTTTTCCAAGCACCTTTTTTTTCTCTTTCTCTAGTTATTTTGAAAATGGATCCCTCAATTGTGTCACTTCCAGCTAAAAATTCTATGATCAGATCTAAATGTTTTTCCTGTCTTTGTTTCCTTTGGGGACTTTTTAAATTTCTTCATATGGTAGGGAAACAAGTTTAAGTTTAGTGTAATGAAAAACTTCCTAACAGACTCAAATGAGGAACAGTTTACCTTAAAGAGAGGTGGAGTCAGCCTCACTGTAGCTGTCCATGAAAAGATTGAATGGTCCATTAGGCAGGTATGTTGTAGAGTAAATTCTTTTTCAATTATAGATCAAACTCTATAAATGACCTTTTAGGTTGCTTCTAAGAGAAACTCCATTATAAATAGATTCCAGTCTTCTGGATAGGTTTTTTCACTTGGTCTCCAACATTCCTTCCTTTAGAGGTTACCTCTAGTTTTCCTTTATTTATCTTTTATGTACATAGTTGTCTGGATATTTTCTCCTCCATTAGGATGTAAGTTCCTTGGGGGAGAGGGGTTAAGCCTTTCTTCCTACCTAAAACTGACAAATATAGAAATACCTAATATGTAGTAAACAATAATTTTTCTTGTCTTCACTTGCTTTTTAAAAAACTGACTCATATTTTCCAACATACACTTTGCTGTTCCCCATATCCATCCTTGCATTGAAATAAATGAATATTAAAGTATATGTTGGTTTAATTTAGAGGGTCTTATAAGTTTATTGAAATTGTTTTTCTGCTTTTTAATAAAAAAAATTAGCTCTTTGATTACTCCCTAACCCATTAAAATTGTTATTTAAATCTCTGCCCATTGACATAATGATTTTTAAAATACCCCAAATATGAGAAGGTAAAAGAAACAAAGCATTAGGAACAAGAGAAATAGTTCTCATAAATCACTGGATTAGATAGATAGAATTTATGCACCTACAGAATAGGATTAAATGGAAGAAGAAAAATTCAGAGTGATGCATTTAAGAAATGACTCTATATCCCCCCCACAAAACAAACATTTCAAATACAAAATTGGGAAATCATTGCTCCTTTTTTGCAAACAAACTGCAAAAAAACAAACTACAAAAAAAAACAGTTTTCTCACAAAATCCCTGCAAGATATACACTGCAATTTTTAATATTTTAATTTTACATATGAGGCAACAGGGACTGGGAGAGGTGAGGCTAAAGACCTAGTACCACATTGCTAACATATAAATGCTATGATTTTTAATCCATGTTTCCAAAGTTCAAATCCTATGCCATCTCTACTATGTACTACTGTTTCTCTAGTATTTCTTTTGAACCTCATGTAAACCTTTTAATCTAATATTAAGTTTTTTATAATAATAATAGTAGCTATTAATATTTATATTTTCCTTGAGTGTTGCAAAACTCTTTAGGCATTTTATATTTATATAAATCATATATCTACCCATGATGCTGCCTGCTGCCCTTATATACCTATGCAGCCTCAGCTCTAGCTCCTTACTAGCCCTGTCCTCTGCTCCAACTCATCTGATTTCTTTCCACCTCCCACACATGTTCTGCTCATTCCCATCTGCATGCCTCTATTCATCCTGTTTCCTCTCCTGGGATCAACCAATCAACAAATATTTAGGTACCTATTATGTGCCTAGCAACCATGTTAGGTATTGTGGGAAACACAAAAAGAAGTAAGATATGGTCCCTGACTTGAGGGAACTCATAATCTAGTCTTGAGGACAAGAATAATCCATTAGAGAAAGAGAACAGCACAGCAAATGTAAACTAATTATGAATTGTGTGAAATTAACCAGAAATACATTTAGTTCAGAGAAATAGCAGAAGGTAGTCAGTGTGGTGAAAATGTTGTAGGATAATATGTGAATGGTTCTGGACCTAAAATAATGAATAGGAAATAAACATAGGATAATTAAAAGCAAACATACAAGGGAAAATCACAAGTAGAAATAATTACCCATAAAGGAATTCATAGCTTTCACACCTTATCCTCCTCAGGCCTCCATGTTTTTGTTCTGATTATTTCCAATGGGAGCATCCTCTTTCCCTATCTTTACATGTTGAAAGTGAATGGTTACTCATCCTTGAAAGCCCAACAGAAATGATACCTCCATCATTAAGTCTTCCTTCCCATGGAATGGAAGAAACTCCCACACCCAGAACCTACTTTAGATTTAATGAAACACTTTTTATAACTTTATTTGATAATGTTATTTATTATGGTTATTGTTATAAGTGTGGGTGCTTTATCACCTTATTAAAAGCTCCCTATGGTCAGAGATTACAAGTTCTTTCAACTTTTATCTCCCTCAGTCTTTAGTAAAGGAATATGCAAATAGTAGGTGTGTAGTATTTTTATTTTGCATTTTTACTGAAACTGTCCAACTGCCAAAAAACCAACCTGATGACTGATATTTTTATGAAAATTTCATGACTTTATTTAAAATGACTCTTATTTTTTTAATTTTTAAAGTTTATTTAATTATATAATTTACAATATTTTCGATGTTTACATGATTCATGTTCTTTTCCCCCCAACCCTTCCCATAGCTAAAGCACAATTCCACTGGGTTTTACATTTGTCATTGATCAAGACCTATTTCCATATTATTAATATTTGCACTAAGGTGATTGCTTAGAGTCTATATCCTCAATCATATCCCCATTGAACCATGTGATCAAGCAGTTGTTTTTCTTCTGTGTTTCTATTCCCACATGTCTTTCTTTGGATGTGGATAGTGTTCTTTCTCATAAGTCCCTCAGAATTGTCCTGGATCATTGCATTGCTGCGAATAGAGAAGTCCATTTCATTTGATTGTTCCACAGTGCATCAGTCTCTGTGCAGAATGTTCTCCTGGTTCTGCTCCTTTTACTCTGCATCAGTTCTTGGACATCTTTCCAGTTCACATGGAATTCCTCCAGTTAATTATTCCTTTCAGTACAATCATATTCCATCACCATCAGATACCACAATTTGTTCAGTCATTCCCCAATCAATGGACATCCCTACATTTTCCAATTTTTTTGCTACCACAAAGAGCACAGCTATAAATATTTTTGTACAAGTCTTTTTCTTTATTATCTCTTTGGGGTACAAAATCAGCAGTGGTATGACTGGGTCAAAAGGCAGACAGTTTTTTTAAAGCTCTTTGGGCATAGTTTCAAATGCCTTCAGGAATGATTGGATCAATTCACAGCTCCATCAGCAATGCATTAATGTCCCAATTTTGCCACATCCCCTCCAACAATTATTACTTTCATTTCTGTAATATTAGCCAATCTGCTAGGTGTGTACCTCAGAGTTTTTTGATTTGCATTTCTCTAATTATAAGAGATTTAGAACACTTTTTCATGTGCTTATTAATAGTTTTGATTTCTTCATCTAAAAATTGATTATTTATGTCCCTTGCCCATTTATCAATTGGGGAATAGCTTGATTTTGGATACAACTGATTTAGTTTCTTATAAATTTGAGTAATTAGATCTTTTTCAGAGGTTTTTGTTATACAGATTTCCCCCCAATTTGTTGTTTCCCTTCTAATTTTGGTTGAATTGGTTTTGTTTGTACAAAACCATTTTAATTTAATGTAATCAAAATTATTCATTTTACATTTTGTGATATTCTCTATCTCTTGCTTGGTCTTAAAATCTTTCCTTTCCCATAGATTTGATACACATACTATTTTATGTTAACCTAATTTACTTAAAGATTACTTCTTTATATTTAAATTATTCACCCATTGTGAATTTATCTTGGTGTAGGGTGTGAGATGTTGATCTAAACCTAATCTCTCCCATATTGTTTTCCAATTTTCCCAGCAGTTTTTGTTAAATAGTAAGTTCTTGTCCCAAAAGCTGGGATTTTTGGGTTTATCATACACTGTCTTGCTGAGGTCATTTATCCCAAATCTATCCCACTAATCCTCCCTTCTGTCTCTTAACTAGTTCCATATTGTTTTAGTGAGCACTGCTTTATAGTACAAGTTAAGATCTGATACTGCTAGGCCCCAATCCTTCACATTTTTAAAAATTATTTCCCTTGATATTCTTGATCTTTTGTTCTTCCAAATGAACTTTGTTATAATTTTTTCTAATTTAGTAAAAAAGTTTCTTGATAGGTTGATAAATATGGCACTGAATAAGTGAATTAATTTGAGTAGGATTGTCATTTTTATTATGATAGCTCATCCTACCCATGAGCAATTAATGTTTTTCCAATTTTTTAGATCTTGTGGAAAGTGTTTTGTAGTTGTGTTTAAATAATTCCCAGATTTGTCTTGGCAAATAAGATTCCTAAATATTTTATATTGTCTAGGGTGATTTTAAATGGAATTTGTCTTTCTAACTCTTGCTGCAAAGATGTGTTGGAAATATATAGAAATACTGATGATTTATGTGGGTTTATTTTGTATCCTGCAACTTTGCTAAAGTTGCTGATTATTTCCACTAGCTTTTTAGTTGATATTCTAGGATTCTTTCAGGAGACCATCAAATCATCTTCAAAGAGTGATAGCTTGGCCTCCTAATTACCTATTTTAATACCTTAATTTTCTTTTTTCTTCTCTAATTGCTACTGCTAATGTTTCTAGCATTCTAGATTTTTTCTTGGGGAGTTATTTGATGGCTTGTTCAATTTATTTTTCTGATATGGGATTATTTAAGTATTCTATTTCTTCTTCTGTTAATCTAGGTAATTAATATTTTTGTAAATATTAATCCATGTCACCTAGATTCCCATATTTATTGCCATATAATTGGGCAAAATAGTTCTTAATCATTACCTTAATTTTCTCTTCATCAGAGGTGAGGTTGCCCTTTTCATATTTGCTGCTGTTAATTTGATTTTCTTCTTTCATTTTTTTATTAGATTAATCAGTACTTTATCTATTTTATTTGATTTTCAAAGTATCAGCTTCTAGTCTTACTTATTAATTTAATAGTTCTTTCACTTTCAATTTTATTAATTTCTCCTTTAATTTTTAGGATTTCTAATTTACTTTTTATCTGGGGATTTTTAATTTGTTCTCTTTCTAATTTTTTTTATTTGCACGCCCAATTTGTTAATCTCTTCCCTCTCTGATTAGTTATTATATTCATGCAGGGATATAAATTTTCCCCTCAGTACCTCTTTGGCTGCATCCCATTGATTTTGATATGATGTCTCCTTATTTTCATTCTCTTCAATGAAATAATTAATTGTTTTTATAATTTTTTTCTTCAACCAACCAATTTTGGGGAATCATGTTATTCAATTTCCAATGAATTTTTGATTTGCCTCTCCATGTACCTTTGCTAATTATTATTTTTACTGCATTTTGATCTTAAAAGGTTGCATTTATTTGACAACTGCTTTTTGAAGGAGTTCTTCAAAGCATTAGAGGGGATACAGTCAAACATTCAAACAAATATTGCTTAATTATGCTGATATTTTTATTTAAAAGGTTTTTTTTATTAAAATTTCTCCAAACTCTTCCAATTCTTTCTCTAATCCCTTTTGAAACAATTATATCTCTGGACTTGTATATCAAGGCTTCAAGTAATTCTATTTGACTAGAGGAAATAGCTTTCATTTTTAACAGAGGATTAAAGAAAAGGCCTCTCCTTTCTTTGTATCTAAAGGAAAAGATTTCAACTTAGGCTGATAATAGGAGGGAAAAAACTTTGATGTCCATGGGGAAGAAAAAGAAACAGATCAAAAGTCAAACCTGAGTAAAGGAAGTTTTTCTTATAGACAGACTCTTGTGGCAAAGGAATGGTTCTCAACTTGATTTGATCCACAGATTAAGATAGACTTAGAACCCTTTGGGCTTCTGCAACAAAAATGAGTAAACAAAATTTATTTATACAATATAAAAATGTATAGAAAAATAATTTGTGCAGAAAAACAATTAGAATTTCTCAAAGAAATATGCAATCTTTTAAAAATATATTTGCAAAAAAAAATGCAAGTTCCTGAAAACAGTGACAGAGGGGAGACTTGATAAAAGAATCAATGAACAAGTTTATAAAGGTACAAAACATTACCCTAGTAATAAACTCTCTAAAAATTAAAGTGGAAAAATAGAAATTAATGACTCCAGAAGAAAATAATAATAATTCTTAAAACAAATTTAGGAGAATTAATAAAGGAAAATGCAAGGCATTCCATTGCAAGAAAAAATAACCTGGAAGACACTGAGGAAAGACATGTTAAGATTCTTGTAGCTACCTGAACCAAAGACCAAAAAGGGAAATCTCAAAATGAATACTCCTAGCAAAGTCAGTGCCAAAATTTCGAGTTTTCAAAAAAAAAAAAAGAAAAAAAAACTAAACAGACATAAAGAATGAAAATATGTAGAAACTTAATTAGGATCACACAAGATTTCAGTTATTATGAAGGAATAAAAAAACATGGTATGAAATATTCTAAAAGGCAAAAGATAAAGGTCTGGGATACCTTGCCCAGTTATTTTAGAATTTAATCCTACAAGGAAAACTTTTTTTCCATAAAATAGAGGACTTTTAAACATTCCTGCTGAAAAAGGAAAGCTATAAAGGAACTCTACAAATATGGTAGTCAAATACCTAAAAATGTAAATTCAAATGAAGAATAAGAAGGAACTTCACAAGGATGAATGTCATTTTCTAGTTGAAAGAGAGATATTGAGTTTTTTCAAAATCCTAATATCACAAGGAGTGATAAAGATAGTCAACTAAGATGGAAGACTAATAAATTGTTTTATTTTTAATTAATAATGGATTAATTAAAAATAAAAGGGGGATATAAATTTTTGCTGAAAGTAACAATGAACTGATTTCAATCCTTAACATATATGCTTAATAGCAAAGTTTCTAAATATTTAAAAGAAAAATTAAAATTGTAAAACACACTACCAGGAACCTCATTTTTATCTTTATTAACACTAGATAAATCTAACCAGGAATAAGTAAAAAGAATATAATTTTGTAAATTTTATATATGATAGACCTTGAGATCTCTAAGTGGAAACAGAAATGAAGTGTGCCTATAATGTAACTATAAATGACACTTTTACAAAAAATATCCTGCTACATAAAAAAAACTCACAAATTTAGAAAAGCAGGCATATTATACCTATCCTTTACTAAACATAATGCAAAAAACACTATGTTAAATAAATAACAAGAAAGAATTGATAGTTTAAAGAAGGAGTAAAATTATATGTAATTTCATTAAAAATGACAAAAACAAGACAAAGCAGTTTTAAAAAATGTAGATGCACCTAAAACAGTCTTGGATCATTGCAAATGATCACTGTAGCTATTAAACTAAAAGATGCTTGCTCCCTGGATAGAAATACATGGAAAATCTAGACAGCACACTAAAAATAAGAGACATCACCTTACTGACAAAGATACATATAATCAAAGTTTTGTTTTTTTCCAGTAACAATGTATGGCTGTGAAAATTGAAACATGATGAAATTTGAGTACCACAAAATGAATATTTTTAAATTATGGTCCTGGATAGGACTTTTGAGAGTCCCTTACACAGCAGGGAGATAAAATCTGGCAATAATTAAACAAATTAATTCAGATAATTTACTGGAATGTGAAATAATGAAACTAAAGTTTGATCACATAATGATAAGATTGGACTCACTGGAAAAGATCCTGATGTGTTATTATAGACAAAAGGGGAAAGGGACAAGAAAGGCTGAGAAGGAAAGATAGCTTGTAGAAACAAAAAGGAGTTACAGGGAGGCAGACACAGCCACAAGCTAAACCTCTGAAACCCTGAGTGGGGAACCAGTGCAGACGGGTATACGACTGTGGAAGCAGCACCCTGAGACTTGTAAAGAAACCTCTGGCAGAGGATCAAGCAAGGGGGCCCACCAGGGGGCTTGACCTTGGAAAAAACCAGAACTCAGACCTCAGGAGCCAATAGATCGTGGACAGACACTGAGCGAGAGGATAAATCTGAGAAGCTGCTGGGCTAATGATGGCTACTCAGTCTCAGGAAGTTCAGAAGAGAAAGAATAACAACAAGAAAAAGAAGTCTTTAACACTCGACAGCTTTTACACAGAGAAAATCCAGACAACCTAGCAAACAGAGGAGGAGAACAAACAAGCATCCGGACCCTCCTCAAATAAGGAAAACTCCTCACAAGCTATGGAAGAGTTCAAAACTGAGATTTTGAGGAAAATGGAAGAGATCTGGCAAGAAAATAACTGTTTAAAAGGTAGAATCTTGCAATTGAACACCAGACATGACCAGAATGAAAAGGAATACCAAAAGATTATGGCCAAAAACCAGAAGATTATGGCCGAAAATCAAAAGATCATAGCCAAAAACGGAAAGATTATAGCCGAAAATCAATCCCTAAAGGCTAGAATTGAGCAAGTAGAAGCTAATGATCTCTCAAGACAACAAGAACAAATCAAACAAAGTCAAAAGACTGAAAAAATAGAAGGAAACATGAAATATCTCAATGAGAGAGTGACAGACCAAGAAAACCGGTCTAGAAGAGACAATTTGAGAATAATTGGTCTCCCAGAAAAACCAGAAATTAATAGAAACCTGGACTCCGTACTAAAAGAAATTATTCAGCAAAATTGCCCTGAAGTCCTACAACAAGAGGGCAATATAAACATAGAAAGGATTCATAGAACACCCACTACATTCGATCCA
>NC_058130.1:110521986-110614515 GCF_016433145.1 Gracilinanus agilis
GAATGGCTGAACAAACTGTGGTATATGCGGGTGATGGAATACTATTGTGCTAAAAGGAATAATAAACTGGAGGAGTTCCAGGCGACCTGGAGAGACCTCCAGGAACAGATGCAGAGAGAAAGGAGAAGAGCCAGAAGAACATTGTACACAGAGACTGATATGCTGTGGTAAAATGGAATGTAATGGACCTCTGTACCAGCAGCAATACAATGACCCAGGACAATTCTGAGGGATTTATGGTAAAGAATGCTACCCACATTCAGAGGAAGGACCGCAGGAAAGGAAACATATAAGAAAAACAACTGCTTGAACGCATGGGTCTGGGTGGACATGATTGAGGGTGTGGACTCGAAGCTACCACACCAATGCAACTACCAACAATTTGGAAATTGGTCTTGATCAAGGACACATGACAAAACTAGTGGAAATGTGCATTGGCTATGGGTGGGGGGAATGCGGGGGGCAAAGGGGAAAGGAGGAGCATGAATCATGTAACCATGTTAAAAATGAATATTAATAAATGTTTGAAAAAAAAAAAGGAGTTGTACAGACTTCAAGAGATAGTGGAAAATAGAAAGATCTGGAATAATATGGTCCATAGCATCACAAAGAGTCAGACCGAATTGAATGACTGAATAACAACAAAGGTAGTCTTCAGAAGAAACTTTTTTATCTCTAAATATGCTTGTAATTACAAAGTAGAGGAAAAACACATTTTAAAAACTGGGAAGGTAACTGAGTATATTATAAAACAAACAAAATAAAAAGTCTGAATTTAATAACAAATAGCAACTCTGACATTCACAAAAGAAATTAATAAAATTATAAACAAAAATTTTGAAACAAAAACTAAAACTAGGAGCTTTTGGGGGAAGAAATCAATACTTTAGCATAAGTTGTTATACTATACAAAAAAGATTACTTAATAGAACTGAAAAATAATAATAAAATTGACATTGAGGGAAAGAAAATCAATATGAAAAGGGATGAAAACACAAGGGACCTAGGAGTGACAGTTCTGAAATCATACTACAAAGCAAAATCTTAAAATAAAATATTTCCTAAATATAAATAAAAATATTACCTAAATAGAAATCATGTATATTACATATATGTATGTATATACTGAGATCTATTGTTAGAACATATTAGTTATATAATATTTAGAAACAAATGTATCTATAATCCTATTATTTGGTTAAAAAACAATAAATACTTCAGCCACTGTGATAGAAATTTACTATTTAACATAACTGCTAGAAAAAAGTTGAATGGCACCATAGAAGAAATTAGATTTAGATAGACAACTTACACCCTATACCAAGAGATATTCCAAGTATATGACCTAGATACAAAAAGCTATATCATAAACAAATTAGAGACATGAAATTATTTGTCAGCTATATGTTTGGGAGATAAATTCATGAATAAACTAGGAATAGAGATTATCAAAGAAGATAAAATGGATAATTTGGATGGCATAAAATTTAAAAGTTTCTGCACAAATCAATAATTGTAAGATTACATAAAAAGAATTCATATAGAAAATTCCTTTGCAGTTTTTTTAATAAAAATCTCATTTTCAAAATTTATAGGTTGTTTGTCCTTCCTAAGCAATTCATTCAAATGTATAATAGGGGTTAATCATTCCTCAAAATATGAATAGTTTAAGAATATGAACAGTCAGTTCTTGGGGGGACAAAAACGAACAAAAACTATCCATAGCTATTAGAAAAATATTCCAAATCATTTACTAATTAGAGAAATGCAAATTAAATTAGTTTTGAGATTGTATCTTCTACCCACCAAATTGGCAAAGATGAAAAAAGAAAAGGAAAATGATAAATGTTGAAGCAGCTGTGGGGAAACAGACACCATAATACCCTTTGATTGGATATAACCATTCAGGAAGCAATTTGGAATTAGACAAAAAAAATGTACTAATAGTGCATGCCCTTTGACCTAGCTATACCACTACTAGGTCTATAACAAAAATAATCAAAGAAATAAGAAAAGGTCCTTTACATATAACAATATTCACAGTAGCTCTTTTGACAAAAAATACTGAAAACTGAAGGGATGCCAATTAATTGAGATATATAGCTGTATAATTTGTAGTAAATGAATATGATGGAATAATCTTATTCTGTAAGAAATAAAAAATAAAAATAAATTAAAAAACAGGTGACTTGAAAGAGATGTGGAAAGAATTACATAAGTGAAGTAAAAACTAGAAGAATATTTCATAATATAGCAATCTCTCTATATAGTATAACATAATCAATACCACAAAAATTAAGTATTTTGGAGACTTATAATCTGAAGAATGAGATAATATCAGAATGATTGGTATATAACAATAATATAAATTACACTGTGAAACTACTTTTAAAGAAGAACTCTGATCAGATGATACATGATGTCAATTTATTGATGATTAAACATATTATTCAACACCATAGAATATATTATACAGCAAACAAGGGAATTTTTTTTACTTGACTGCATATTAATTACAATGAATTTATCTTCTTTTTCCTTTTTTATTTCAATGAGGATGGGGGAGTAGTAGGAGGGAAAGAAAATAGATCTCTGTTAAAGAAAAACTAAAAGAGAAAGGTTGAGGGTCATCTTAAAGGTGTGGAATGCTGTGGATATTTTCATATGTGATCTTTGTTTTGCTTTGTTACAAAAGTTTTTTAATTTGTTTTGCTTTGTTACAAAAGTCCTCTCAAGGTGGCACAATCTGTAAATGTTAACATATCAATAAACCTCTTTTTAATTGAAATGTAAATTCTGTGACTTTAAAGATTTATTGGAGATTGGTTCTATATTATTGTTATTGTTATTTCAAGTTATTAATTATATATCACTAAGCTTATAATCATGATTATCATGCCACATTTAGACCAAAAATAATATTAAAATAAAAAGAAACAGGGAAGGGAAATAGGTATCTACTTACCTAAAGTAGACAACTAGACAGAATTATTTTTCTAAGGCTCTTTTCAGTTTTATAATTTGCCTCTCTGTGGATTTCAAGAACCTCTGGATTCTTACATCCACAGAATGTACCATTAGGCTGCCAGCCCACCCACCTTTTAGTTACTCATGGAACTGGTTGAGACCACCAACTGTTAACAGAACCACCTATGACAGTCATTATTTGCCAAAAATCTCTGGAGGGGTTGATATTGACTATAACAGTCCTAAACCCATGGTGGATCTCTTATTTTACTTTTTTTTCCCTTATAAACAAAGAATGAGCAAGAAACAGAAAGTAATAATTGTAGTTATTGCAACTTCTGAAGACTATACTGACAAACACACACACACACACACACACACACACACACACACACACATTCTGAATCAATGACAGAAGGACCCAACTCAATGAAACTATGGATTTTTGAAATATTGAAGGAGATATTCATATTGAGGAGAAAAAGATGACTGCTCAGATCACCCTAGCAAGACCAAGAGGATACCATAGTCTGTTGAAATAAAAATTATTTTCCCTATTTTTGTTATTAGTAATGTTAGCATATCTTAGAGAGTATGTTTTTTTATTCAAAATTGTTCCTAGGTTTTTATAATGGATTTTCTTAGATTTTAAAAGTGTTTAAAACTTTTTTAAAAAGTAAAAAATAGTACCTAAAATTTTTTTCTCTGCAAAAATGAAACTTTAAAGAGAATGGAATAGGATTTATCAAAAGCTTAACCTTTTATGGTACCTTTGGCTCAATTCTGGAGGCTATAATCAAATTTATGCTTATCTTTGTTCTTCATGACACTTCCATTTTACACTTGTTCACATTTAACCCTCTTCTACAGCTTAGGCATGGCCCTGTTTGTATAGGATGGTGGGAGAGGAGGAAGACCGATAGGAGAAGTCAATATTAATATTAGAATTTTATATTCTATTTTAATCTAAGTGAAATGAAAATATTTCAGAGTTTGAGTTCTTAACTGGAATTGTTTCTATATTTTCTTTCTTTGCTAATGTAATTAATTTAATGTCACTATCATCATCATATCTGTTATCACAATCACATCTGTAAACAAAGTAATAATAACATAAAAAAAGAAGACTCTAAAATAAAAGTTCTTTCACTGAAGTTCAGTGACATGGATATATTTTTATCAAAGTGACAATAAAGAAGATGCTTATATATTTAAAATCTTCTTTCTACAATCCATATACATATTATGCATTTAATAAATGCTTTTCTTTTATTAACTCATTCAGTCATCTAATCGTTGCTGTCAAGTCATTTATCAGACATGCTCAACTCTTTGGGATCCCAATTGGGCCTTTCTTGGCAGAGATACCAGAGCAGTTTGTCATTTCCTTCTCTAGCTCATTTTGCAGATGAGAAATTAAGGCAAGCAGGGTTAAGTGGCTTGCCATGAGGCAGAGAGCTAGTATCTGAGGCTGCATTTGAACTCATGCACATGAATCTTTTTTAATTTCAGTCTCACTACTCAATCCACTGTGCCACAAAGCTTCTCATTATCTAGAGGACCTGACTATATAGGTCCTGTCACTGTAGTGCCCTGCCCAGGTCCCATTCATTGTATTTTTCTCTTTGATGTTGTTAATATACATATTAGACAAATCTAAACAAATTAATTAAGCAAACTGTCCTCTGTGTTCCTGAAAATAGTTCAGCAATCTATAAGAGTATAATTAATGCTGATAGTACCTAGAATCTTGTACTTTTGAAGTTTACATATTTTAATTTTTAGCTCTAACTCTGATAAGTTTTGTCAGTTAATGTTATTTTTATTTATTTTTATTTTTATTTTTAATTTTATATTTATTTTAATGTTATTTTAACATTGAGGGTATTAGTCTATCTATCTCTCTTTCCTGCACTTCACTTTCTTGCCTTCTCATGTTTTTTTCATTATTTTGACAACTGATTATCACACAGCAATACTGTATTATATTCACATATCACCACTGGGTCAGTCAGTCATTCCCCAATCCATTTCTCTGGCTTCATAATGCCCATAAAAACTCATCTATTATATCATCTATACCCTAAAGGACTTGTCCCCTGCTTGGAAACTAGCAAACTGGGTTAAAGCCTACACTAATAGAAATGTTCTAGGTATGATGCCTTAACAAAAAGAGATGAGTGGGAATTTCAGGTAACACTGCATGTGAGAGATATTTTTAGCACACATTTATCTTCCAATCATACTGTAATACACTCATGAGGACTTGTTCTACTCTCAACCCAGACATAAACTACAAGCCATTGCCATAGCTAAAGCCTAATGTTTAAATACCAGGTTCCAAAGTAAGTAATTCCTGCAAAGCACTTGCAAAAACAGAAATAAAACAAAGCATGAAACATTTAGAATCTCAGTGGGGCCTATTTCATAGATGAGTTCTGCCACATTTTTCAATTGATAATGCGGAAGATGCAAATAAAATATTGCTTCTTCCCCCAAAACATGAAACATATTGAAACACTTTAGCACCTGTAAGATGAGATGGTCCCCAGTGCAAAATACCTACTTCCTTAGATGTATGCTGAGGAGAGGTGGGAAGGGAAGAAGAGACAAGGGAGGAAGAAATAAACATGCTTTAGAAATTTTTTTAACAAAGGCGAATCCTTTTTAGAAATATCTTTGCTCAAAGTGACATTTTGTCACTTGAAATGATTATTTAAATATACATTTGGCAATATTAATTAGTACAGACTACATAATTGGGGAATGGAAACCAACAGGATGCCACATATGGCATCCAGAATTTCTATAATCCAGACTGACTATAATTTTATCTTCGCTATTCTAAAAAGTACCTCTTTTACTGATGAACTTGTGTACAAATACAGTGCATAATTTGCTGTGTCTTTATCCTTGTTTCAATTATCTTTCTACCTTGGCAAGGTGTTGTGAGAATGGAACAGGAAAATATTTATGAAAGTACAATAAAACCTGCAAAGCTTTATATGAATAATCATATTTATTATACTAATGCCAAAAAACTCATCCAACTCAAAAAGTTAACTTTTTTCCCTTCAGTTTGACTACTTATTCTATTTTCTACTGTGAAGGACAGAAAACACACATACACATAAATGCGCAATTTCACCTGTGTTTTGAGGTCCTATATAATTAGATAATTTTTAAAGATTATAAAATCCAGATCACATAGTTAAAATGCAAACCACTTGACAGATCCATGTAAATAATAAAAATTTGGCATATTTCAAATTTATATGAGACACAACAGCCATCTGCCAGCCATGATCCCCCCTTTCTTCTCTTTACAAAATGAAGATGATTATCTCTTTTCCTTTCCCTTCTCCACTCACAGATGCCTCTTCTAAACAGTCTTTAAGATGTCTTCTAACATACTACATTGCCACATGATTGCCGTGGAAACATGAGGGGAACATGTGTGTGCTTGCTGCCAAGAGGGGAAAAAAAGTGCAACCTATATTCTTATATTCCTGTCACCGCTCCACAAGTCCTAAACAGAACTAAAGAAACTATTGCTATCCATTTCCTGTGAACCAGAGGTAAGCTGCCAAAGAAATCTGAACCTCTCCTGTCTCCACACCCAGTCCCTAGGTCGCTAACCTTCCCAGCCCTGACGGCAATGACTCCTTCAAAGAAGGATGACAAAATGTCAAAACTTTCCATGCACAGGGTGCCAGAGATCTGAGCTGTGACAAACATGCATTACTCTTTCAAGCCCACCAGGATGGAAGAGCATCCTTTGGCTCTAAAGGAAAATACTGGCTTCTCCCTTCTATTAACACACACACACACACACACACACACACATGCGTGATCACCAGTGATTTGTTAATGTTCCCCTCAACTCCTTCTCCAACCCACTCCTCCATTCATGCACACCCACACCCATTTTACATGAGTATTACATCAGAAAATGCTGTCTCAGTGATGTAGTACAGTCTAGTACAATACATCTGGTGGCTGAGATAGTGAATCACAGTTATTTTCCTAAACTATTAAGCAAAATTGCTTTATCATCTGTTTTCTTCCTACCAGCAGCAGCACATTTGGTCTAGATGGTCCGGCTGGCTTAGCAAGCTTTCCCACTAGCTCACCCTGCCTGGCACAAAAGTCTCCCAGCTGTGCCATGTGTTACACACTGTTAACAGTAGGTCCCCTGTTACATGTTGAAATTCTCTCTTTACAACTCTTAGATACCTCCCTGCTCTCTTGTGCTGTCTTGATGGATGGGCAGTTTGTAAGGTCTCTGTTGTCCTTCTCCTTCCCTACCTTGGCTGGCAGAAGAGATACTCGTGCTGCTGAGAAGGACCCGTTTCAATACCTTGTGTAGGGAACTCCCACCATCTCCTCACACTATAACTATTCATAAGTCAGTGTGTTTTCCAAACCCTGTATTTGCACCCAGAGCCTTAATGAAGCACACATTTAAACAAAAAACTAAACATAAATAAATAAAACTCATCTGGCTCTTAAATTTTAATAATGGCAAAATTTGAATTGACCACAAACTCAAGTTTATCCTATTAAAAAAACTGTTTTTCTATTTTCTTCCGTCAAATGACCACAGTTTTAAAATTGGAATAATATTCTAACAAAACGTGCCCCAAAAAGAAGCTTTGAAAAAGTAGTGCTAAGGTTCTAAGGAGCATCAGATGAAAGCTCTTTAGTTAAGAAAATATCCATCAATAATTTAATTGCTTCAGAATTGATGGATGTTTTCTTAACTAAAGAGTTATCATCCATTAATAATTTAAATGTTTTGGGGCAGTTGGGTAGCTCAGTGGATTGAGAGCCAGGACTAGAGATGGGAGATCCTAGATTCAAATCTGGTCTCAGACACTTCTCAGCTGTGTGACCCTGGACAAGTCACTTGACCCCCATTGCCTACCCTTACCACTCTTCTGTCTTGGAGCCAATACACAGTATCGACTCCAAGATGGAAGGTAAGGGTTAAAATAATAATAATTTAATTGTTTTTAAATAAAATATACAAAATCCTTATGTTAACATTGGTCAAAAATATATTTTAGACTTCAGATTTGTTTACATTGAAAGTCAAGGAAGAAAATCTAAGTTACAACATTCTATTCAGTTGCCAACATAATGCTTCCATATATCTTATTTTTAGATTGCAGAAATCAGTAAATAATAATAAAATGGTTTTTTTGTTTACTCATTTCAATGAATTTTATTTGCCTTTTTAAAGTGATTTTAAGTTGATATATTCATCAACTTAAACTTTTGTAGGTTCATCAGCCTGTAGGAATGTTAACTGCATAAATATCTTAGAATAGAACTTCAGACCTTGAATAAAAAGTAGTTGTGAAAGTCTCAGGACCTTATGTAATATTTCTCATTGAACTGATTGTATCTATGTGATGGAGGTAGTATACCAAAGGAAACTGCAACTTATCAAAGTGTTATAGAATTGTACATAATTGGCACTTATATTATTCAGAAAATGTATGATCAGAAAGGGAAGCTAGGAGCACAGTCAATAGAGTCCTGGGTCTGGAGTCAGGAAGACTCATCTTCCTCAGTCACTTACTCGCTGTGTGACCCTAAGCTAGACATTTTACCCTGTATGTTCTTCATTAGGAAAAACAAAATGAAGGAGGAAGCGGAAAATCAATCTACTGCCTCTCCCAAGGAAATTCCAACTGGAATCACAGAGAGTCAGATATGACTGATATGACTGAACAATATGATCATAAAAAAAATGTGTCAGTTACGTAATGAAAGTAGTAGATCAAAGATGATACTCAGAGAATGCTAAGTAAATGGCTAGATGAAAGCCTCCAGCATTGGGCACATCTGCAAGAGAAAAATGTGGTATAAGACAACAAGGCATGAACTGATTGATTGTTCCCTGCACTTTTGGATGGGATATCCATATTAATTATATCACAATTACTAGCATAAAAATTCTGTAAAATTGTTATCCTGGATTATGTACAGTTAATACAGTACTTTGAAAAAACACTATCAATTAAATGGTTTTGAATATTCAAAGTGTAAAAAAAATCCTCTTCTGAATCACATTAAAAAAGGCAATATGGGTAGGACCAATGCAAAAATTAGTCTAACTTCTGATTACTAAGAAGATAAGTCCAAATGTTGTCAATGTTATTCAGAATAAGGAAATATGGAGGAAAAATAAAGAAATCCTATAGTCTTAAATTCTCATTATTGAAAAAAAGAATCTGAGAAGTGATTGCTACTTTAACAGCCATGTAGTCAAACTGAAACCTGAAGCACAATCCGCAGGAAAATGTACCCCAAAAGCATTTATGCAGACTTTGTGAAGGAATTTTACTTTCTCTAAAAGCAGCTAATTCCACTTTGTATGGGCGGAAATTGAGGGGAAGGAAGTTTTTCTATCTATCAAGTCTCCATTCACTTCTGAATTTTAACCACTGCATCCAGTTATTCTAAAAAGCTGGACTTTTCTTAATGCAACCCAAGATCACATTAGCTTTTTTGGTTATTACATCACGATGTTGACACATTTATTTTCAGGCCACTAAAACCTGCAGATATCTTTCAAGAAACAAATAAATACTGCTATCTAGAGTTTCTCACCCTCCTTACCTCATCTCATACTTGTGAATCTGTCATCCAGCATGTAAATTATATTTTCCTGTTTTGTGACACCAACAAATTTAATAAGAATATTCTTTGTTATCCAAGTCATTAGTAAGAATAATAATAACAGAAATAAACCCTTTTTGTTGTCTTCGTTTTTTAAGCCAAATTTGGCTTACTTTGCTAAAACCTTCCCAGTTCTATTCTTATAGGACCATTGTCGCTTTATATTCATTTGGTTACTTACCCTTGCTTTGCTCAATGTAAGTCATGGTGAGTTTGCTGTTCATTCATCTTTTTCCTCCAAGAAAATACAATTGTTTGCCTTTTTAAATAACTAGTGACATTTATAAACATTTTAAAAGTCTCCCAATACTTTGATTACATTAATCCTCAAAATATTCCTGAGTGCAATAGTACAGTGACCATATAAAGATGTTTGCCTTCACAATGTTGTTACTATGAACATTATCCTCCTGGTTCTGCTCACTTTGCTCTCCATTATTTTTCATATGTCTTTTGGGGTCTCTCTAAAAGTATCCCTTTCATCATTTCTTTTGAATATCATTGAAAGTTCTAACTTGTCTCTATCATTAAAAAGGAAAAGAAATTCTTTTTTTTCCAAAAAGTATTATTTTGTTTGAAAAGAAACATTTTGTATAATCAGAAAATATTACTTTACTTATTTCAACACAAAAAGAGCCAATTTTTTGAATTATAAGCTCCTCAGTGGCATTGGCTTCAAGATTTTTTTCCCTCAGGAATATGAGCTTGGGTTGAATAAGTGGGTGGGAATTTCAATTTCAGTGCCAACTAAGAGCAATGCAAATTAATTAACAGCAGAAAAACAAATTGGTTTGAGCTTTCTTGTGTGCACAGCTTATCAGAGCACTTCAGCGCTGCTTAACAGAAACAGAATTATTTCAAACACATGGTGATATTTTCTACATAAGGCATTTTCTTTGTAGAGAACTGTTGTTATTTGTTTTTAGAGAAGAGGGAAAAAGTCTCTGATGACATTTTGTGAATATCAGTTGATGACTTTCAAAACTATTTCTTTTTCCTTCAGCCAACAGTATCTTTTGGAAGTCTATTCCAATCTGTCATCAATAAAGACAAACCCTATCTTGAGGATTTTTTTCAAGTGTCATTGTATCATTCCTCCTACATTTTCTTGTAAGAAAAGCACTAGTTGGTTTACATATTTTAGAAAGTCAGCCAGCCTGAGTGTATTTGCCTTTTCAAATCAGCAGAGTTTCAGGATTATAGAGGACAAGGAGGAGAAAGAGGTAGAGGAAGGGGAAGAGGAAAAGGAAGAGAAGAATGAGGAGGAGGAGGAGAAAGAAGAGGAGGAACAGGAGGAGAAGAGTAACAACAACAAAGAACAAGAAGAAAAGACAGAGAAATCAACATTAAAAAAAGAAAGAGAAGAGAGAAGAAAGCCATATTTAGCATGTCTTTTGGACTCACTCTCCCAAGTCCTATAAGCACTGGCAGCTTGAGCCCTTTAGAGGATTTTTCTATGTTTGTTCTCTCTCAGCTCTAGGGCTTGCATTCTTTTGCTGCTGGTTTAAATGTCTCTAAGAATATGGTCAGTGGGCTCAGTGGGTTCTCCAGAGAAATGGTCATTAGGCTCTGGGCTTACTCAGATCCTCGCCAGTCTTGCTCCCAAAGTGTCAATAACATACTTTCATTATACATTACTTACAATAGCATTAATTTCCTCATGTATAAAATGGAGATAGTACCCCTATGTCCTAGAGCAGTTATGAAGTCAAACAAAGAAATATACATATAGCCTTTTTCAAACTTTAAAGTGGTATGTAAATTTTAGCCCATATATAGATACATGTGCATACATAATATTCTATGTGAATGCTAACATATTTTATGCACTGTATATATATATATAAATGTAAGAATATGTATTTGGATATTATATATGTCAGCATAATACAGTAGAAAGTATCTTTCTCACAGAGTCATAGAACCTGTCAGTCTTTAAGCACTTAGTAATTGCCTGCTGTATGCCAGGCACCATGCTAACCAGTGGGCAAACAAAGAAAATGAAAAGAAAGTCCCTGCCAGTAATGAGCTCCCAATCAGATAAGGGGAGACAAGCATGCTTTATTAAGCATATACAAACAATCTACATATAGGATAAGAGTAGAAATAGGCAATAGCTCTAATTCTTTCTTCTGAGGCCTCTATGCCAATAAAAGGATTTTCCATGGCTTGATGGACATCCCTGCATTCACTTCCCCTAAACAATCCAGACTGGCCCAATATTTTCAGTCTCTCATTAATCAGTTATACTGTGGCAGCATGTACATATTTCTAGTAAGTGTCTTCTTGCTTTATGAGTAGCAAACTCAACACAAATGAAATGCTCCTCTTCTCCCACTGGCAGCAAAACTTAGTGAGCCTTTCTTAATCTGCCAAGCTGCTGATCTTATGGAGCAACAGGGCAAACAGAGCAGAGGGGCATGCATGGTATTGTCTTGGCATTACTAGGATTATCTATCAGATCATATTTCTAGTTTCAAATCCTCCTTTTGATACTTGCTATTACTTCTGTGACCTTGGACAAGTCTCTTCACCTTTCTCTGGCCTTCAGTCTCCTCACTTGCTTAGATAAAATGACCTCAGAGGTCCCTTCCAGCTCTAGGACAATGATCCTTGAGTTCAAACCACTCCTTGTACAAGTGAGGAACCCAAGGACTCTAGAGGATAAACATTTTAGTCAAAGTCACACAGCTAGCAAAATAGTAGAGCTTTTGAATCCAAGTGCCCTGATGCCAAATCCAGCAGGCTTTTCACTATATCATGCTTCCACTTTGACTGGTAGGCTATTTTTTAAATCAACTGATATTAACTGAATGAGGTCCATTTGCCCAGCTCAGTGCCAAATTAACAATCCAGCAGACTGCCCTGAATCTTCCTAAGACTTACTTAATCCTAAATACTAAGTGTAAATACATAAAACTGCCTCATCTACATGATGTGATTTTTACACTTGGCCATGCTGTTTCTATGTTTATCTTTGTTTTCTCTTTCATGGTTCCAAAGTATTCTCCCTTTCCCCCATTAAAGGAGATCTCAGACTGTGAGTTGGCTGCCCCACATCTTTAAACATACCAATCAGATCATGAGTAATGAGGGGGCATTTTCATTTAGGGATGTTCCTAACGACGGGACTGCATCCAACTATCATGTGTTACATAAACTGAATGTTCAAACAAGGTGGAATAGCATGAGGCCAGTGTCCTTGGATACTTGTTACCTACAGGGCCTGTTTATTGCTCAGGCAGTCTTAAACCAAAATAGAAATATATTTAGTACTGTGTCCTAGATTTCCAGTGCACATCTCCTTTGAAAAGGTTGGAATCACTTCACTACATGTCTTGTAATATAAGTTATTACGTGAACCGGAGCTCTTACTCAACTTCTCTATTTCTAAACAACCCCAGGAAAGAAAGATCAGATAAAATGTTAAGTTTAAGAAGGAAAAAAACAGGTTAAAAGACACAGTATGGTATTTTCCCCCTAAGAACATCAGATCCAGGCCCCCTTGCCAGGTGCTTCTGGAGAGGTTTATTTTTGTGTTTGGGATGATTATACATTCATGATGGATTTAATTGCATTGGTGAACATTATTTTTAGGGCATGCAATTATTTATGCCAGCTAGTGAACAGTGACAACAAATGTAATGATCAAGTATAAAGGTGATACTCTCTTTTAAAAATAAAAATAAAAGACAATAAATGAGTATCTCAAGAGATGAACAAACGGATAGAGATCGTACAATGATTCTGGCAAAAATGCTGTTAACTATGGCACTTTACACAAAGAAAATGCTTAATAAATATTTGTTAAATGAATGACTTTTCATCAGTATTTGTTTGCTTGTTATTCATCTTGGACCACTGAATAGTCAGTATCCAGGACGATGGTATTTTAATGAAAATGGCCTGCTCAGCTAAGCCACAGGGCTATGACATCTGATACAATTTAATGTCTGTTAGCAAGAGATCTGTTGGCCCTGCTAACCAGTAGTATATTATTAACTGAAAAAAGAAGTTCATGTGTGTTAAGGGATGATGGAATAGGGGATCTTCAGTGAAGCGCAAAGGAATAAGCACCAACTCTTACACCATTAATGAGGGCAGTTGTAGTGAGGCAAAGGCACATTTTCAAAATAATTTCCAAGGGAAAATGAGTAAATAAAATTAAGGCTCACCATACATACCAATATATACCCCATTATATATTTCCTATCCCATAGAGTCCCATCATATATGTCTTCTATACTAAATAATCTCATCATGTTTCTGAATAAATGTCATTGGCTATTAATGGCAAAGTGCCTTTCAAATGTTCTCCCCAGCCCACAGTGGATGCAATTTCCCTGAGGATGATGGTTCTTTACCTTCTGATATTTGTAGTCCGAGAATCTAGTCAAATGTCCAGCACATAAAATGTACTTAATGAGTTGTGCCATAAGGGATAGATTCCTACATCCCCTTCAAGAACAATGACAATCTGGATTTAATCATATTCCATGCATGCAAAACTGGAGGAGAGTTGCATGGGCAGTAATAACTTAATCAATGAGGCTGTGGGGGATATATTCAGAGTGTAAGGAGCAAAATGAAGCATGACTGGAATTTTCCTGAAATAACTTGTCAGGGAGAAACAATCACTAAAAAGGATAATGGGACATTAAAGACAAAGTGCAGAATATTAATGAATTAGATCATCTAGTGTATGGTCTTGAGTATGACCAGAAAAGTGGTTGTCAAGTTTGGGAGAAGAAGCCAAATAAAAGGAAGACTGACTAGAGAGTCACTAGAGATTGACTAGAAAGAGAAAATGACTGCTGACTTCTGGGCTTGTTAGGGTCTGAACAGGAACTGAGGCTAGGTAGGGGCCATGCATAAGCTCCCCCCAGCTCCATTTATTATAGATAAGAGACAAGCTTTTATAATGAGAGGGTTCTATTAGGCAATTAGATCTGTACATCAAGAGATGCGTATATTGGTAAAACATCTGTCTGTGAGATGACATAGATTTTTTTTGTTTATGGAAGGTTAGTAGAAGAGGTCTAAAACTTTCCCAGAACAAAAGACATCTCTAGAGGCTTACAAAAACATTTCAGAATGAGCCTTGAACACTTCCCTGGATAAGACACAGAGAGAACACAGAGGCATCTTCTGTGAGAATTACTCGAGGCTTCTTTCTCTCTGTATCAGACCCCAACATTTATGCAGGGATCTTGTCTCACCTGCTCAAACCCTTACACCTCTTTGACTCTATCAGATAGCCAATGCCATATCTTTGGAAACAACAACATTCAGGGATCAGGAAGAGAACCTTTATAGAGATGGAGAATTACCAGCAAGAGATGAATCAGTTATGTGTGGTGTCACTGAAGTCAAAGAAGAAGATGGTACCCAGAGAGAATAGCAAATGCTATATATAGGTCAAGGAAAATGTGGTCTGAAAAATCCTACTTAATTTTTTTAAGGAGGAAGTCATTGTTAATCTGAGGAAAACATGACAAAAGTCTGAAGAAACAGTAGATGCATTTCCTTGGAAGGAGACTGTGATATGATATGGTAATAAATAATTTCCAAAATAATTACTAATATTTGAAATCATTTCAATGATCAAAGAGAAAGTAGTTACTCAAGTTTGAGGATAAACTGAGCCTCTGCCTGGGAAATTCAAAGTGAAGAATCCAAAGGAATATGGGGCTTAAATTATGAAAGACAATAGAAATTAATTAATGTTTTCTTTGAGCCCCTCTTCCTAAATAATGTTTCACATTCCAAAAGCTTTGTACAATTTACCAGTAACAGGTTAAGAGTGGTAAACTTGTTTGGATAAGAATGCCTGGGCTGCTCTCTGAGGTTACTGCTATGTTACATTATTTCACTTGCAATAATATATGATTATAAATCATATGTGATTCATAGTTTTGTTCATTTAACCTGGCAGGAACCTTTCAAGTTACATAGTTGAACTTCTCATCTTATAGAAGGAGAAACTGAGGCTGACAGAGACAAAGCCATTAAACTGATTTCAAATGGGCAGTAAAGGGTAAAATTAGAATTTAAATAACCCTTGGAGTCAGGTCCTCCTGGTGGAGTGGGGTTTTATTTTCATTTTCCTGCTGTATAAAACAGATAGAACACAGTAGTGCATGAAACAGAGGCTAACTCTCTAGTATATGTACAGTGCATTATAAATTGTAAAGTTCTTTAGCAGTGGTAACCATGATCAAAATTAGCATCTTTACTATTTTGATTATTTTACATTCATAGTTCAAGGATCTTTCATTCCAGCAATGTCCATAATCTCTCCTCTGACTCCTATCACTATTGTACCTAATTGACAGACTTTCTGAATGGCTGTGGCTGGAAAAATGTTTCATCCTCTAGCCAGTTGGACAATGAGACTCTCTAAACTTAACTAGGGTGGTTGTCAGGCAACAGAAATATGGTCCATCTCCAGGCTTATACTCAAGGCCTTTCCATTTTTGTAAGACTTGTCAAAGCTTGTTCTCTGCTGGCAAAGCCTAGGAAAACCCAGATTCGCCTCCACACCCAAATGGGGCCTAAAACAGAACTACTAGAGTGGCTTTATCATTGAATTAAGTTATTATTATATTTTAATATGAATTATTACTATCACCATCGTTATGTACCTATACTGGTCTTTCTTCTTGCTTGCATACCTATAAGAAACTGACTGTAGCAGGCTCTGGTGGCATTCCAAGCTTTCAGTCAGCCAAGTAAGTTTTAGTGTTGTTTTTCATCACCTTGACGTCAGTGAGAAATATCACTAAATTAATGCAAAAAAGATGTTCAATAGGATTTCATGAATAACTCAAAACGCATTGCAAATAAAAGATCATCTGTAATGTTTTGAATTGATTGAAATCTGTTTAGGGATTTCCAGCAATTCATAAACCAATTTCAGCTGACTGGTGGGATTTTTTTTAACTTGGCAAGTCAAAATTAAAATATACTCCCTTCCAGAAGATCTCCCCCAGTTGACTCAGTTATCATTGAAGATTAATGCTTTTATGGCAGATATAGCAAAAGGCAAGTTGTTGAGAAAGCTAACCACACTCTTCAGATCAAGTCAAGAAATATCTTTTAAGTGTCTACTATATGTCAGGGACCATGCACAGCATTGAACATACAAAGAAAGGGAAAAGACAGTTCTCAAGGAATTCAGAGTCTAATGATTTATCCCAATAGACAAAGAAAAAAAATTAAGGCTTGTGCTATATACCCCATGTTTACCCAGGACCTATATATTGCCAAATTTCCCAAGTACAACTTTCTGCAAGTTAACATACACATTTTATTTCTACCTTATCGAGTCTGACCACAGTGACTTTTTTTTTTAAACTTCCTTTCTCTTTGTCCTCATCATGTCTCTGGACAAAGCTTCATGCATGTGCAAAAGTCATTCCTCCTGTACTCTGAGCTTGAGAGTTTTCTCCCACGTGTTTTTCTTGGGTTGCCAATGATCATCAACAGGGGATTAAACATGCATCTTCCTTTTTCTTGGCATTTCAAATTCCAGATACCGATCTAACATCTTTACATCTTCATATATAAGCAGTTTCAGAAGCAAGTCCCAGAGACAATTTCAGGAGGAAAATTTATTGAGCAATTGTTTCCAACTTTACTATTTCTCCTGCTTTGGGGGGGGGGAACCTAGAACTACCCCATTTGCCTTTATCTTGAGCTTAAAACACAAGTTTAAACTAAAACTCATTCCAAGGTCAGGTATAGCAGGGAATTATTTATCTCCAGGGTGGCTAGTCATAAATCTTCCACCTTCAATTGTACATTGAAAATCATCTGCAAGAATATTGATAAGTCAAAAGGTATCTACAGACAGATAGCAGGTGGATGAGATCATGGTGCCATAAAAGGATTCCTTGAAAAAATTGGTGATGTTCAGCCTGGTGTCATAAGAGTTATCTTGAAGTGTCTGAATAGAGAAAAAGGTCTTAAGTCTTCTGCTTGACTCCAGAAAGCAGAACCAAAAGTGTCAGGTAGAAGTTACAAAGAGACAAATTTGATCTTAATTGGGGGAGTAGAGGGGGAGGAGGGAAGCTTCCTAACTATGGCCAGTCACATGAAGAAAAGACTGTCTCATGATACAATTAGTTCTCCATCACTGAAGTTATTCAAGGCTGGTCGGGATGATCATTTGTTGAGATTTTTGTAGAGGGGAGAGTTACCCAGGCAGAAGTTGGACTAGATAATCATTATAATAGCAAACCATTAAGAGCACTTTAAAGTTTGTAGAACTCTTGCCTTTTATTAACTTATTTGATTATCATAACATCTCAGTAAGTAGGTACTATTATTATTTTTTGGAAATGAGGAAATTGAGGCATGGAAAAGCTGAGTGACTTTCACAAGGTTATACAGATAGTGAATGTGTGAGGCATGATTAAAACTCAATTCTTTCTGACTCCCAAATCTTTGGTCCACCCACTGTGCCCCCTAGCTAACTTCATGATCCCTCTCAACTGTGAGAATCTTCAAAGATGTAATTGACACTTCACATATTTGATACTCAATATTTATTTGTACTATATTACTAACCTTGTCAGGGATAGAATGAATATGTACTGATGTTGATAATGATGACAGTGTTGATGGAGTTTGAATGATTTTCCTTTTGACCAAAAATGACTTCCCATCTCAAAGTTGAGTTTAAAAGCCTAATAAATATGGCTAAAATGACTTCTTGGACATCAAATAATACATACTAAACAATATTCTGATGAGTTAAGTGTAAATAAATGAGAAACATATGGATTAAATTTCCTTTCAATACCTAAAAGTTTAAAGATTAAGTGAAAAGGAGATTGACAACATACATCTGGGATTTTGCCCAGTGCAAAATTATTTTTAGTTTGGTATATTAAATCTAAAGCATAATTGGATTTGCCAAGCTTGAGAATATGCTTAGAGAATATCCATGTCCTAGAATCATTTGGGAAGACACTATAGATATACTACTATGAGAATTTGGTCCAGTTCTAAGATGAGTATTTTTTTAATCTAATTTAAAAGTACAAAGTTAATTTTGTTGTAATTTTTAATATGGAAAGTTTAAGAAAAATGTTCTTTCTTTGATTTTGAGTCATCAAGGTGTAGAAAAATGTGTTTATAGAAAACACAGTTGCTAACTTTCATATCAACTCAAAGGCAGATCAGTGTTAAAAATGAGTAAAGTTAAGAGTATATATTTCGTGATTCTGGAAAACAAAACATTTATAATTAAGTTTTCTGTTCCTTCAAAGTTAATCACTGCACTTAATAGGAAAATTTAACTCATATTGTACACAAAGGATCATATTTCCCCCCATAGCATTGCTCTATTGGTGGTAAATGTTGAATTTTACAATTCTGTAGGAGGAAGAGAAGGGGGGAGGAAGGAAGGAAGGAAGGAAGGAAGAAGGAAGGAAGGAAGGAAGGAAGGAAGGAAGGAAGGAAGGAAGGAAGGAAGGAAGGAAGGAAGGAAGGAAGGAAGGAAGGAAAGAAGAAAGGAGAGACAGAGGGAGGGAAGGAGCAAGGGAAGAAAGGAGGGAAGGAAGGAAAAATATGGTGGAAAGAACACTGGATTTCAAATGAAACTGCATAGGTTTGAAACCTAGTTCTTCTACTTCCTAAGTTTCCGAACTTCCTACTCTTGTGATCTTACTTTTCCAGGTTTCAGTTTCCTCATCTGTAAAACAGGTATAGTATACAGACCCTAAAGTTTCTGCATATTTTGTGACTTCTGCAAACCTAAATTTGCATAATATTTGTGGAAAGAGGGCAGGGAATAAAGAAGGTATCCAGACTGGTCTTGGAAAATAAGATAACTCTCAGTCTCAGTTAGGTGGTTTAGGATTTTAACATCTTATTCTCTCAAGGACCTTTTAAGGGTCTGAGTCTATAAGTGTTCTTCCCAAATCTTTCCAGGGTTCACAGGATCCTTGTGGGACACATTCCAGGCTGGGTGAGGTCAGAGTTAGTCCAGTTTCTCATTCTGTAGAAGTTCCAGGTTATATGAGGACAAATATACAATGAAAAGTTTTGGATAAAAAGGAATACAAATTTAGAATAATCAGATATATCAGTGCTCAGTTTGTCATCATCCATATTCGTCTGTTTCAATAAAACCAACCTCACAAATTTTCCCAAAAAATGAATCCCTGGAGTGCTAACTAATATAAAAAATAGATAATATAGAACAGTCCCCCTGAAAAGGAGGAGGGGGAAGAAAGGAAGTATCAGTGATGAGGGGGAAAGAATACAAGTAGAGAGCTGATTTAGTAGTGGAAAATAGAATATTGAGAAAAATAGGAAGGTCTGAGATTGCCTTCCCTATCATCTAGCTCTGCTGCTTTTCTGAATTTCTTTCTCTGTCTTTAATGTCTCAAATTAATTTGCATGGAGCAGTGAAAGTTAATACTACAGATGGAATGAAAATGGTTATAATCTGTCACTCTGTCTGCACTCTTGTATTTTATAGGCAGGGGCAAGTGGTAAGCAGGCGGGATTGTAAATCACTCCCCACACATAGGCCAAAATGACAACAGAGGCTGTACACTGGCCAAAGGACCTGAGTAATGGTGCCAGGATCCTAGAGCGCCACAGGGTCAGTTCATAATACCTAAGAGATGGGTTACACTGTTTTTGGTCAAGATGGACTAAAAGAATGAACTGAATAAACCTCAGATAAGTTTATTGCTATTATCCTGAAACTTATCTTGCTCTTTATCTTTGAGAACACAAGGTTCTGGAAGATGAGGACTTTTTTTTTTCCTTCCTTCATATCCTGTGTATTTTGGTGACCCAGCAAAGTCATGGCCATTTACTCTGCATCCATTAAATTTGCCTGAATGGATGATGCAGCTGCACCATTATTATACATGTCACAGTGAGTAGAAACTAAGGTTGGATCAAAGAGCAGTGAATCATTCCCTGGGGTTGCAAATACATCTGCCTACATTCTTCAGGCAGGCCCAGATCGAATCCAGCACCTAAGGGAATGACTTCCTCCTTCAGTGCCATGGAGAGGTAAAACTACTTTGGGAGGAAGGGGAAAATGAAGGTGGATGATTTGTTCCTCTGGCCATTGCTGTTCTCACTGCCTGAATTTCAACTGCTGATAGTCACTCAAGTAACCCCTAAAGGTAAACTAATATTTAACATGTAGCCAACAACCTTGGAACTAGATAGAGTTCTCAGAGATGTAGGAAGCTGGCCTTTAGAGATTGTTCTTCAAAGTTACTCATTTGTAAATGAAAATCAAGATGCCTCATTTAACTACTAAAGCTCCCCATATGCAAGAATCACAGTACTTTATATAGGTCACTGTTCTTAATACTGTCTCTTTCAGAGTAGCTGAGTCAAACTATATTTCTGCCTAATCCCTAGGGTTTATTTCAAGGGGTTTCAGTTTTGGAAATCCCTTATCCTAGGGCCTGATAAAGACCTACTTTCTAAAACCACTAACTACAAAAAACACACCCCTTAGGGGTTTTTTGTGACATAGCTCTTTCTGGTGACATTTCATTTCTATAATTTAACCAGAAAAAAATTCAGTGGTTTAGTGGAAAGAACATTGAACTGGAGGAATGACGATAGGGGTCAAGATGGAAAACCTTAAAGACTGGGCTCTGTTCCAGTTTCTGCCACTAACTTAGCATTGAAGAGCCATGTACTCACCTCAATTTTCTGAACTGTAAAATTGAAGTAATGATACCTGCCTTCCAGTTACTTCACAGGGAAGTTGTGCAAAGAGGTGACTTCATATTTTTAAAGGGCTTTGATGGTTGAAAAGAGAAATTCTAAAAAGTACAAAGCACCACATAAACACAAATGAGCTAAGAGGACTTATGTACATCAGTGCTACATGTAGCAGAAGCTTGCCTATTTCATTTCCTTGACAGAAACTCAAGTTTGTTTTGAAATTTGTTTTCATGATCCTGGATTTGTCAATCTTTTACTAAAATTTGCTCAATTTTACTAAATTTAGTAATTTAGTAAATTACTAAATTTACAAATTTACTAAAATTAAAAAAAAAACTATTTTCTCATTATCAGTCTTGGCAGTCCCATATGAGAATTAGAATTTCTTTTGTGTGTATGTGTGTGTGTGTGCAAAATTCTAATACGTTTTTTCTGTGTGTGTGTGTGTGTGAGTGTGCCTGGAGTCAAGAAGACACATCTCCATGAATTCAAATCCAGTCTCAGACCTACTTGCTAGTTGTATGATTCTTGGCAAATTACTTTACTCTGTTTACCTCAGTTTCCTCATCTGTAAAATGAGCTAGAGAGGGAAATGGCAAATCATTCCAGTGTCTTTTCCAAGAAAAGCCTAAATGGGTTCATGAAGAATCAGACATGACTGAACTACAACAAATGTATGCGTATACATACATACACACATACATATATGACAATGTCTCTAGATGTACACATATATGTGTGTATAGGCACATGTTATCCAAGTGGTACAATGGATAGAGTACCAGGTTTGGATTTAGGAAGACCTGAATTCAAATTTGGACTCAGACACTGGGCAAGTCACTTAACCATGGTTGCCTCAGTTTCTTCATCTATAAAAATAGCTGGAGAAGAAAATTGCAAATAACTTTAGGATCTTTGCTGAGAAAACCTCAAATGAAGCCACAAAGAGTTGGATATAACAGAAACTACTAAACAAACTATAGGCATATATATATTTATATTTTTATATATTAAGATTAAGATACATATATATATATACATATATATAGGTGTGTATTCACATATGTGTGTGTATATATAAGTGCATCTGCAAATATATATCAATGCCATCTATCCAACATGGGCTACTATCCAGTCAGTTACTCTTTGATTTCAGGCAGACAAAAACAATGCCTCTGCTGCACACAGAGATGGATTCCAATGGTATTATCAGTCTCCTCTGGGACGTTTACAGTTTTAGTAAGTTAAGCTATAAAATCTACTGCAGGGTCTCAGGGATTACAAAATCCATATAAAAGTAGCCAACATAAGACCATAGAGATAGGGGTTTGATTAAATCATTTTACCTTTGGTAAGTCTCTATTTCTTTTTTATTAAAAAAAAATAATGGATTAAATAATGTTTATGGTAACTCCTATCCCTAATCATCTTTGTCAACTACAGTCATAAGACAATATAAACAAAGGGGAATAAAATAAGAGCAAAAATATCAGGGTTTTATATTTAGATGGTACTCTAGCCTTTAAAGACTTTCACTGAACCTCTCCTGGTTTTCCTCCTGCTTGTCTGGTCAAATGGAGGCAATCTCCATTATTGTTATAGCCTTCCCCTTAGGCATGTGTTCCTGCCATGGCACTATCTTTCATTCTTTTCTTTTCTCATACTCTTTTCTTAGTGATCTCATCTACTAGCAAGTATTTCATTATCTCCATTCAGATGATTCATAGGTATATCACAAGTAAATTATATATATATACACATATATATATATATGTACAGACAGACATATAGATAAAGAGATAAATATGGTGCTCCAAATGTCTTAGTGTAGTTTTAAGCTTTAATAGGTTAAAATTACATCCAAACTTTTGGGACACTAAGAGAATATGAATATACATATACAATTTCTGTTCTGGAATTTTAGTTTTATAATACTACCACTGTATAGGAAATCTCTACTTGTATATTCCATTAGTATCTCTAAATCAATATACCAAAAATGATACTAATTTCTGCCCCCTAATTCCCAACAATCATTTCCCTATTTTTTGTTAAGGGTAGTATCATCTTTCTAGTCATCCAAGTTCATTTGGGAATCATTCTCCTCTTTTCCCTCCACGGCTAATCAATAATCAAGTCTTTTAATTCTGCCTTTAGAGTATTGCTTAAATCTGCCTCCATCCCCTCCACTCATGACCACAATCCTAGTCCAGATCCTTAGTCCCTCTGGTCTGGACTATTATAATATCTTCCTAATGGACCTCCCTGTTTTCTCTCTTGCCTCTATAATTCACAATCTACCTGACTGCAAAATAATTGTCTTAAAATGTAGGTCTGATCATGTCACTTCAAATTCAGAAAATTTTCATGGCTCATTTTATCTCTGAGATAAAATCGAAAACCTCTCATCCTGGCATTACAAACCTTCTGCAACCTATTTTATTTTGCCCACATTTATGGAGATATTTCACCTTGTGTTCTTTACATTCTAATTCAGTCTGTTTGTTTTTCCCCAAACTCATCATTCAGTGATCCTCTGTCATTTTGATGCTGAAATTTGCTCCTTTTCTGCCTTAGCTTCACATCATAATTAATTTTCTTCAAGGCTCAACTCCATTGTGACTTCCTTTCAATAGCTTTTCCACCATAGTCTGAGATATTTGAATGTATCGTTTCTTTTTTTAACTCTGTTTGGCAAGTTCACTTTCCCAAACCACTCCTCCCACCCCATCTCACATCATTCATTCAGATATTATACAATATTAGCTATTTTACTTTTAGAAATTGGTAATCCAAGTCACTGTGGCTCCCTATCTTTTGATCATAATTCTTTTTGGTTAGAGCCAAGGTATCTAAAGAAAGAATGAGAAGGGGAAACCATGATGTAGAAAATGTTGCTACATATTGGTAGCCCTGAAAATGGCCTGGTTTTTGGAGAAAAATAGAGAGCAAGTTTGTTGTATAAGAGTTTTGTTTTTTGAGAAAGATGGGGGGAAGGAATGTTATCTACTGACTTCATTTGCTGTTCTCCGTCTTTAGGATCACAGATAATTGTAAATGGCTGAAGTTTAAACCAAGACAGTGATCTTGCTCACAGTGCAGTCTTTACAAAATTCACAGTAGTGCCTCATTGCCTATTTAGTTCTTTTCTCCTATGAGCCACACAATAAATGTGTGTTAAACAGAGTTGAAACTTGTCCTGAAAACCATGGCCTCAGGGGTTCCAATGGGAAATGCTGTGTGGGCAAACAAAGCTCCCTCTTTGCAGCTTTACAAATGATAGGTTTTCACTTTATAAGATGTTTTCCTTGCATTTTTAAAGCTTTCTGCTGATGCATAACAGCATCCGCCAGCAATCCCTGGGCTGAAGCATTGTATCTAGAAACCAATGTCTATTCATCTGAGTTTCACACACTCCCCTGGTAAGCTGCCTGCCTCCTTCTTCATTTTCAAGTCAGTGAGAGGGAGCCACAGAGCAAGAAGGCTAAAGCAAAAGACCACCAAGATGTTTACTTTGGATAGGCAAAGTCAGATTTCTCTCAGCTGAAGTCCCACTCTCTGATCACTGGAATACACAATGATAGATTGGATGGCTTTTAAAAGGTGCTACAAGTAGCTCCTAGGGAAGGATTGAGGTGATGAGTTTCACCTCTGAAAGTCAAAGATAAGAAACAGCTGTACAGCAAATAAACAAAGAACCTTCAGGCAGATGTGACTAAATGGCTGTGTTATAGAAAGAAGCATTTAGTTGTTATAAATACTCATGGTCTGTCATTCCAGACCTGTTCTACAGCACACTTATTTTAGGATCCTTCCTGATTTTAAGAGCCCAGACAGTGAAGAGGACTGGTGCTTTTTGTTCTAAGCTCTGGGGAAAATACTGCTTGACTAGTTTGTCAGTATACTTTTTTCTCATAGGAGAGAAATGGCTTTTTGGCATAATGTATCACTGATTTGAATGGAATTATGTCTTTACATACAGTCTTATGAGGTTGTATCTTTCTACAACATCTTACCCATGGAAGCATTCCATGTTTTTTTTTCTTTTATTTGACATTTGCTTTGGAATCTGTAGAGTATTGCTATTCTACTGGGCATATTATTTCTGCAGTAGGGTAATATCTCTTGAAGTATCCCCTTCTTCTGTATAGGTCTAAAAATCTAGCAACTCAAGAGGATGGCATCTTAAAAAATCAAATCAGTAGGTATGTATTGAACTCCTACTATGTGCCAGGCACTATGCTAAGCCCTGTGGATAGAAATGCAGACAAAAAAGTGTTTCTGCCCTCAACCAGCTCACAATCTAATATGGGAGAAGACATGCAAACAACTAAATACAAACAAGATATATATTGTATATGTCTTTCTATATCTTTATATAGATGAACCTATATCAATGAGCATATAGATTTATGATAAATAGAAGTTGTTGTTCAGCCTTCATTTTTTAAGAAAACTAATGGTATCATGGGATGATGTCTTATTTCTCACTTGAACTGGATGTAAATGAAGCAGAGTTATACAAAGTCTTCAGCCTCACTTTCTTTAGAATTATAGGAGTCCACTGGCAAGACAAAAGTCAGGACGGCAGGCAATGGGCTAGGATACAGTGGATGATCTTGGCCATCTTCTGTGTCTGGCCAAGCTCTAAGCCTTCCACTGTGCCTACTTTAGTGTCCTTCATGGCCACTGGTACAAATTGTTCTCATTTGACCATTCTGCTGGAGGAAGCCTTCACGTGCTTGGGGTAGACACTCCCCTAACTAACTCAAATGAGAGTTAATCTCATAGGAAGGGAGTAGTATTAGGCAAAAAAATAAATAAATAAAAGCTTTTTTGCAGAAGGTGGGATGTTAGATGAGACTTCAGTGAAATCAGACTTTAGAAATGAAGGAAAGAATATCAGCCATGGGGGACAACCAGTAAGCGTTCATGAACTAAGGAAATGGAGTATATTATTGTTCAAGGAACAGCAAGAAAGTCAGAGTTACTGGATTGTGGAATTTCTGAAAGGATAGCAAAGTGTAAGAAGATTAGAAAGATAGGAAGGGACTAAAACCTGAATAGATCTAAGAGTCAAACAGAGGGTTTAATATCTGCTCTTGGAGTTTAATATCGAGCCACACATAAAGCGATGGAGCAATATGTTTTCATCTACTCAGTCATATACAATGATGCTATTTTAATTTTGTGTTAATGTATGGGAAAGTGAACTAACAATCTTCTTCAACCTTTTACTGTAGTATTTGAGTGACTGGGTTCTCTAAGACTGCTAACAGAATACACACTGGTAGTTATCACCAAAATAGAAATGAGTAGAGAAGCCCAGAAATGGACACTCTTCCAGAATTCCAGGACCAGCCTAGCAAAGCATGGAGTGGTACATCCTCAATGGCTGATTATCAGTTGATGTACATATCTAGTCATAGCTCTTTAGTTAACATGTTGCTTTGAAAAATACCTGATAGCCTACAAGCCTGAAATTCATCATTTTATAACAAAATCTTATTTCTAAGTTGTTTTCTTATTTTGAATTTCATCAATCTTTCAGACACTCATAGGACTACCATCTCAGTGAAGAAAAAAGGCATTCTTTCCTTCCCTCTATAATTTCTATCTTTAAATTGGCGCAAATTCTGAAAGTCATACAAATCTTTAACAAGATTATCACATCTCTTGGGAAAACTTAATCATAAGTATCCATCACTGATTTTTAAAGTATATGTAGCATGTAAAAAGCATAAAAAGTTATGTGTTAGACTGCAAATTGCCCCTAAAATCATCAGTTAGCCTACTTCTAAGCATGTGAAATATTTACAATGAAAAATCCAGATGTCCTTAATTTTCAGTGAAAAAAAAAATGTGTTCACTTGACCTTTCCCAATCTAATTTGATACCTATCATTAAAAATCCTTCTGTCCTGGACATACTTGGCATGCTTGATTGTTATGAAATATTCCAGGAGTGGAAAAAATTACACCTATTCCCCCATAAACAGTCTGTATTTCTGAAAATACGCATAGGAACTACATGTGTAAATACAATACACAGAGGGAAGAGCAAGCTCATGAGTACAGGTTCAAATTACAATTAAACAAAAGCTATTAGGTACAGGCATATTCCCTTAAATTTAACATTCTAAATACAACTATATATTTAACTGGTGGTGCAGTGGATAGATAGAGCCCAGGCCTGGAATCAGGAAGATCTGAGTTCAAATCTGACCTCAGATAAACTAGCTGTGTGACCTTGGGCAAATGACTTAACCCTTGCTGACCTCAGTTTTCTCATCTGTAAAATGAGCTGAAGAAGGAAATGGCAAACCACTCTAGTATCTTTGCCAAGAAAATCCCAAATGGGGTTATAAAGAGTTAGATGCCACTGAACAAGGGAACAGTTTAACTGGTCTCCTTGTCTACAGTTCTCTTTCTCTTCTAAAAGTTCCTGTTTACTTGTTCTCTATAAATTTCCTCTTGAAATAGTTTCCTCTCCAAAGTACAAAATCTGCAGTTTCTCCCTTTCAATAAGTTCCTGTAGATTCCTAATGTCTATTGAATAAAATTCAAACTTCCTCATCTGGCATTTAAGACACTGCTCTGGTCTGAATTCTTTACCTTTTTGTCTATACTCTCCATTTCCTGACAATGGCTTGTGCTCTACCACCTCAGAGGCCTTTTTCATAGAGTCTTTTTAACCTATATTCAAGGATTGTCTTGTACATACTTACACCTTCCCACTCCTCACTGAAATCTTACTTATTCTTTGAGGTTCAACCCAAATGTCACTTCTTTCACAAAATCAGCCAGAGATAATTTCTTCATCTCCTGAGCTCCCAACCGCCATATTTCTTTCTTTGCAATTCTCTTTTTTTGGAGGGTGTTGGGGTGTACAGATTCATTATTTCCTGGAAATGTTCCCTACCAATGCATACTTGTATCGAATGTAGTTTCAGATAACTTCTTGGTACACCAACTGGTTAAATGACTTATCCAAGTCACACAGTCATTACGAAGTACAGGCAGAACTTAAACTTATCTTCTTCACTCCAAGACTTCTATAATAAGAATAATGACTATATAAATAGGCTATCTCTTATGTCTCTTTTATAATCTTCATATTCCACCTTGTATCACAGTTTTTTATGTATTTGTCTTACTCTATCAATTTCCATATTATAAATTTTTAGAGGACAGACTGTGTCATTTTCATTTTTGTATCTCCTGCAAGACCTTGCATAGGTCTTTTTTAAACAAATAAATCAATTAAAATTATTTTAACCTTACATTTTTACTGCTAAATACAAGCTAGAGAGCTGTAACAATTTGTTTGTAAAAATATAATCTTGATATTCTGATTGATATGTGATATAATTAGTGTGATGCCCCTCAACAGTTGCAGACTTTCACATCTCCCACTTTCTCATCCTAGGTAGCTCTCATCCATATTTTTTTCATAATCCTTCCAAAGAAGTGTCTTGTAAGTCAATAGAGATATAGAGATTGTCATTTGATTTCTTTACTCTCTCAGGGGCATCAGTGTACCTTACTGGCTTTCTACTAGCTAAGGGCCCATATTGACTGAGAAAGTCACAAATTAACATTATCTATGTTTTATTATATTTTCATTTATGTTGTTAAACATTGTCTAATTTCATTTTAATATGTTCCCCGAGGAATTTTGCTGGATGCTTTGTTTTATACCATGTTTTGGTAATATGCCAACTAATATCAACATTAATCTTTCTAATACTTTGCATCTTGATTCTTCTGAAATTGGATTATTCTCTGATTTGCAACTATATAACCTTATCTGGAGAATTTTATTTAAAATGAAACAAATCATAAATCTGATTTCTGAATCTTTAACTTGAGAAAATGTGCATTATGCCACAAAATTCCTCAATTGTGAAAATTTGATTATTCAGTTTTTTGTGTACACATTATATTAAATAAAATTAGGTATATACTATATAATCTGAGGTTAGCCTAGCATTTCTACAAATGTATCATTTACTAAAAGTATTTCCCTTTAGGCTTCTGACCGCTTTCTGACCACCCTTAACACCTGTGGCCCAAAGCTTCCCACACTTAGCTAACAAGTTTATACAAAGGAGAGTCTGGAATCTCCTGAGCTAGGATCAGAGATTAAAATAGCACTCATTAACTCTGATCTTGCTAATTTGCTTCCTTCCTGTACCTATAATACTTGCTTACTTTTTATATTAATTGAATGACTTGTCTTAATTCCTTGGCTGTCCAAATCTGTGCAATCTTCTAGTGGTTTCCACTTTACATAATTACAGATGCTTCTTTTAGCCTCTCCTCTCCAGTTTCTGTCCACATTCTAGCATACCAGATTCACCAGAGTTCTAGGCACTGATTTGATGACACCATAAAGTTGTCTAGTTAAGAAGCAATGAAAGCAATACAACAAACATTTATTAAGTGCCTATTGTGTGGAGAGTTATGTGCGGGCTGTAGGAAAATACAAATTTAAGATAAACTTCAGTCCCTGGATCTCAAGGGCTTATCATTATCTAATGATAGGGTTGTAGGATGACAATGGGGGTGGTGGCAGGGAAGGTTTGGAGGTGTCAGCTGAGATAAAATTTAATGAATGAATAGAATCCCACAGGAGGAGAGAAAATTGCATTCCTGGTAGAAGAAAAAAGATGAGACAAAAGGTTCAGGATTGTGGAAGGACTAAGGGAAGAAATCAGAGTTGAACAGATAACCATACAAACCTTTAAACAAAAAAACTAATTATGTTCCTTTAAAAAGAGATTATTTGTATCCATTCTTATTATAAAGATGTCAACTTTGATATTTCTCATATGATTAGACCATAAGAGTTCTTCCATTTATCTTACAATTTAGTTACTCCAAAGACACTTTTAGTATCTTTGTATGGGACAAGGAACAAGGAACAAGATTGTCTGCAGAGGCTGGAAGTATACACATCGCATATTGTTTTCCCCCGAATCCATTAGGTCCACTGACTATGCATCAGACAAATCTATCTAGATGCCATACAGCAATGCCCTGCTGAAGTAGTCACCTGCTGGGTTCAAAGAGCCAGCATGTTCTTTCACCCCTTTGTCTAGGCAGAAGTATAGTATAAATACTTAGCTTTGGGCAGAGCCAATCTAGACAGAGGACAGATAAGTTGAAGGAAAAGAAGAGATACATATTATAATAGTGTCGTTGTATCTCATATCATCTAATAACTCAACCTCTTACTTTCTCTTCTTTCAATTTTCTTCTTATAATTGATCTATTGACATTTTTCTCTCCTATCTCTCCTTCCTAAACCCTAAATATAAGACTTTGATCATACTGTACCACCACTCACTGTAGAATCTGTCTCCATCCCCAGTTCTGTCTGCCCAATTCCTGAAGGACACGTCATTTGAATTAGGCATTAAAGACAAGAAGAAATTCAATAGTCAAAGAGGGAGAAGGAGAACATTCCAGGCATATGGAACAGTGTCAGCAAAGCAGATATGAGGAAAGAGCATCTTCTTGAACAGAAAAGGCTCTAGTTTGGCTGGAGTGTAGAGACTGAAGAAAAGTAATAATAGTTGATATGTTGTTTTTATGTACTTGAAGTTCTTAAAATATCATTAACGTTTTACTTTTATGCAACACATATTTACAGATGACTGTCCCTCCTTGAGAGGTCTCTGTAGTATAGTGATCTCATCTGAAATTGCATTCAACATTCTCCATTGGTAGCACCACTCTTTATTTGTAATCTTTTTAAACTAACATACACTAATTTTCTCTCTCTCCTACCTCCTCTTTCATTGAGAAGAAAAAAAGAAAATATTCCTTATGAAAAATATGAATAAAAGATCTCTCATTGGTTGCATAAAATGTGTTTATAATATAACTATACATATATACACATTTATGTAAGAACTGTGATGAAGACAATGACCCTCTATGATTTTGGAGGACTAATGAGGAAATAAATTATTTCCTGAGAGGTGACAGACTTGAGGTATTAAATGAAACTCTCTCTCTCTCTCTCTCTCTCTCTCTCTCTCTCTCCATATATATGTAATCACTCTTCATATAAATATGAAGAAAGATTTTACATAAAAGAGAATATATTATTTAGAGAGACATTATAAGTAGAGTATATATAAATATATATATATATATGTATAGATAGAAAAACATATAGCTTTCAAGTTTCTTTGCCTTACTATATTATTATTGTACAAATTATTCTCCTGATTCTCAATTTATTTTCATCAATTTATAAAAGTCTTCAAAATTATTAAGTTTTATAATATTGATGTTACTATATAAACTACTTTTCTGGCTCTACTCATTTTGCTCAGCATCAATTCATATAATTTTTTTCCACATCTTCTTTGATATAATCCATTTCCATCCCACAATTCAGGTAGAAACCTATGTAATGAGAAAAAAGAGAGAGATGTATTGTCCCAGAAGAGGGGAAACAACCTCTATGATGATTCCATCTCTCACAAATGCAGCTCTGCCTAACATTGCTAGGATGCTCCACCGGGGTCATAGAAAAGCTATACTTTTCATCAGCAACAGGGCAAGACTTCTAATTTGCATAGTCCTCATTCTCAGCCTTTCCACATGGGTAGGCCTACCTATTTTCTCAGGTCACTGATGTCCTTATTCTTCATTTGGCCATGATTAATATCCTATAACCAAATAAAGATTCCCTCTTCTGGAAAATGGGGGATAAGCTACCATCTTGGAGCAAAATACATGAGAATTATTCTAACTCCTTTATCTGTTTTGGAAAATGTGACCTGCTCATCAAAGAAAGACCTAAACCACCTGGGAGGGCAGCACACATTTTATTGACATACTAATTGGAATTTGAGATCTAGTTAATTCAACTGTCTTCCAAACCAATTCTAGACTGCACCCTTTTCTAACACTCTAGACTAGTGATGGGCAAACTTTTTAAAGAGGGGGCTAAAGGAAAGGAAATGCTCATCTGTCAGTCTTTTTCTAAGACAACTCTTTCAAAGTTTCATTGTATTGTCTCCTACTCATTGTATTCGTCAGATTAGGAAAAATGTTACACAGCCCCATCGAACATTTCAGGGGGCCGTATTTGTCCCACAAGCGTAGTTTGCCCATCACTGCTCTAATCACAGACTTCAAAATGTTTATTGGTTATAACTTGGATTTTGCAAGGTCAAACTGGGCCTATCCACAGCTAAACTAATTACCTTCCCTCCAAAACCTACTACTCTTTCCTCTTGGTTTTGACTGTCCTGTTTGTTCCTGGCATAATGATTTTTCCATTCATCCAGAAAATTCTACATTATGAGTTCAAAGAGACTTTAGGAATCATCTAATCTAAGCTCTTCATTTTAGAGATGAGGAAACTGATGACTTTTCCAAGGTTATGAACAATAATTGACATTTATATATAATATTTTGTGTTTTACAAAAGACATAACATATATTAACTTCCTTGACTGCCACAATATTTCTGTGAAGTAAATACTACAGGTTTATTTGTTCCATTTATAGATGCAAAAACTAAAAATCAGAAAAATTGAGCATCTTGCCCATGATCACACAGCTAGTAAGGGTCAGTGCTAGGATTTTATCTCAAGTTGTCTGACTACAAATATAGTACTGTTTCCACTGTGCCAGAGCATATGCCCTCTAAAGTGGTGAAATCTAATCCATTCCATTTTGATCATTTCTCTCAGATTCCGCTACTAACAATCTAGTCCAAGTCTTAATCTCTTCTTATATAAATTATGTAAACTGCAGTATCTGAATTTTTAACCAATAAATAAAATGAGACAATTTCACTGTTATTAATAACTAATTATGTAATTATAATGTTATATATTACATACATTATACTTAATTTTAATTACATTATTACTTAACATTAATTTTCCTCATTATGCTCTCCCCAATAGACTACCCACCTTCATTTGTGAACTGATCCAGCCATTCTGATTGGCAATCTAGAATTATGCCCAAAGAGCTCTAAAAGACTGCCTGCCCTTTGATCCAGTCATACCATTGCTGGGTTTGTACCCCAAGGAGATCATAGATAAACAGACTTATACAAAAATATTTATAGCCGCACTTATTGTGGTGGCAAAAAAACTGGAAAACAAGGGTATTCAATTGGGGAATGGCTGAACAAGTTGTGTTATATGCTGGTGATGGAATACTATTGTGCTCAAAGGAATAATAAACTGGAGGAATTCCATGTGAACTGGAAAGACCTCCAGGAATTGATGCAGAGTGAAAGGAGCAGAACCAGAACATTGTACACAGAGATGGATACACTGTGGTAAAATCAAATGTAATGGACTTCTGTACTAGCATCAATGCAATGACCTAGGACAATTCTGAGGGATTTATGGAAAAGAATGATACCCACATTCAGAGGAAGAACTACAGGAGAGGAAACACAGAAGAAAAACAACTGCTTGAACACATGAGTTGATGAAGACATGATTGATGATGTAGACTAGAAATGACCACATCAATGCAACTATCAATAATATGTAAATAAGTCTCAATAGACGACACATGTTAAAACCAGTGGAAAATGTGCAGCGGCTATGGGGAGGTTTGGAGGGGGGTGAAGGGGAAGGTAAGAACATGAATGAAACCATGGAAATTTTTTCTAAAAAATTAAATATTAAAAAAAATAAACTACCCACCTTCAGTTTCTACTTCCTCAAATATATCCTTCATTTTGCAATTAAATGAATTTCCCTAATGCCCAGGTTGGATCATATTCCTGAAGTTCTCAAAAGTAAAAAGCTCTATGTGCTTATTTAGGGAGTAAAGTATTTAATCAAAAGTCTACCGTTTAAGAGGTTCTATAATGATAGCTAGGTGATAGAATACTGGGCCTGGAATAAGGAAGATGCAGGTTCAAATCTGCACTTCTTGGCTGTCTGACTGGACAAACTACTTAACTGTAATTTCTGTTTGTCTCAGTTTTCTCAAGTGTAAGATGGAAATAATAATAGTAAAGAACAGGGTTGCTGTGTGTGTCTCAGACTTGTAGGGTTCTTAGTATAGTGTTGGAAACATAGTAGATGCTATATAAATATTTTTTCTTTCTCCTCAACTGTCATGATCTAGTTACCTTTACAGACATATCTCACATTACTACTTTCTACATACTCTTCTACATACTCAACAAAACACTGAACTCCTTTGGGCCACATTTTCCATAATTTCTTTAATCTTTAAATTCTATGGTACAGATAATACTTACAGTACATGACTTGCTAAGTTCTTATAATGAACAAAAGATACATTGTATTTGAAAGAACACTGTAAAACACAGGTTCAAGTATTATCTGAGAAATTTCCTATAATGACCATAAGATGAGAAATTCCATAAGAGACAGGTGACACAGTGGATAAAGCACAGGAAAATCCCCTTCCATTGTAATAATGATGATGATAACTGTAATAGTTACTATTAAAAAATAATAACTGATATTGATATAATGACAAGATTTGCAAAGCATTTTACATATACTGTCTCATTTGACCCTTGAAACAATGTTGGGAATTATATGGTATTATCTTAATTTTACAGGTAAAGAATGTACTGATAAGTGTAATTTGTCTCAGAGTTAAAAAAAATTAGTGTTTGAGACAAGATTAGAACTCAAGTTATCCTGAATTTAATTTAGCTATCTGGGTATCTCTCTGTGCTTCCAATGTTGTTACTCCCTCCTTTAAATCCATCATTACTACATTCTCAAACTCTTTAGGCCCAGCTTTCAAGATTTTCCATAATATTTTTCCTACCTTCTTTCCCAGCTTTTCATGTATCTACTTTCTACTCAAAAGCTTTGATTTCAGTCAATTGATCTATTTTTTTACTTTATGAAAAACACTTTGGGCTTTTTCCTTTTTCATCCCTTACTTCTGCATTATTCACCAACCTAAAACATGCTGCCTCTTACCTTTCTACCAATCAGATCTTACCAATCCTTCAAAATAACAATTCATTTGTTTCTTCTTCCATTATTCCTTTCCTGATTACAATTGTCAAAAATGATGTTTCTATCCTCTTAATTCATAAAGCATTATTATATAAAAATAATAATCCTGACTGATATTTATGTAATGCTTCAAAGTTCTCATCACAGATGAATTTTTTTTAGAAATTCTATTATATATTGTGCAATTATTTTAAAAAATGATACATCTGTGATGATAAGAAATGTGATTGGGGAAAAAACCTTTTGGATCAATTATTGCTAATGAGGATTTGGAATCTAAGATTTACAGGTAATTAAAAGAAATATGTAAGACTAAAAACTATCCCTAATAGTATAAGCGGTAAAATAATTGATATAAACAGAGTTCTCCAGAGAATTTCACAATATTATCGATTATATGAGACAATTCTCCAAATTCTCATTAATAATAAGAAATATGCAAATCAAAGCAACCATGAGGTTTCACTTAACATCCAGAATATTGTCCTAGGTAAGTAAAGATGAAAATAGTCCCTTTTGAAGGAGTTGTGAAAAGACAAGCACAATGATACATTAGTGGAAGAGCTCTAAGTGCAACCATCCCGGAAAGTCATTTGTTATTACACAAATTGGCTAAAATGCCCCTGACCTTTGAATAACAAATTCCACTCATCAGTACATATTCTAAAGAAGTCATTGACAAAAGAAAGGGGTTAAATATATTCCAAAATATTTATAGGCAACATTTTTTGTGGTGCAATTATATCTCCTATTTGCAGTTGAGAATATTGAGGCTGACAAGGGCTAAGGGGTTAAGTTTCCTTCACTGTCTTCTCTTCCTTTACACCATATCCTTCCTCAGATGTCCAATTTCTTCTGTACACTAACTTTCCAATTAGCACCCTTTCTTAGAATCCTTTCCTTATCCTCTCCCTTTGTCCTCTTCATTCTAAATTAGCCTACCCTTCTAAAGGTCCTTCCCTTCTTTCCCCCTTACCTTCTAGTTCTTATTCTATCCACCTTTCCAAAAGTCTATTCCTTATTCCCCCAACCCTGCCTTTCTATTTCTTGATATTGGTTTGATTCTAAAAATCCCTTATCTTGTCCTGAGGGTCTCTGCCTTATCCTCTTACCTATTTCTTGATATGTCCCTTTTAGGTATCCCTCCCCTTTCTTATCTCACTGCTATCTTTTCTCTTAATCTATCTTTTATTTTTCTCTTATTATTTAATAATATATATTACTATTACATAAAATAATAATAAAGTTATTATTATTAATCCCTTAAGTGGATTCATTCTCTTCCTTATCCTTTCCCTTTACCACCTGTTTTTCTGTATGTTAAGAAGATTTTCACCATTCGGGTTGTATATCTTATTGCCTCTTTAATCCAGATCTGATGAGAATATGGTTCAAGTGCTGCCAGACCGCTACCTCCTCTTCCCTTCTCTGTGACAGTTCTTCCATTCATACCTCTTTCATATGAGATAATTGTTCCATTTTACCTCTTCCAGCTCTAATTTACTTTTTTAGCTCATTCCATTATATTCAACTTGAACTCAAGTCTTCTATCTATATATGCTCCTTTGAACTATTCAGGTAATGATGTCATTCTTAAGGATTATGGATGACATTTCCCACATAAGAAGTAAACAATTTGAGTTTTGGGATCTCCTATAGTCTTTCAAGTTTGTCTTATGATTCTTATAGATGAAATTTTCTTCTGCATTCTGGGTTCTTCCCCATTAATCATGTGAACTCCTTCAGTTCATTAAATATCCATTATTTCCCCTGTGTCATTACAATCAGGTTTTCTGGGTATGTTATTCTTGATTGCAAACCCAGTTTCTTTGCAACTTTAAATATTTTGTTGCCATAACCTTGGTTCTTTTAAAATTGAAGCTGCTAGGTCTTGCCTTATTCTGATTATAACTCCACAGTATTTTTTGTTGTTGTATGTACCATTTTCTCCCTAACTTAGGAATTATGGAACTTATCAATGATGTTTCTGTGCATTTTTCATCTTAAGGGTCTCTTTGTGTAGTTATGGGTGAATTCTTTCAATTTCTCAATTTCTATTTTACCTTCTAGTTCTAGAATTTCTGAGCAATTTTATTTAATGATTTCTTGGAGTATGGTGTCTAAACTCATTTTATCATAATTCGGGGAATACAACCATTCTTAAATTGTCTCTCAATCTATTTTTCAGGTCAGTTGTTTTATAAGAAGAGATTTCATATTTTTTCTTTTATTTCATTCTTTGAATTTTGCTTTGTTGCCTCTTATTGCCTTAGGATAACATTAGCTCCCCCTTGTCCAATTCTAGATCTTAATGAATTATTTTCTTCCATGATTTTTGGATCTCTTTCTATTTTGGTACTCTTTTTTTCTTACATTGCTCTTATTTTCTTCTAATTTTACTCAACCTTTATCATTTGGTTTTTGGAGTCTTTTTAAGCTCTTCCAAAAGCTTTTTTGAGCATATGACCATTTTACATTTTTCTTTGCTCTGTTAGAAGTAGGTATTTTTATCTCTGTACTCTAAGACTGAACCCAGGTCTTCTCTGTCCCTATAATAGCTATCAATATTGGGCTTTCTTCCTTGCTTACTCATTTTTTAAAATTTTAACAGGCAGGCCAATAGGCTTAATTGTTAGCTTTATGATAGAATCCTAGGGCATGAGGGGTGGTGCCCCAAGTTTCAGGATTTTATTGTGTTTGTGTTATTTCTTAGGTCCTATTTAGTTTTTTCCATTTTCTACAATCCATGCTCAGGTATAGTTCCTGGTTCCATGATCAAGGCTAAGTCTATGATTGACCTAAAGTGCTCCAACCAAAGCCTATCAGGAGTATTGCCATTGAGAGAGGATAGCTCACCTATCCCTTATGATGGGAACCAAGGATTCCATTTTTCCTAGGAGAGATTACAACCAACAGGATGCCAGGCCCTCAGCAACTTCCCTCACCAGTGAGTGCTCTTTCATCACTCTTCCTCTCCTGATGATGCAGCCTGGGATTTGGTAGATGTCTAGTGAATGCACTTGGGCCCCCCAAGTCTTTCCCTGGTCAGCAGTCAACCTCTTCCTGTGGGTAAGTGAGGATTTCTGGGGTCAAACCTCTTACTCACATAACTGTTCCCAGGGCTTGTTGCCTGTTGACATCACTGCTATCTGCCACTAGGATAATCCCACATCCAGCAGACAAGGTCAGGCTGTAGTCTTGTCCTCAGGGATTGGTGCTTGTTATTTCTATTTTATGGTGTTTGTTCTAGTGTGAGTGGTCAACTTCCAACTGTGGGTGAATGGGGCTCTTTGAACTGAGGCTGAAGCATGCACAGCTGATCCTATGGCTTTCAGTCTCTTGACTCTACCAGTATCTGGCAGTACTACATAAGTTCCCTCAGTCAAAATATAATGTCAGGTTGCTGGTCTGTCTCCAGGGCTTGCCACTCATTGATTCTGGGATGTATGCTCAGGGATGTGTGAATTGTCTTCTGAGATTAAAGCTGGAAAAGTTGAAGATTTTGCTCCTTAGCGGTCCTTGGATGTTCTGTTTCATTCATGAATCTTACCTGTTTTTGCTGCTTTTTGCATTGATTTTGTGGAATTATTTTTAATTGTTTGTGGGGAAATTTGGAGAGTAAAAAAATCTCATGCCCTACTCTACCATCTTTCCATAATCCCTCTTTAAGGGATTAACATAGAGTCACACTTGTCTGGGGGCCACATTTGAACTCAGATCTTTCTGACTCCAAATCTAGCACCCTATTCACTATTACAAACTCTTGTAACAAATATACATAATAAAGCAAAAACAAATTCACATGCAGGCCATTAAAAAAAAAGCTTGTCCCAATCTGCATCCTAACAACTTTCTGTTGGAAGGTATGAAGTGTGTTTCATCATGAGTCCTTCGAAATTGTGATTCATAATGGTATTGAATAGAGTTCTTAAGCCTTTCAAAATTATTTGTCTTTAAAGTACTATTGTTATTGTATGAGCTGTTCTCCTGGTTTTACTCACTCCAATTTGTATCAGTTCATAGAAATCTTCCCAGATTCCTCTAAAACCAACTCTTTGATCATTTCTGGTAGCAAAAGTATTCTATAATATTCATGTACCTTAAAATGCAACCCACTATTCATTTCTTTTTAACTTTTCCAAATTCTAGTTTTTCTTCAAGACCCAGCTCAAATACTACCTTTCCACTGACTTTTCCAACCTAATTAAAACAGGGCAATTAGCATCCAAAATTTTGTTGAACTCTCTGTCCACTTCTTGGGATGTTTTGCTAAGTATTCTTGAGAATTTGTGCTGTGTAAAATAAAAATCTAAATCTATTTCTGGAGGTCACATACTTTTGGTTTTTTTGGCCATTAATATGGAGAAGAATAATAGGAAGAATGGGTATGGAGAGAATTCAATTTGTAGATTTGAAAACTGTGATTGAGATCAATGAAAACTTTGCAAAGCTAATAAATTTGTTCTCTAACTGGATACTTATTAAGAATTATTTTCACAGCTGTAGTTTCTATATTATACGTTAACATTCTGTGTCAGGCCTTTAACTTGTAGCAGCTCAAAATGACAAGTACTCAAAAATGAATTAATATGATAAGTTTAAATTCATTTTACCTGTCATTGGGCTGATTCTATTAGTCAAGTACTGAATAGTAGTAAAAGGTGTGAATATACCCAAAAACCAATAGCAAAGAAAACAAAGGAAAGAAAATTATTTTATTTTTTTCTTTTAAAATGGCACAAAAGGTTTGATTAGATATGAATTCTCTGAAACCCAATTGCATCATTCCTCAGTTGACATTTCCAAAGAACAATCATCTATATGGAATAAATGAAAATTCAAATCTATTTGTCACATACTATATTTGCAATTCTCTGTCTATTATGAATGCTCATTAGTTGCCAGGTTAAGTATTATTATTTTTAGGTCTCTGTAGGTCTAGGCCCATTGGTCAATCCTTTAAAATGGCACAGCTGCAAAACAATGTCAGTTATGATCTAGCCCTAATTTTTCCTGTCAACAGCCTTGTTCCACTTCCCAGATATCTCAGCTCATTGCCAAGTCCATTTTGCAAATGAAATCTGCCTTTTGAAAATCACCATATGAATGTGTCAACAGGTCATGAAATATTTTCATTACAAATCTTAAAGAAAAACTTAGCTCTAAAGAAACAGTTCAGAAAATGTCTATTTCATTAAGTATAAGTGTGAAATCTTGATGGAAAACATTTATTTTGGCAACTGGTTATTCTGTTGGTGGCCCCGACGTATCTTGACTAGACTAACCTTGTGGGAGGTAGTGTTAGCTCTATCAAGGAACCTGGAGTAAATGAATTATTCCCTACTGGGAGCCCCCCAGCCCATTAGTATGGGAAAAGAGGGAGAGAATTCCAAATGTAAACATGTGGCTTAAGATTTTAGGCCTAAAAATATTTTACACTCCTTATAATTAAAGATACTTTTCAATTATTCATATTCAAGAAAGGGGAACAATGGAGTGTGGATAATTCCAACTAGCATCTAACAAGTAAATCATTTTTGTTTTGCTGCTTGTATGTAGTACATACAAACACACATTCCACTTGATGCTTTGGTTGGATTACTATTAAAACATATTTCTGTTCCCCAAGTATACAAAATTTAACTGTAAGAATAAGCACACAGGGAATATTTGGCTATTATTAAAAGTTGCCACAAATCATTTATATAGTAGATAATCAAGAATTAACACTATTAAGTATTCTACAAATATAAAACAGACCAATCATCAGAAATTGCTCCCTCCGTTCAACAAATAAATGCATACTTTGTACCAGATGAGCATAAAAAAATAGAAGCATAATTCTCAGCACCTCCTCCCCACAATGATCTTGTAGAAGACACTATATAATCCCAATTATGATTCAGAATACAAAGAAGGTGGCATATATATGTATATATATAGTTTAGTGATGAAAGAAAGTAATATTTCATCTCTAGCTTGAGGAGGAATCACTCAGAGTTCCTGGAGGAGGCATACCTGTGCAAGATATATTTTGAAAAGAATTTCAAAAAGTAAGATATGAGAGAAGTCACTTCATTAGCCTTCTTTTGTGTTTTTTGCTTAATTTGAGATTGAGTATACCTATTCTTCCAATGACTTTTCTGGCATCTGTATCCTTCCTACCTTATAGTAATGGCCAGACTGGTAGTCTCTCTGTGGAGGCATAGACTTTAACTCAGAATTCTGATCTTGGGATAAGAAATAGAAGTGCAGAGAATGTTGCTTCTGAGTGAAAACACCTAACTCTTCAACTCCATTACTATAAATTCTTTCTTTCAAGCCTTAAGTCAAATGTCACCTTCTCCATGATGCCTTTCTCCAACCTCCAATTTTTAGTGTTCTTGACTTCCTCTGACTACCTCATTTGAGGGGAAGAATCTTTGCTACTCTATTTTTTAAATCCATCTCCTAATCTAGTGCTTGGAATATATAAGGTGCTCAATAACATTCTGTTCTTTTTGAGCTATTATTTTGGGTTCAATTTAGCTAATTAATAGTTTGATAACTGTTGGTTAGAATATAGTAGAAGCAAATACAAAGAAAAAGAACATTACCTCTGCTATAACAGAACAATCTGCTAAGAAAGGTAATAATTGAACATAAATGGAATGGAGAGCAAAATGTGATAAATACCAATCTATTATTGTTTCTTTTGATTTCATGTTTTCCTTCGAGACATAAACCCATTAAGGTCTAGGACAAGAGCCTTAAAAATGTCATATATATTGTATAGAATGAAGTCACTTGCATGACACATCTATGCCCTTTGACTCCTTCATAAAATCACTATTAGATAGGCTTAGCAGTCCCATAGTATAGACGAGGTTGACAAAATCAGAGAACCTCAAATCTTGAAGTACCCTAAATCGTGCGTCACTAATTCATTCTGTAACTGAAAAAGTATTCCCTACACAAGTGGTCACCCCATCTGTTATAGAGGCTCCCCACTGAAGAGTAACCATTGTGTACAAAAAAAAATTCTACTTTTTCACATATCTAATTGTTTGCAACATTTTCCTTATATAGCAAAGTTTTAGAAGCAAACTTAAATTTTCTCTTTTGAAACACCCATCTAAAATTCTTAATTCTGCCCTCGGGAGCCAAACAGAACAAATGCCAGAGAACAGAAGTGGAGAAATCTGGTGAAGACCACACAGCTGGTATTGTAAATAGTGGATATGAGACAAGAACCTAGCTCTTAAATATATACTGTATAACAATGGCACTTCATTGAGTGTCCTACAAAAAAATGATATTTGATGATGAAATGATGGCACATATATGTACTGAGGGTAAAATTTGAATTTTAATGAAAAGAAAAATAGAAAGGATAATGATTCATTAAAAGCCACATGGTCAGTCAGAGCCAGAGGCAAACTTTAAAACTGTAACTCCCCACTGAGTCCTTCAAAAACTTAGTCCCCATGGTTTTTTCTTCTTTTAAAACTCAGTAATATGACTTTGGTAGAGAACTTTTGTAAGGCAGCATGCCTTGGTGGAAAGAATACTGGAATTTTAATCAAAAGGCCTCAGTTGAACCCCTTGGCTCTGAACTTATATGCTTTATATAATCTGGGGAAAATCATTCTGAACTCTAAGGCTCATTATTCTCCTATCAAAAGAAGAGGTTTATTCTAAATGATCTCAGAAGGTCCCTTCCAGATCTAAGTCCCATGATTCTTTTAATCTAATGTATATACAACCATTTGAAAAGTTAAAACCTCTGTCAAATGTGGTTTTGTACAAGTCATACCAAAAGTGTTACAGATAGAGTTTGGCTGACTTATTTTTTTAAGAGTTGACAAAGACTGCCCAATGGGGTATTTCAAAACTTCATATGAAATAATTCAGGAAAGATGAAAATGAATTTATACTCCAGTTCTTTAAATTCAAACAGTACTAGCTAACCACAGTGGTCATATATTATGATCCAAAAATAGCCCATCACACATCATGTTCTACAGACTTATGAGAACTTTTTTATTTGATACCCTGATCAATCTGTAATCTCATCAGCATGGGTGCTCCTTCCAGTGGTTGAGAGAGCAACTCATCCTTTTCTTCATATCCCACATGAATCTTATTGATGACCTTTCAAAAATTCCCCAAAGATGATCCAATCAATAGGCTGGAGACCTGCCTTTGGGCCTTTTAATTTTTTGAAGATTCCAGTGTTCAAATTTGGTCATATATGATTACTCACTAAATAATCAGCCCACACCCACCTCCTTTTCCAGGATTTGTTTGTATGAATGCATATATATCTATTTATACATGTTTGCATATGCATGTATTTGTGCATTATTACATAGTAGGTGGTCATGCACACACACATATATATATATAATCTATTTCTGGAATTGTGCATATATTTAAAGATATTATACATAAGTATATATATGATATTTTATATGCCATAGCATTACATACATTTGCATGCATATTCACTATTATATGATATAACTATGCACACAAAGAGCTATACATACATGCAAACAATATACAAAATATAGATTATGTATGCATGTGTATGTACATGGAAATACATATGCATATGCATACTTGTGTATAAATATTTGTGCATGCATGAATGTATATTTGTATATGCATGTATATATATATATGTGTGTGTACACAATACATTATATATTCATGCATATACATATTTGTAGATATGGGCTGGATACATTTAAATGCATAGGGAACACCCAGTTAAGAAAACTATAAGCATCACAGGATGGTACCTTCTCTGCAATTTAGAGTCTTCTAGAGTTCTGATCAGGAAACTGAGTAATTAAGTGCCCTGGCTATTCTTTCCACTGGAAAGATTTAAACATAGATCTTCATGGTTTTGATGCCATTTCCTTACCTGTCACATGAAAATTCAAAGATACACATGAATGTGTTTATATGCTTTACACCATTTCTCCCATAGAAGTCATCATAAGCAATGATACAGCTTGCTTACACATGTGTCTTGCTGCTCTCCTTTAAATAATCTAAACATAATTCTTTTGAGCTCATAGCATTCTACAATCCATGATCAAAGAGTATCACTGGGAAATTGTCTTGTTCAGTCTTGGGATTTCTTTGGTTTAAGAACTCCTTCCTCTCTCGTAGATGGAAAACTAGTTTACAATGTACAGTATTAAATAACTGGGCCAGGATAACTTGCCCAGGGTTCAGTCACACAATGGGAGAATGTTGATATTCCAAAGAAGACCTTTTGCAGCCAGAAGCTTCTTGTGATTGTTAAGAGTGATGTACAATATTCTGAATGTTATCCAGCTCCTTTAAAAATGGGAAGATCTCATAACTAGAAACATCCTTAGCTTACTATCCCCTATACTAGTCCAGTCACTCCAGAAAAATTTCTTCTATATAATGTATTCAAATGGTCATCTGGTTTTGCTTGTATTCCTCTACTGAGAAAGGAGATCATAGTACCCCTTCCACTTTCATCTTGCTCTAATTGTTAGGAATGTTTTTCCCCCTTTTGTCAAGTCTAAGTTTGTCTCTGTGAAATTTCCTTCCATGGCTCCTAGGTTTGCTCTCTGAATCCATACAGAACAATATTATCCAATGGCTCTGCTGACAATCCTGGGACTCCAAAAACCAAAATTCCATTTCCTGGCCATCTCTGCCTTCTGTAGGTTGTCTTTCCTCTCCATTAGGATGTGATTCTTGAGAACTCATTCTTGTAATTCCATTTGCAGCAGGCTAGTAGTTAGCAGTAGTAGGTGATTAATAAAATGTGATGGTCAGAAGTGAGTGCAAATAATCTAGGAATAGTCTGACCAGGGCAGAGTGCAGAGGGGTTATATTTCTCCGTCCCCGAACATGTTCCTCCTCCTAGCCAGGTTTGGGTACAACTTCATCCCAAAGCAGAAAAAAAAAGGTTAGAAATTATTGTTGACAACTATTTTTAAAGTGCTTGTATGTAGTTTGCAGATCAGCTATGTCAGGCCTGAAGGTAGTAATATTCCTCTTCCCGAGTTGAAATCTGAATTCAGACACTTAGTAGTTGTATGACCATGGGCAAGTCACTTAACAATGCTTGCCTTAGTTTCCTCATTTGTAAAATGAGTTTGAGAAGAAATAACACACTACTATAGCAAAGAAAACCTTCAGGGTCAAACATGACTGAAAGTGAGTGAACAACAACATATATTTTTCATTTTATTTTTTAATTAACAAGCATTTATCTTCTCCTTTTCAAGCCACCCTCCAATTTAAAAGAAAAAAAGAAACTTTTATAACAAATATGCATAATCAAACAAAAACAAATTCCATTGTTTCTCATATACAAAATTATCCCATTCTGCATCTTGAATCCAGACCAACCAAGATTCCAGAATACTGGTGCTGACAATTGTGGTTTTCTTATTTGTTTGTTTTTTTGACCAGATGTTTGGTCCTTGCAGTAGGGAACAAGGATGATCAATAATCCCCTTCCCCATCTCAATCTGAAACCACAACAAGTGTGCAATTCAAAAATGCCAGGGACAAACATCATCATTATGCAGCATACAGATCCTCAACAGCTGAGCAAATAATGACTCCCTATAGGTATGTCCAACAGTTGGAGAAAAGAGTAAAAAGGAGATGAGCTTTCTAGACTTTTTTGAGTTTAGCAAATGTTTTTTAAACAAACTTTCATTTAAGCATGACAAACTTTGGAGATAATGTGCTATTACCTCTATTTTACAGTTAAGAAAAATAGAGCCTGAGGTTAAGGTATATGCCTCACCCCACATACCAAAAAGAAATTGCAAGTAGCTCTCAAGTCCAAGCCTTCCTTATATCAACTTTATATAGGTCCATTTTCAGTGTTGTTTTTCTCATTTACGGCGTGATTTAGAATTTTCAGAATTGACTGTATGGAAATGACCATTGAAATCAATGAAGTTGACATCATTGAGACACTGGGTAGAAGAGCAAAGAGAGTCTGGACAGTTTGGGTTTATAACTTTGGTGGGAAAGGCTAAGAAGTTTGAAAGAAACTTTTGGGGTTTAAGTCTAAAATCCCCTACAGTATCATGATCTTTGAAAAAGAAAATTCTATCCTTTTGGTTTGGATAGATGGAGAGAATTCCAAATCTGATTCATATATTATAAGGAATTCTCTCATTGGTTCTCATTCTGCCATTTAAAGTCTTTCTTGAATTTAGGTCTTCCCAATTCTAAATTTAATTCTCTAAGTCTAAATGCATACTTTGAAAAAATACATATTTTTTCTTGGTTTATATAGTACTAAAAAACAAGGTGGTGGATCACACTGCAAAAATAAGGGACATGGATTCTGAATACTCCATCTCCTAACTATGATTTTGTACTGTTTGTCCTCCATGCCTCAACATTCTTCATCTCCATTTGTTACTATAACTGGCTTCCCTCAAATGTCAGCTTAAATTCTACTTTTTTTCAACAGTTCTTTCCTGGTCCCAAACTATACCCATATACTCTTCCATTCTAGTGCCTTTCCCTCCAAGATTACCTCCCATCTACTCGACTCCCAAATGAGAATTCATCTTTCCCCTTTCCTACCTATCCTATTACTGTACAGGGCAACTCCATCTTTAAGTCCCTTAGGCTCACAACCTGGATTTCTCAATATCTCTCAATCTCTTTATCCAAGCTGTTGCCTGGTGTCTCTCTTTCACTTTTGCAACATCTCTAATACCCTTCTCTCTTTTGACATTGCCACCACTCTAGTGTAGACCCTTGTCACCTCATGCCTTAATTAAAGCAATAGCCTGCCTCAAGTCTCTCTAGACTCCAATCCATTCTACATTCAGCCACTGAAATGACTTTCCTTAAATATAAGACTGATTATGACACACACATGCACATGCATTCAATAAACTCCATTGACTTCAGATTTCCTTTAGGAGCAAATACAAAATGGTCTGTTTAGTATTCAAAGCATTTCATGGCATAATATTCTCCTACCTTTCCAGTCTCTTTATACCTTCCTCCCTAACATGTGCTCTTCAGTCCAATAATACTGGTCTCCTGAATGTTCCACACACAAGATACTCAATCTCTCAGCTCTAGGCATTTTCTCTGGTTGTCCAGTATGCCAAGAATGCCCTCTCCCTCTTCCACTCTTAACAACTGACCTCCCTAGAATTTTTTATGTCCCAGCTAGAGTCCTACCTCCCACAGGAAACTTTCCCCAACCACTCTTAATTCCAGTACCTTCACTGTTAATTATTTCCTACTTATCCTGCATATAACTTATTGTGTAAATATTGTTTTGCATGTTGTCTCCTCCAGTAAACTAAGTTTTTTGAGGGCAAGGATTGTCTTTTACCTCATTTTTTCCCTCCCAGAACATAGCAGAGTGCTTAGTACAGAGTAGACATATAATGAATGGCTATTAAATTGAATTTCTTTTGTGTATTCTTCATTTTTTCCCTTGAAACCCAAGTAGGTTTCCTTCATTTAAAAACACTAATGGCAGATTTGGTCAGAAATGTGTTAATTCTCTTTTTTTTCAGAACTGTTTCTAAGGATTTCTGCAACACAGGGTATAATGGCAATTTAAAGCATTATTGAGGCATTTTTAACAACAAAAAAGGTCAATGAACATTGTTTCCAAATTCCACATTTAGTAATGTCTTACAGAATGATTAAGACTTAACATTTTCCTTTAAAAAAAAAAGCTAAGTTTCCAAGGTTCATAGCATTAGATTTGATTCTCAAGTCACAAAACCAGAAGTCTTTCTGTCTTGACCACAAGTTTTGATCATTATCTTATAATAATGATTATAATAATTATGATGACTATAACAATAAATTATATTTACAGTTCTTCATCTTAATCTCACTCTTTTCTTTTTTAAAAAAATAAAGTCTATTTACTTCCAGTAAGATCCAGTTTCCTCCCCCAATTTTAATTTGTGACAAATAATTCTCAAAGTTTCATCCTTAGGCTTTTATATTTCTCATTGAGTCTGTCACTGGAACATTGTTTTTCCAATAATTCAAAATGTAAGCAATTGATACAAATGAATAGAAACAAATAAATAGCTGGAGAAATATCCAGAGCTCATGGGAAGATTGTGCCAAATACAATAAAACTGACAACTCTATGAAAGTGAATTTGCAAATTTAATGCAGATAAACAGATTTATATAGATAAACCCAACCAATGACAGATATAACTTAATGAGCTAAGGAATAAATGAGCTAAACAAAGTAATAACAGAATTTAATAGAAGAACAAAGGATCTAGACTATCAAGGGAACAAAAGGGAAAAAAGGGAAGAAATGATTATTCTAATCTTTCTATTGTTATTATTGTTCAGTCATTATTCAGTTGAGTCCTATTCTTCCTGACCTGTTTTGGGTTTTGTTTGTTTGTTTTTCGTTTGGTTTTTTTTGTTTTTTTGTTTTTTTTTTTTGTGGCAAAGATATTGGTGTGGTTTGTCAATTCCTTCTACAGTTCATTTTTTTTTACATATGAGCAAACTGAGGCAAAAAGTATTAAGTGACTTGCCTATGATCACACAGCTAATAAATGTCTGAGTTCAGATTTGAACTCAGGAAGATGAGTCTTCATAACTCAAGTTCCTGGCACTTTATCCATTGCAACACCTAGCTGCCCTTCAAACTCTATTACAAAAATCAAATTATCCAAAGACTGTGATACTTGATTAAACACAGAAAAGTTCAAAGAAACAAACTAAATAAAGAAGATTCAGAAATAACTGCCCTTAACCCACTATTTGATAAACACAAAACACAAATGTTTATATCAAATGTCTCTGATAAAGTTTGGCTATACATATATGTAGAAAACAAATATATAAGACCAAAAGCTAACTCCCAGGTATCCAAATACACCAATTAGAGAATGACTAGCCAAATTATTGTACCCAAATATCATAGCATATTAATGTGAAAGAAATGAATAAAGAGAATGATTGAAAGGTTTATATGAACTGATTAAGGGTCAGGTAAGCAGAACCAGGAAAACAATATACACTTTGACAACATTGTAATGGAAATAAGAACAGCAAGTCAGATAAAATAAATGTTACAGAATTATAACAATTACAATGAACAAAACTTGGTCAAAAAGAAGAGATATGAGAACTCATCTCCCCCATTCCTTTTCAGTAGGGGATCATGGATATGGGATTTTTCAACATAATTTTTGATTCATAATTTCTGGATATTTTCCTTTTTTGTTTCCTCCATTATTTATTATAAGAAATGCCACTGGGATAAAGAAAGAGAAACTCAGTAAGAAATAAAGATGATATAAAAATATAACGTTTATTTTTTTGAAAAGCTTGAAGGATTGCATACAAAACACTCTTCCCTCCCCCAACACTCTTCATTCAGTCTTCTTGGCAATTCTATTTTCTTCACTTGGCTTTCTTCCCTTCTTCCCTCCCCTGCTGCTTCATTTACAACAGAGGAGCTATGGAACTCTTGAATGGCAAGTGGCACCTATATAAGCCATTAGTCACCTTAAGCTGAAAGCCAGAAGACCAAACTCTGGGAAGAAATACCTTACCAGTCAAGTTGAGGACTTTGAATTGGACACTCACACAGATTCTTTGAGCTGTGATGATCAGGGTTAGGACAGGCAAATTTTGCTGTGAAATCTATTTGCTACAGGTGCTGTGTGAATTGGATGAATACCATCAGTTTGGGAAAGGCATCTAGTTCAGTAGAAAATTATGTTAGAATTTTAAGTTTCAGCTGCATCTCTTATGAGTGATGTACTTCACCTTGGTCTCAGTTTCCTTCAATTGTAAAAGTAAACAAAATAATATTTGTACAAGATACCTTCTTCAGTTTTTTGAGGATGACACTTTTTGAAATGTGCTATAAAAGTGAGCACTTAATATTCTGTAAATACTGTGAGCAAAATATAATATTTTTGACTCTTATTATATCAGAATTTAATATTTGGTAAAGTATTCCTTACAAGCTTTTCCTTATCCTTTTGTGGTTATTATTGGGAAAGAAGAAACTATTTTCCTAATATTACATGATTTAGATCTGGAAGAGAATTGGATATAATCCTTTTCAGAGATGCCTAACTTGCAGAGCTTACAAAATTACTGAGTACAGTCCAAATCAGATAAAAATTTAATTGGGAAATGTTTAACAAAATAAATAAAAATACAACACAATACGGACAAAGTTAATTGTTGGCTTTCCAAGCCAACATGTCACCCTCAGGGATCCATTCTGTTTGATAATGATGTCATTCATCTAGTCCAACCATCTAATTTTTAAAGATGGGAAAATTAAGACTAATATATTGGAAATGACTTCTCCAACATTATACAGATAGTCAATAGCAAAACAAAGTTATAAACCCATGTCTTTGCTTAATCTTTCTCAAAACTTAACTGTATTCTTCCTTTGAAAATAGTAAAAAATTATAGACCCAGTTAGAATTGTATTTATTTACTTTTTTTGGAATTGTCTTAAAAGATTTCATTAAAGTACTAATTCACAACAGCAATTTAAATAATTATAAGGTATTTAAAATAGGGGAAAGGAAGGAATGGGAATGATCATTTATATAGCACCTACTATGTGACAAGGACTTTGCTAAAATTTTTTTATAAATATCCATTTGATCTCCAGAACATCCCTGTGAGATAAATATTGTTATTAATCCTGTTTTACAATTACAGAAACTGAGGTGAACAGAGGCTTATTGATATAGCTAATAGGTATCTATGGCTTCACAGTAACTTGCCTTCCAAATTTCAGGCCCAACACTCTATATACCATGCCATAAGCTGCCTGTCATTAGGTTAATGGACATGATTACAAATTCTACAACGTTTAATGTCTTTATGCTATGATAACTATTCCTCATAAATCTTAACCTCATTCAAATACTTCATGAATTTATCTACAAATAGAATTTACTTGTGTTTTCACAGAGCTTTCCACCAATGCAATTAAAACTCTAGTTCATTTCTTTTATGTATCGAATATTCTTCAGCTAACACCTTTGAAATTTTTCAAATAGAACATCAAAAATGAAAATATTAATTTTAATATTAATGTGGTATTAAAAGAACTTTAAAGGGGCTACAACCTGATCATTTGTTGAGTATATTACAAAGAGGATTCCTTTATGTATGCGCTATATGAGTGGAGATAAAGTTCTTAAATTTAATAAGAAAACTTTTTCAAACACAAAATCTCATCCAAAAAGAGAAAATTATTACAGTGTTTAACTGAGTTATCACTTTTTTAGTAAAGGTCATTTTTTCATGTAAGAGTTTGACATCATGGCTGCTTTTGTATAATCCAATTCTCCAGTTCTATGACTCTATGAACTTACATTAGCAAGAAAAAACTCTTTTCATTTGTTTTTGCTTTGTTTCATTACACTGACATCTTAGTACAAAGTAAAAAGGCAAGACGTTATTGTTGGGTTTTTTTAGATATTTCATTTAATTATTGTATTTCCCCTAGGAAATTGCATGTGTGAAGAAACAGCTAAATGAATAGCATCTATGGAAATATGCAATGATTTATAGTTCAGAAATCCTAAACTTAAAGCATTTTACCCTGATCCACCTGCATGCAATTTTCATGAAGACTCGTTAAATTTTTAATAGGACTACTGAGTACTCTGGTGGACAAGGTCAGTTGTAGGCTTGTTAACCATTCCTGAAGATTGGGAATGTTTTATAAAGTGAGAGTAACAGAAGGCAGAGAAAACAATGGAGAAGAAGTATTTGAATACTGCAAGTTAAAATGTAAATCCTCACTCATAAGACTCAAATGCTAAAAATGCAAAATAAATATTATATTTTGGGACATGCAGCTGTGAGCAGAAAATTGGTTGGCATTTCTATGATGACTTTTCCAAATTTATCCAATAAATCCCCCACTTAGCAATTTTGAAACAGTTTGACTAGCTATACACTTACAATTACATTCGCTAAAATCTGCCACCAGATATGGTTGTATTAGGTACAGGAAAAAAAAAGGAAAACAAAAAATATTTTTTCTCAAAAAGTGATAACTCAGTTAAACACTAGTGATTTTGAGGAAAGGAGGTAGGAGTAATTATTTATTTAGAAAGACTTCTTACTTCAAATTTAGGAACCTTTTATCCAAATGGGTCATTAATATAAGACAAACATAAAAAGACAAAATATTTGGAAATCTTTGGAAATTCCAATAAAAATCTGTAGAGCTCAGGCAAAAGCAAAAGGGATCATGCTTTCCCCAAATCTAACTTCTACTGACTCTGAAAGCTATATTGTTACATGGAAAAACTGCAGTGTCTACAACCTGGGACAGAAAGTATTTTTCTGGCTCATTTCCTTGTCCCTAAACTAAAATTACTGAAGGGTAAAGGAAATCAGATAAGATTCCTAATTTCTCCCCTATTTCAAATAACTTCAGACCAAAGAGGGACTTTAGAAAACCATTTTCTTAAATAACCCTTACTTTCCATCTTGGAGTCAGTACTGTGTGTTGGCTCCAAGGCAGAAGAGTGGTAAGGGTAGGCAATGGCGGTCAAGTGACTTGCCCAGGGTCACACAGCTGGGAAGTGGCCGAGGCCGGGTTTGAACCTAGGACGTCCTGTCTCTAGGCCTGGCTCTCAATCCACTGAGCTACCCAGCTGCCCCGAGACAGAGAAATTTTAAAAAATTAAATTTAAAAATATTTTCCCACCTCTGAATTGAGACAATTAGCATTGTTAAAGTACCTACTATTCAAGAAAACCAAAATATAGATATAGACAGGAAAGAAAATAAACAGCAGCAATGACAAAATTAAATGAGGCAAAGGCCAAATTAGGCAATATTAAAAATTGATCCGTTCCAAGTTCATTTACCCTTAGCCTTAGAATGCTGATAGATCATCTAAGCAACTACTCCTTCCCCCAGTGGCATTATAATCCAACCGCAAATGTTTATTGGATGCCTAATATGTGTGTGAGGCTTATTATGTGCTGGGGGGGGCAGTTTTGAGATTCATAGCATACCACACAGCAAGAATAAACCTTAACATTTGTCTAATACAGGATTTTTAACATTTTGTGATTTGAATCCCTTCAGAAGTCTAGTGAAACCTTTATAACCCTTCTTAAAATTATTTATTTAAATGTATAAAATTAAAAACATTACAAAGGAAATCAATTACAGTGATATACAGTTATTAGAATATTTTTAAAAGCAAGTTTATGATCCTAAATTAAGAATGCCTGTAATAGTTACCTCATATTAAAGCTCTCATGTTTATTTAGCAGCAAAGTGGAGTTCATATCCAAGTATCATGCTTTACTACTTTAATATGTTATCCCTGCTATGTTAACCCTATTCCAGGTCCAGGCCAACTTTTAGAAAATGGTCCAAGTCTTACTTCATAAGGTGATAATAAAGATATTTAAGATATCTATTATGCAAGAGATATTTAAGGAAAACAATAGGATTAGACTGATTACTTTACTGCATAAGGAGATAATGAAACTATTTAAGATATCTATGAGACTTGACAGTACCTAAATTATTCAGAATACTTAAAGTATGGAAGATATTTAAGAACTTCATCACTAATACCAAGGGAATTAATGAAAAATAAATGTGAAGGATGGAGGCCTAGTGTTACCAGATCTCAAATTACACTATAAAGCAGTGATTATCAAAAGTACATGGCACTGACTTAGAGATAGAAGGATGGATCAAAGGAATAGACTTGAGGTAAATGACAGAAGCAAGATAGTGTTCAATAAACCCCCAAATCCCAACTTTTGGGACAAGAATCCACTATTTGACAAAAACTAATGGGAGAATTGGAAAACAGTATTGGAGAAATTGGACTTAGAGCAACATCTTATACCCTATACCAGTGGTTCCCAAACTTTTTTGGCCTACTGACCCCTTTCCAGAAAAAAATATTACTTAGTCCCCTGGAAATTATTTTTTTTTATTTTAATAGCAATTAATAGGAAAGATAAATGCACCTATGGCCATCACCCCTATCCTGGATTGCTGCAGCACCCACCAGGGGGCGGTAGCGCCCACTTTGGAAATCACTGCCCTATATCAATATTAACTCAGAGTGGGTAAATGACTTAAATATAAAGAGGAAAATCGTAAACAAATTAGGTGAACATAAAATAGTATGTTAATACTATTGGAAAGGAAGGAATTTAAGGCCAAATAGGAGATAGTGAACACTACAAAATATAAAATGAATAATTTTGATTATATTAAATTAAAAAGTTTCTATATAAACAAAACCAGCGCAACCAAAATTAGAAGGGAAGCCTTCAATTGGGAAAAATTTTTATAACACAAACCTCTAACAAAGGTCTAATTTCTCAAATTTACAAGGAGCTAAGTCAATTGTACCGAAAATCAAGCCATTCCTCCAATGGACAAATGGTCAAGGGACATGAATAGGCAGTTTTCAGATAAAAAATCAAAACTAAATTAAGCATAGGAAAAAGTGTTCTAAATCTCTCATAATTAGAGAAATGCAAATCAAAACAATGCTGAGGTACCACCTCAGACCTAGAATATTTGCCAATATGACAATAAAGGAAAATAATAAATGTTGGAGGTGTTGTGGTGAAATTTGGACACTGATGCATTGCTGGTGGAGTTGTGAATTAATATAACCATTCTGGAAGTCATTTGGAATTGTGTGAAAAGGGCTTTGAATGAATGTATACCCTTTGATCCAGCAATACCACTAATAGGTTTGTACCCCAAAGAGATAATAGGGAAAAATACTTGTACAAAAATATCCAAAGCTGCACTCATGGTGGCAAAAATATGGAAAATGAAGAGCTGTCCCTTGATTGGGGAATGGCTGAACAAATTGTGGTATATGATGGTGATGGAATAACCTCTGCTTTAAGGAATGATGAACTGGAAGATTTCTATATTAACTGGGAGAACCTCAATGAACTGATGCATAGTGAAATGAGCAGAACCAGGAGACCATGTACACAGAAAGTAAAACACTGTGGAATAATATGATATAATGGACTTTGCTCCTAGTAGCAATGCAACAAGTCAGAATACAGAATGAAGGACTTATGAGAAAGAATGCTATCCTCATTCAGAGAAAGAACTGTGGGAATAGAAATGCGAAAGCAAAACATATGACATCACTTATCACATGTATATATGGGTGTGTGATTTGGGGTTTAGGCTTTAAAAAATTGCTGTATAGCAAAAATGAATAATATGGAAATAGGTATCAAGTGATAACATTCATGCAACCCAGTATGCTGGCTCTGGGAGAGGAGAGGAAAGAGGGGAGAGAAAGAAAGTGAATCATGTAAACATGGGAAAATGTTTTTTTTTAATTAATAAATAAACTCAAAAAAATAATCCATACTGAAAAAAAATAGATAGGAACTTTATCACTATTAGGGCAATGAATTTGAGTATACATAAGTAGAGAGAAGGGAATGAGTTGAATATTATGGAATGATACCGAATAAAACAAGACTTACATAAACTGATACAAAGTGAATTGAGCAGAACCAGGAGAACATTTTACATAGTGACAATATGTTTTGCTGATCTCTGAATGATTTACTTATTCGCAGTAATTCTGTGATCCAAGACAGTCCCAGAGAATTATGATGAAAAAAATGCCATCTGCTCTCAGTGCAAGAACTGATGGAATCTGAATGCACACCAAAGCATACTATATTTCACTTTCATTCTTCATTTTTTAAATTTGAGATAACTTTTTTTTAAACCCTTACCTTCCATCTTGGAATCAATACTATGTATTGGTTCCAAGGCATAAGAGTGGTAAGGGTAGGCAATGAGGGTCAAGTGACTTGCCCAGGATCACACAGCTGGCAAGTGTCTGAGGCCAGATTTGAACCCAGGACCTCCCATCTCTAGGCCTAGCTCTCAATCCACTGAGCCACCCAGCTGCCCCCTAAATTTGAGATATCTTCCACAAAATGTTTAACATAATTATTCATGTAAAATCTCTTTCAAATTGCTTTCCTTCTCTGGGATGGGGCAGGTTTAGAAAAAGAGAATTGAACTTCAAAATATTTTTAAATGAGTGCCAAAATTGTTTTACATATAATTGTGGATAAATAAAATATTATTAAAAATTAAGTGACTTATGTAAATAAGTAGCTCCCTCTAGCATTTCAAATTCTCTTTTTTAAAAGTTTCAAAGTTAAACCCTTTTCCAATCTAGAAACTCCATCCTAGGGCAATCTTGATTTAGACTCCCTGTTCTCTAAGCAACCACCAGAATGTTATATTTCTTCCACTGAGGAGAATAATTTTTTTCTTGTATTCATCCTAATTTTTGCCTCAATTTTCAAAATCGAAATAGACTTGTTTGGGTCTTTAACAAAGTGATATATTCAGTAAGACTATTCAGTGGATCAAAATACACCTGGCTGGATAATGCCGTAATATGACAAATTTCTTTTAACTACATAGGTAGACCAATCTCCCTAGTTTTTAGTCAAACTTTGTGGTCTAAAAATGTATAATGAGGAAGGATCAAATGAAAACAGGTTGAAGCCTGGGAACTGGAAGCTATTAAAGGTCTTCATCCAGAATCAGCCACTGATTTGTTCTGTTGCCTTAAGCAAATGACTTAAACTCATTTTAAAGTCATTTGCTCTGCTGGGGCTGACATCATCAATTCAGTTGAAAACAAACTCCAAATATATGGTTGCAAAGACACAGTAGGGAAATAAATCAATTTGCCAAATGGAACATGGCCAACATAAGAAGTGAAAAGCAAAAGCTAAAGAGAGTGGAATCATTCTCACACGTTAGCCACAGCCATAATGAAAACAGAAACAGTATTTAAAGACTGAATCTTTGGGAACCATCTTTCTATCATGTCAGCAGCCAGACCAGGGCTTCCCAATCCTACCTGTGCAAATCCAAATGCTAGGGACTCTTAAGTGTACCACAATGATCAGAAATATCACACATAAAAATAATATTATATTAGATGATATTAGTAGCAATACTCTAATACACTAATGAATATTATCAAGAACACAAAACTGAGAAGACTAAACATTCCATTTTTAAAAAGACTAATGAGCCTTCTTTCTGGGGTCACCACTGAATGGAGAATTTATCCTTTGCTCTATAGATATTCAAGTCAACTGTTTGCATTTTTGACACATCACATGCATGATGTTTATTTGGCAGCTGGACATCCTCTATATTTAGCTCATTTCCTCTACAGTTTCATACTATAAAACAACCCTAGAGGTCTCAAAAGATGCTTCTTGAGTTAAAATGAAAACCCTGTTCGTCGTCTGAAATAAAAACTGATGCAGCAAAAGTTAAAAGGTTCCAGGAACAAGACAGCTATACCATAACTAAATAACTTGGACTACAATCCCAAAGACAAAATTATAGTGCTTCATGGTTCTTTTCTTGGATGTTCTAGGGAATGAGAAATGAATTCAGAAACTTTGACCACTAAAGACCACTAATTGAACCACTACTTGCCTTCTTCCCTTGTACCATTTGTGGACAGAGTAATAAGGTTGGTCACAAGTTCCATTTTATTTTTATCATCTCTGAGATCATAGGATCATAGATTTAAAACTACAAGGGAATTTAGAAGCCAGTGAATCCAATTCCTTCATTTTACACATGAGGAAACTGAGTCACAGAGATTAAGCAAATAGTCCAACTGATTCTCTGCCATTAGAATACAAGACTTGCATTCAAACCGCTTCCCACTTAGTACATTTAGAAATAATTTGAAGTATAGCTTTTAAGAATGGGGCATCACCTATAGAAAACAATAAAGTAAATGGTGTTAGTAGAATTCTCACATCAGATTATAGTTATGATATATCCAAAGGAAATTCTGATGATTACCACATTAATGTATAGTTGAGAAAAGGTTAAGTGATGTGTGTAGGTCACACAGCTTCTTAGTGTCAGATCTGGTACTAGGTCTCAAGTCCTCACTCTGGTCTATTATTTCTGCTATGTAAGACTGGCTTCAAATAAACAGTACTGTAGACAGTTAATAAATAACAAATGACAATAAGTACGTTTCCTATAAAGTGGCTTACTTATAAGTATAAAAATATAAATACATACAAGTAAAACTTTATGTGTGCGCTCATCTAAGAAAGAGTCACTTCTTTATTAGAAGAAGCTGTGTTGAATAGTAGACTCAGAAACTCTTTGGTGACCAGTCTGGCTAAGGTTACAGAGGCTCATTACCAGACAGTTGCCTACTGAATCTTTTTATTCCTAGACCTTTTTACATTATTCAATAAGGAGTTGTTGTGAATTACTCTTTGTCCCACTCCCCATCACTAACCTGTACATATTCTTTGAGAGACAGAGAAAATTCTTATCAATTGGGGAAAAAATGTACTTTAAAATTTTTTTAAAAAACATGTTTTTGTTTAGTGGCAGGGACTTATTTGGGCACAATTGGCATTCAACATATTACAACAGAGACAAGACCATAGATTAACAACATACTTTCTTCTAAAAGAAATCAATTAAACTATGTTGAACTCCTATCACATGCAAAGTATAATAGGGAATAGAAAAATATATAAAAACATGACTTCATATTAACTCCATCTTACAATAGTGTCCATATAAAATCAAGTTATTATGGTATTCATCTCTCACCAGTAAACAATGAAACAACAGATTTTCCCTTTTCTTTCTCTGCCTTGATATTATTGTTACGTTAGTAGAGAGTAGGATGAGCTATAGAAGTAACGCACTTTTTTTCTTTTATTATGGCTGAGAAATGATAGGGGGTCATAATATTTCTTGATTCCTTTCTACACAATTTTCTAGTAACAGTAATCCACACCCAGATTATGGTCACAAAGTAGATCATTGGAGTATCTTAATCTCAATTTTCTGGTAAAGAAATAAAAAGTATTAAGTCATAATACTGTAGCTAAAAGAAACTTTACAACAATTATTTTAAAGATGAGAACAGAAAGCCAGAGAGGTCTGGTGTCTTGCTCAGCTTAAACAGTTACTAAGAACTTGAACCTGGGTTTTATGACTAACTCCAATGTTCTTTCATTATGTCTGACTGTCCCAAAATTTGAGAGTTCAATTAAAAATGTATAGTAAAGATTTATTCCCCATAGATAATAATTGCTTTTATTAAAAGTAAGTCAAATCCAAGTCACTAGTAATAATAAAAAATATTAACAAAAACAGCTCTGTGTTCTCATCTCAATCTTAATAAATTCATAAGGATGATAAAAACATAAACAACCAGTGTTGAGAGGTTGTAAAAAGTCAATGCATTGGTATATGATGGAGCTATGAGTCAAAGTGTTCTGCAAAAAAATTTTTGGGTTATGTGAGAAAAATCATTAAACTATTCATATTCTTTCACCATATAATGTTGTTGTTGGGCATATTTTCTAAGGAGGTCAAAACCAGATGGAATAATTTTATTTACATATAAATATACACATACATATAGACATGTAATAGCCCATTTTATGAAATCTAGAAGCTAAAATAGAAATGTAAATCATCAACTGGGAAATGACTAAAACTAATTTCATTACACAAATGAAAAACTATATAATTAATATGTCCAAAACCAATTTATATAAGGAGTTTAGAGAAATGGGAGAATTGAATAAATTGAGTTGTGCATAGAGAAATAAGTAGAAACAAGGGAATAATATACACAATGACCTTACTCCCACCACAGCTAACATAAAGGAATAAAAAATAAGGATTGATTTGGATATGTATATTTAGGATGACTTCTCTACAAGGATGATATTTCTCAGGCTTAAAGTATTTGTTCAAAGCATAGAATGTTGGCTTTAAATGTATAGCACCCATTTAAAGGCACTTGTAACTCGTGGATTCTGTCAAAAATATTTTTAATCCAATTGCACATACATCTAATTAAAGGGATAAGAAATTACACAATGTGCCTTTCAATGCTAAGATCCCTAACTCCTGACTTCGGTGGTTAAGGGAAAGATATATTAGCGGATGATTTTCACTTGGTCAATAGCAAGTGAAGGTAAGCTAGGGAAGAAAGTTACCAGTTTCTCAATGATTCTGACATTTGACCAAAATGCCAAAAAAGAGAAGTTGTTTGATAAGAGTCACCTCCAGGTGATTTTCAAAGAGGGTGGCCAAACTGTAAGTTTTTGATTGTGAAGAGATACAAGTAATGCCAATGGTGTCTTCTCTAGAAAATAATGCTGTTGTCCTCTGTTCATATACTCATTGTGTTATGTTATTCTTAGGAATTATCTTTAAAATAATGTTCTTAGCCTTGAAAACTTTATAACACAAAAGAATATCCTTAGTAAACCATAAGTCCAGAGTGATGATTTCATTAAAAAAAAACAGTAACAGTATGTGTGTGGTGTGAATTTTTTTGTTTGTTCATTTTATTACTCCTTATAATAAACTCCTCTGAAATATACCATGCTGTTTGTGGCAGCTTGAAAAGATAATTGTATGTTAATACAGAAAGACAATGCTTAAAAATTCCCTCCCAAATACACACAGCTGGCTAGATAGATACATGTGTGTGTATCTGTAGCCACAAGTTTTCACAACGAAATTCATAATCTCAGAGAATCTATGTGTCATGTCTATGATGATTTGAGGCATATATTTTACTCTTCTGTTTGAATCTACTTAAATAATACTGAACAGTCATGTGAATTTCTCAAGACTAAAGATGTCAAAAGTTTTATACAGTAAGATATGTAAAATAACTATAGGTTACCATTATATTTAAGTCAGAGATGCCTGTAACTGATATATTACTAAATGTGTGTTTTTGTTCCTTTTTTTTTTTTTGGTAACCATCATTTTCCTAAGAAAAAAGAAAAAATGGATAAATATTATCCCAAAGAGAGACCTTCATGATATTTGGCTTTAGGACCACCCTGAAAATGGAGGTCATATTAATGATGAGACCCTTGTTCTAGCTTTTGCCAGAATAACTGAGAATCTTAAGAAGTTTTTGGCAGCAGAAAGAGCTGAAAACAATGAAGTGTATCTCTATATTAAAGCCGAACTCAAAATTCCATCTCTTAATGTGAAATGAAACAAGATGATCACCTTCCAATAGAAGGTGCTTACATATGGGAAGAAATTATTTGGAGAGAAAGAACTCCAGACTTGTAGTCAGATGGAAAAGGTTCAAATATGAGGCCTGCCACTTATTAGCTGTGTTACTTAATAACAACGATAATTATGCCTATAATGACAAAATCATTTAAGATTAACGAATTGGTATACTCTTCATGAGAACGATCTTAAGTGGTACGATATTGGTAGCAGGAAAAAAAAAAGCAAAACAAAATTTTGGCTGAGAGTCAGGAGACCTGGGTTCTAATTTAGCTAAAGTATTACTAGTAAAAATCATGCCAAGAGGGGAGCTAGTTTATAGAACTCCTGAATGTCAACTTCCATTTTAGAAGAAGAAAATTTTGTATTCCCTAGGCCAGTGATGGGCAAACTTTTTAAAGAGGGGGCCAAAGGAAAGGAAATGCTCCTCTGTCAGTCTGTTTTTAAGGCAACTCTTTAAAAGTTTCATTGATTTGTATCCTACTCGTATTCGTCAGATTAGGAATAATGTTTAGCAGTCCGATAGAACATTTCAGGGGGCCGCCTCTGGCCCAGGGCTGTAGTTTGCCCACCACTGCCCTAGGCCATATAATCCCTTTTTTCCAAAAGAGACAGATAATATTCTAAATAATACTTTCTGTCTTCTAAATATGAGGCTGATCTTCCAAATCTGAAAAGATAGGACAAAAAAGAAAACTAGGCTAATATAACGAGATAATCAATATTAAAGCTAAGATATTGGATTAGAGGCAGCAATGCATCAGAGCTCTCTCAATATTCCCCTCTAAGCAACTTTAAAATAATACCTCGAATCCAATTTTGAAGCAGCAAACATAACAAAAGGTCAGGGTGAGACATTTCTAATATCCTTAGAAAACTTAGGAGGTAAGCAGAAAAGGTTTATAATATCAGGATAGAAGTCTGTTCCACAGTACACACTTGTAGTTCAGTCAATAGGGGTAGCAACAGAAGCAGCAGCTTCAGGAGTTCTCAGCCCAGAGACAGTAAAGCAGTCAGATACTTGATCAAAAAGAGATTTTCACAGAGGACCTGTTGCTAGCAATGGGTAGAACTGGCAATCATTGACAATTCTATTGTATATATCAATTCTGTGTTGCAGTTTCAGGGAGCATATGAACACTTCACATTTGCTCACAGGGGAGCCGGGGTCCTGGTCTCAGTTCCAAAGCATGAAAGAAAACTAACACTTGTGGTATAGGGGATCAGAGGTCCCTCCTAGACAAAAACCAGAGTACAATCCAGGAGAACAGTGACCACTCTCTACCTGGATCACACCACTCTGGAAGCACTAAAAGCTTGCAGACCCCTAGAACTAGCTCTAAAAACAGCAACACACACACACACACACACACACACACACACACACACACACACACACACACACACACACCTCTTTAATCTTGGGACAGAGCCTCCCCCCTCCCAGGTGAGCAGAACTCAACTTTAATAAAAAGTTCAAAGTCAAGAAATAGTGTGGGAAAATGAACAAATGATTTTTAAAAATCATTAAAACATAGTATGGTGGCAGAGAAACCAAGACACAAAATAGAAGATAAGAATGTAAAACCAGTTATAAGTAATGTCTCAATTAAAAAAAAACTAATGGACACAATCCCAACCAGAATTCTTAGAAGAGTAAAATAAAGAGATAAGAATGGTAGAGAAAAGATTGGGAAAAGAAACAGTAGTTATGCAAAAAAAAAAACAAAACTGTGAAAAGAGAATTAACAGCATGGTAAAAGAGGAACAAAAAGAATAAATAAAATAATATCTTAAATTTATTGAAGAAAAGACAATTTTTTAATTTGAATTTCTCAAATGGAAGCTAGTAACTTCACAAGGTATCAAAAACAAAATAAAGTCAAAGGAATGAAAAAATAGAATATGTGAAATATAAAAAACTAACCAATAAAACAGATAAAAAGATATGATTTTAAAATTATTGAACTTCTTGAAAACCAAGAGGGAAAAAGAGTCTAGACATTATATTTCAAGAAATTATGAAAGAAAACTACCTTGTTCTCTGAGAACTAGAGGGTAAAATAGAAGTTGAAATAATTCAACCATCACTTCTTGAAAGAAATTCCAATGAAAATTTCTTGGAATATTATTACCAAATTCTAGATCTCCCAGGTCAAGGAGAAAATAAAGAAGTCTTCTGAAGATAGCATTGATTTTACTGAGGTCTGAAGTATGTTAGCATTTATAAGAGGTTAAAGAGAGAAGGAAGAACATTTTAGATAATGAGGATAACCATTGATGGTAAAGAGATAGTAAATGGAACACAAGTGATGAAAAATAGGAAGTAATCCAGTATACCTAGACTGTAGAGCATTAGAAAGGAGCAATATGTTAAAAGATTAGAAATATAGAAAAAAAAACTAGGCTGTGAAGAATTTTAAATATCAAACAGAGAAACTTTTATTGATCCTAGAGATTTTGCAAAGGCATTAGAGTTTATTGAGGAGAGGTGGAGCAGATGACATGGCCATACCTGAGATTTAGGAAAATCACTCTGGTAGCAGTGTATAGAATAGTAGAAGAGAGACTTGAGGAGGGAGTCCTCAATAGCTCATGCTAGATGTAACAAAAGCCTGAAACAGGATTGTGGCTATATGAGAGGAGACAAAGGGAGTCTGAGGAAGAAGATAATAAAGGATTTATGAAGGCATTGGATAGGTGGTGAGACTGAGAGTGAGATTTTGAGAATGATAGATAGCAAAACTATGAATCTTAATGACTGAAAGGACAGTGGGACCCTCAGATTTTGAAATGGGGTAAATTTATGAAGAAATATAATAACATAAGTTTGGAACACAATGAATTTGAGAAATTAGAGTTTATTTATTTTTAAATTTTAAATTTAAAAACTACAATAGGCTGTTGATAATGAACGGTTAGATCTCAAGAAAAATACTAGGCTGAATATATAAATCTAGGAATGATCTTTACATAGCTGTTAATTGAACCCTTGAGAGCCCATGAGAAAAACCAAGTGAGGAAGTATATTGAGCAAAAAAGAGAAAAGAGCCTAGGACAAAGCCTTGGGGGACACCCACGGTTAGTAGTCATGGAATAAAGGAAGATCCAGTAAGACAGACAGAAAATAATGAGACTGTTTGGAGAAGAACCAGGAGAGAGATGTTATAAAACCCCAGAGATTAGAGAATATCCAGAAAGAGAAAATGGTCAGCAGTGCCAAATGTTTCAAAGATGTGATGGAGTATATGTTTTGTCAAGATATAGAAAAGAACAGTAGAAAGGGAGAAGAATTACTTCTGCTAATCATAGTTGGGACATTAAAGTCATAAATACAAGGATCAATGGTATGCATTATTTTCTCTCATGAAGAAATTATTTTAACTTTAAATGCAAAGCTGATAGATGGTTCCTATTCCCTTATTTAGATGGTGGCATTATCAGCAGAATGTATTTTGATTCTTGGGTTTGCTGAAGGTTGTTAACATTGGTTTGTCCAGCAAATTAAATGACCCTCTCTCACAAGTCATTTTCTTCATGTTTTTCCTCCCCCAAGATTCACAATTAATGCATCCTGGATAGAGAAGTTTATAGGACACTTGAAAGATTCCTGAAAGATATTAAAGAAGTTCTCTTTTTAATGAGAGAGAATAATGTGATGGACATAGTGCTGAACTTGGAGCCAGAGAACTAGGGTTTGTATCTCAGATATCCTATCTGTATGACCTTGAGTAAGTTGCTTAAGATCTTTAGACTTCATTTTCTCCATCTATAAAATGAGGAAACTGGATTAGATAACTTCTGAGATCTCTTCCAGCTCTTTATTAATCCATAAAATTATCAACAGCTTTAAGATTATTTTAAACTATTCTAAATCCCTTAAATACTATACTTTTTAGCTATTCTATTCTGCATCATTCTCAGTATAAATCAGATCAGATCACTCTACTACACGTAAGTGATTAGCATTCACTGAAGATATCCATGCCATTTCAGCGTTCTTCTCTCATTGTTCCTTCCTTCTAGACCTGCATTCTGGGAATAAATTAACCTTACTTAATTACTATCTCAAATTTTACTCTGTCTCTCTGAATCCATGATTCAAGACCTTTCTAATGTTGGGAAGTCCCTCAGCATCTGTGGTCTTTCTATGATTAAACATCCTTCCACCATAAAGAACCTCTTCTGCCATTGGTGATTTCTTCTGGGATCCTCCATTTGGGAGATGAGCTCAGGGAAGTCATGCTTCATTTCCCTCACAGCTAGGCTTCTCATAGGTCAGTCTTTACCACAGTGGTCCTGTGTAGATTCCCTTCTCATGTATTGTTATCTTCCCCTATTAGAATATAATCTCCTTCTGGGCTGGGGCTATTATTGATTTTGCTTGTGTTTTTCTCTTTAGTGTTTAGCATAGTACCTGCCACATAGTAAGATCTTAATACATGTTTGTTGCCTGCCTGGCAGATATTGTAAAAACAACTTTATGTTTTCTCCAGGCTAACTAATTCTAACTAAAGTTCCTTTAGCCTTCAGCCCAGAAATTAATATAGTTATTTTTATACCTCCAAATACATCATACAATAAGGTCCCCCCTTTAATTATTAGTTAAGGCTTTAATCCTTTTCATAAAGATATTTAGGAAAGAGTGATTAAAATTATATTTTGAAAGTATTGTCTATACCAGTAATGACAAACCTATGGCATGGGTGCCAAAGATGGCACACAGAGTGCTCTCTGTGGGCATGTGGCCACCCTCCTCTCACCCAGAGTACATTACTAGAAAGGCAGAGTGAGCAGGGCAGAGCTACTCCCCTCCCCCTCTCCACCATGCCTGATGACATTTTTCTCACATCTCTCACCTTTCTGCCCAGTAGCCCAATGGCAGTGCACAGGGGGAGAGTGAGGTCATGGTGGGTCCCAGCAATCTATCTCTAAAAGGTTCACCATCACTGGTCTATACTTATGGCTCCAAAGAAGAGATATTAGAAAATATCCCATTTCAGACTACTATGGTTTTGCTGATTTCTCTCCTTTTTCTTTATTTTTTTGTCTTTGAAATAGCATTTGTAATATGGGGTGGATATCTGGGAGGAGAAAGAGGAGAGATATCAGAAGAAATTGTGGTGATATTTTAAAAGGCATCAATACAATTAAAATATTAACTTTTACTTTTAAAAATTAATTTAACTTTATTAAATTAAAGCTATAATAATTAGCATATAATAGAGGGAGAAAACAAAAGAGGGGGTCTTAATCTGATGGTAATAGAGAAGAGATACTCTAAACAAGGTACCCATAGAACCCGAAGAGAAAAGATACTGATAGTTTTGCTTTGGTAGAATGATCTACATTACATTGTCCAGAGAGAGAGAAAATTATAAAATCACTGTTCCAATATTTTATTTCTATTTGAATTATTCTTTTTAAATTAATAATAGAATTAATAAAGTTCTATTAAATTTCTATTAAAGCAAAATTTTAATGTTGAATAAGTTGCATAGGCTTCTCTACCAGGTGTTTCTTATTCTGATAGAATTCCAATTCTAGACTCATAAAAGCAAAGTCAAAACATAATTTGAAAGATGATCCAAATCAATAACTGAAATATTAGCATAATAATTATCCAAATAAGTAGTCATAATAACAAAATTTTAACATTCTATATAACTTTACAATTCTCAAAACAGTCTCACATGTTATTTAGCTTATATTATAGATAAAATCCACCTGTAATTAAAAAATTAATAAATTGGCAACACTTGGTGATGACTGGTTCTCAAATTCATGATTTTGCTTATACAATTAATAATTATTTTTTAGCAACATCTCATTGCACATCCAAATGCTATGTTGAAAGGACAACAATTAACTTCAAGAATGAAAGAGAAGGAATATTTTCAAATGAAAGCTACATTGTGTTGAACTGATTCTTTCTAGATATTGAGCCACTTCTGTGGAATATAAGAGAAGTGGTATTAGATGGGGTATTAGACTCTGCCACCAATAGCTCTGTGAACTTGGGATAGTCACCTCACCATTGCAGCTTCTGCTTCCTAATTTTTTGAAACTAAATTACTTCCAAGGTCCCTCTTAGTACTAATATTTCATGTTTTATAATTTCATTAGATTTAAGAAACATTTGTAATATTTGAAATAGCTATTATGAGATAAATGATTACTTTATAAAGCAGGAAATGCAATGCAAGGGCTGCTGATGAACTTTATCTGAGCCATGTATTTTGTATGTTTGGCTTCCTATTCTATTACATGTTATTCTAAACATTTAAGAATGGATGAATGAAATTATACCTTAGTTTGGCATTTCAAGGAATGTTATAATTTCAATGCCTAAATAATTATATAATTAGAATTTTCTCCCCAGGCACTCTCTTTCCCATCATCCCATTTGCGTATTTACATTAACATACTACCGTAGGGAAGATATAAGTTTTGTTTAGCTTTGCCCTCTCTCTTCTCCCGGGACCATGGCTGTGGCAGTTGGGTGAGTGCCAGGCAGGAGATTTTACTCATGTGGCTTTACTCAGGCTTTTACTTTTGTTCTTGTATTTCTTCTACTTCAAGTGATTACTAATAAATCTTATAAAATATAATACTTGGAGTTATTTATTGAATATTAGTTTAAATTTAACATAATCTTATTATTAAATTATATATAGCTTGATTGTACATAGTTATTTAGGTATTGTGCCCACTTACGACTCTGAGCTCCCTGAGACCAAGAACTGAACCCTTTACTTTTCTTTGCAAACCCAATGCTTAGCACATACCCAGCACTTTGGAGGTGCTCATTAAAAGTTTATTGACTATATTATGGATCTTGAAAACTCTGTTACTCATTTTGAAATGAAACTGATCCAAGTCTAAATGTAGTAAATCTGATTGTCACAGTATTCTAAAATTGGAGATATTCTATGGGATACAAATGAGTTCTTACATATAACTGTTCCTTGTTGGAATGCCTGCCAGATATTTGTATGTAAGAAATGATTGATAGAGTAAGGAAGATTAGTCTCTTCTTATTAAGATAAAAGCTTTAATCCTCACAGGTTTGATGCATTCCTCTGTACATTGTGGGAACTATCAGGCAGAGAAAGTGTATATTTTCTCTCAATGTACAGAAAGCTATGCATGTGAGTCCCAGTTGATAGTGATGGGGATATGTCCCAACAGGAAGAACAATGAATTATTGCAGAGCCAGCCTTCACATTTTAGAGTTAACCGTGAAATAAGTTTTACATGGACTTGCTTTTCCAGCTGCAGGGAAGCTCTTGGAGCTTTGAAATTGTTTTTCCCCAAGGTACTGAGCTACTCCAACCATTTCTAATACTATTTCATATCTTCTGCAATTTTTTTTCTTGCTGCTAGATTTAGAACCAACTCCCAAAATCGAGTGCAAATAGTTTTCTATTCGCTGAAAAGAAATCTTTGAATACCTGTGTGATACCACAGGGATTAAGCAATGATTTTACTTGATATTCTTATCCAACTTTTGGAAGAGAAGAGACTAAAACTTTCCAATACATCTACCTTCCTAATCTTTATGAAATTCTCAAAAGCAATATGCATAAAAAGAGATGAATCCTTTGAAAATGCTCAGTGTGGTGCAGTCATTTAAAACAGAGCTAAAAAAGGCTTTTATGAAAGACCAGAAATTAATTATTAATAAAATTATTTTGGTCAGCTCATGCATCCATTCAACTAGTCTTCATTAATTCCTATTTTATGTAAGGTACTTTGTATATAGGTCATGTAGGAACAAGAGAGTATCAGACACAATCCCTGCCCTCCTCGTGCTTTCACTAAAACTGATCTAGAGAATTCAGTCTAGAATTTGTGCATCAATTTTAAGCCTGCTATCAAACTTTCACTAAATGCTTCCAAAGATATTCCTTTTGGAAAGAGACCTTCCAAAATGGAACCCCACAAATATGAATGACCACAGAAAGGGCCATTAAAAAGCCTACCACTCTGAGGTTTTTTTTTGTTTTTTAATTAACTAGGAGAGGCATTTGATAACTACCATTAAATTTGCAGTCATTTAAAATAAGGATGAATATTGTGTGGTTGCCCTACCTGCCCCCACAGTCTTATGTTATATTATACTCTTCTCTAAATTAGTCTAAAAAGAAAGAAGAAAGGGAGAAAAGAAGGAAGGAAGGAAAGAAGGAAGGAAGGGAAGGATACAGAGAGGGAGGAAGGGAAAAAGAGAGGAAGGAAAGAAGAAAGAAACGAATCATATCCAGCTGCATATTCCCATGAGAAAAAAGAATGAGATGGCTTAGTACACTTCTTATTAATAGTAATATTCCATATGGAGTTTCAAGAAAGCAGCATTTGTGTGTACCTATTTCTTTAACTTAAAAAAAAGCAATTAAAATACACAATCTACAGTAATTGCGGTGTGAGAGGAGAAGTTGGGGAGGTAGAGAAGGAAGACAATAGGGGATAAATATGAGTAGCTTGATTCTTGGTTCAAACCTGGACAGAAATTAGCCTAGAGTCCTGGCTTTCTCACAGAACACCCACTCATCAAGATGGTTCTCAGCCAAACAATCTGTGGAACAGTGAGAGACATATGCTGAAAGAGAAAAGGTTGATCTATGACAGCCAAACTATAAAGCACAAAGACCTTTAAGCGTGGGCACAAACTCAAGAGATGATCCAAAGCATTTTTTTCTAATGTTTCAGCTAAACCCTTGAAACAAACAAAACAAAAAAAGGCAAATTTTGTTTTGTTTTTAATTTTGAAACATTGCAGCAAACCACCCAATTGGTAATTATGTCCAAAATTGTTTAAATAGATATTTTTAAATTAAAAGAAAATAATTACATCTGCTGCTTTAATAGTTTATCCACTTCCTTTTATTACTTGTACTCATTTTAAAGTAGTTATATTTGAAGTACCTACAGTTTACTTGAGGCTGTTTTCCTCAATTTACAACATATATATGATTTCTTAAATTCTTAGGATTTGTTGTAAATATTGGAGTTTTCAGATTAAAAATTGTCAATTAGTTTTGTTAACTATTCTTAGGTTCAGTCAAATTAGTTGTCAAAAAGATGGAATGAATTTACAATGACATGAACAATAAATTCCTGTAACTCTTTCCTAATAGTGCCACAAACATTGAGTTTTATCAATTTCATTTTGGAGACCAACTTTTAATGGGTATGAGTTCATACCCCAAACATGTTTGAATTTTCATTTTCTTTACTATATGTTGACAATATTTTCAATGGATAGTTAATAATGTGTTTAATATATTTGTGCACATTTAATCAGTTACTTAGCAATTCTGCTTTCTCATTTTAAAATTTAATATGTTTGTTAAAATGCTTTTTCTCAATGGGCAACCTTTTTTATTCTATTATATTTAAATTCTTTATTATATTAAAAATTTCTATAGACTCAAACCAATTGTTATACTTGGTGATTTCTTTTATTTGTCCTATACTTAAATGTTATTTATCAACCATATTTATGGACATATAATTATGTTTTTCCGATGCTTTTAGTAAACTTTTTAGTGGTAAAATCATTCATCTAATTGAATTTTATTATAGTACAGAGGGTGAGAAATATATCTAATATAATCTACCAGCTAGATAAATAAAGCACTGGGTCTAGAAACTGTGATCCTGGGCAAATCATTTAACCTCTGTTTGCTTCAGGTTCCTTAGCTGTACTATTGAGGGGGGGGACAGTTAGGGGAGAAATAACGCCTAGCTCATTGGGTCTTTGTGAGGATCAAATGAGATATTATTTGTAAAGTATATACTACAGTGCCTGACATATAGTAAATATTATATAAATGGTAGTTATTATAATTATCCCTTTGTTGCATATTCAAATCATATTTCAAAAAACATTTATCAAATTATTCTTTTCCTTATTTTTGGACACTAAAAATGTGTTTTCTTAATCAGATGACTATATACAATCATTCAACTGATTTGTAAAATCAAAGAACTAAAGCATTTCAAACTTAGAAGAAAGGAAGAAAAGGGGTTTGGGGAAGGAGGATGTATCAGAGAAGTTCCCTGATCAAACTGCATGCATTCTTCTTAACATATTTCTTAGTGACTCTTCTGAATCTTTTTCATTTTGAGTAGAACTGAGATATTATGAATTGAAACACCCTATCTAAAATTGTTTGATTTTTGTGGGGGAAGAAGAAGACAGACAACTTGCCCTAGCAAAATGTGAATTAGGAAAACTTATCTGAGAAAGTTTGATTTTTTTAAAATCAGTTCTGGACCACCTGTTCTAAAATGTCACGAGTAAAAACAGGTCAAGAGAAAATATTCTAGTCTGTGCCACATGGGTATATTTTACGAGTTATTTGAAATCTCTATTAACTACAGGTTCCAAAAATGCTGCTTGGAGAAAGAAAAATAGCACAAAGACAAACAAAGATGAGAATAGCAGCTACATAGAGAGTAATTTTAGCAGTAGCTAGAGACTCTACTGAGTGTACATAGCAAAGCCCTATCTACTCTGGAATCAACATAATTTTAAAGTAATTCAGAAACCAGTTCTCAAGATACCCAAAATAAAAGAGGATAACAATGGATTGAGGGGCAGGGGAACATGGAACTTTTTATTTTTAAAAACTGATCAAGAAATTATAATGGCTAATATTTATGTAAAATTTGAAAGTTTATAGCTTTATATGTACTACTAAATTTAATCCTCAATAAAGTCTATACCATGAGCACAATTATTGTCTCCAGTTTAAATATAAGGAAATTGAGTCTGTAAAATGTTAATTGAATTAGACAAGGTCACCAGCTAGCATCTGAGGCAAGATATGAACATAAGTCTTCCTCATTCCAAGTCCAGCATATAGGGAGAGACCTTTGAAAGAATCAAAGTAGTCATACTCCTTGAAGAATATGGAATATTTAAAGAATATGTCTTTGGACAGAAGTGAATATAATCACCAGATTTCTCTAATTATGAGAGATCTGGGTCCTCAAAAAGAACGGGTATGATATATGTTGAAAACAACTGTAGACTCTTTGGCAAGGGAACTGTAGTGTGTACACTAGGGAAGATGGCAAATGCTACATCGTGATAGTTTTCCAAAGTAACTCAAGCTATTCTCTTCCTCCTCATCAACTTTGAGCTGAATACATTGTCCATGTGTAGAAAATATCAGATAGCAAAGAAAAAATATATGTATGTATGTATATGTTTATGTATGTATGAGTATTTGTGAATATAAACCTATAAGTATTTAGATTTGTATGTATGTGTATGTTTAATATTAAAGCTAAGACTGTGGGGATTATCTATGGGTATATGTATTTTCCATTTTACAGATGATGGAACTGAGGCCAAAAGTGGACCATTGTATATTCCTTCAGATGGACCAGCTTGCTACACAGAACCTTTCTCATTTCTGCCACTCAGTGTTAGTGTTACTGTTGTCTGTTTCCCTAAAATTCCTGAGTATTTACTTTGTATATATACCACATATGCAGGGATTTTTGTTTTTATCCTTTGTGTCTTTAAGTGATTAATATAATGTACACAGCAAGCAATATATACTTGATGAAGTGAATTCATTTGAATTTACTATAATACAGGATGCATATATGTGTGTATGTGTGTATAAATGCATAACGTATATATATGNTATGTTTAATATTAAAGCTAAGACTGTGGGGATTATCTATGGGTATATGTATTTTCCATTTTACAGATGATGGAACTGAGGCCAAAAGTGGACCATTGTATATTCCTTCAGATGGACCAGCTTCCTACACAGAACCTTTCTCATTTCTGCCACTCAGTGTTAGTGTTACTGTTGTCTGTTTCCCTAAAATTCCTGAGTATTTACTTTGTATATATACCACATATGCAGGGATTTTTGTTTTTATCCTTTGTGTCTTTAAGTGATTAATATAATGTACACAGCAAGCAATATATACTTGATGAAGTGAATTCATTTGAATTTACTATAATACAGGATGCATATATGTGTGTATATGTGTATAAATGCATAACGTATATATACGTTATGCATTTATACACAGTCACAGGAAAAATCCTCAGTGACTTACATTTAGTTCAGGTAAGACAGAAAAAGAATCCAGGAAAATTAAATATCTATGGGATTATATTTAGACACATCAATGAATTTGGACCGAAAAGAAATGAGGCTGATTATATTTGTAAACTTAAAATATAAGCTATTATTCTACAAGTGATACAGAAAACTCATTAACGTCTAGTTGTATAACATCTCCATGAAAAAGAGATTTTTGAGAAATGGTCCAAAAATAGCTCTGGATGATGCAAAAAATGGGAATAAGTTAACCTGACTAAAAGAGAAAACATTCAAAGAAGCAATGGACAAGAAAACAGAAAAAAATTGGTATAGATTAATATTCTGTCTAAATTTGTGACATGTATTAGCAATAAATGAAAGGAGTAGTGCTAAATATTCATATATACTTACCAAAGCAAAAAGACATTATCAGCATAAAATGTGAAAAAGATCTCAGGTATTTCTGCCTTAGTAACAAAATTTATGTCAGTTTCAACAAAATCATCATTTTTGAAATTGAAATGGGAATAATAAGATGTTAACTCCATTTAGCATTGAAATGTTATAACAGCTAAGATGGTATTTTTTACATAGTAGGCATTTAGCAAATAGTTTCTATTGAACAAAATGTGCATAAGTAAAAAGTTATTAACAAAGGAAAACCCAGTTATTATATTGTCCATGCTATGTGATGAGATTGAGATGGTCAAAAATGTGGCATGTTTTAAAACTTTCCATCATACATAAATAAAAGGCAGAGTGGGATTGCAGATAAAGGTCCAACTGTGTTATTAGCAGACAGGTTTAATTTCCACTTTTGACATTTACTGGTAATATAAACATGATCAAGTCACTTATGTTTTCATTGCTCTCAAACAACTTTCTAAGACTACATTACAGAAGACTTTTTTCACATTAAAAGTCCCCCTCTATTGTGGGGGTGGGAGGGCAGTGATGATAGAAATGTCCTCAGGTGTCCATGGAGTGGGGAAGGGAGCAAACCCCTCTGGAACACTCCGGCATGCATGCCATAGGTTCCCCAACATGGTTCTAGAAGCTAAAAAAGAGTTGGTGATTCTCTCCTAGAGCAGGTATGAAGGGAACTAACCAGGAAATCTATAAAATCTTTAGCTTCGTATCTTGGATAACCCATAAAAACATATAACCAGTTAGTTACCCACTAACCCTCAAAAGTTTTTCCAGTTTGGTTAAAACCTTTGGAAGATAAAACTAGTGAATCATAGACATCAACCAGTTGTAGTGCCTTGATGTTTCTTTCCAAAAAGAGAGGTTTGGAGGAAAAGCAGCCAGGAGCAAAATAAAGATTTAGGAGAGAGATGAAGGGAGAATAAAGACATTTAAGGACAATGGCCTGAACACTGGAGGGATTCACCAAACCTTTGCTGACTTGAACTTAATGATTTACATGGAAGGTAAAACAGGAAAACATGGAAAGTAGTCAAGAATAGAAAAGAACAGACGCACATTTTCTCTCATTTAACCAGAGGTTGGACACATTACAAAATATGTTGGAGGTTCTTCCTCTTGGGCAGTTACCACACTCCATACATTTTGCTATGTTCAGTTAGATTTTCAACTAAGTCTCTTTTTATTGCCTCTCCTTTAGCTGTTTACCTCCCACATGAATATAACTTGCCAACAAATTACCAACTACTTATGTATTGTTTATATTAAGGAAGAGTAAGGAAGTGCTTACACATCACCCTTCTAAAGGGAGAATCATTCTTCTGCTCTTGTCAGTGAAAACCATGGGTGAAATTAACTTCTAAAATGCTGCTCTAAAAGAACCAAGTGTATTTCAGGAGCCACCCATGGAAAAGACATATAATAAACAAGAATACCAAAAGAGATAGAAATAAGACAAAATTTAGACTTTTTTAAAAGTATAGATGAGTGGTTTCCATCTTGTGCTGAAAGACTCCTAAGAAATGGCAAAGTTTTTGCAAATGGTTCCTGCAAAAAGATTGCCTTCTTTATTTTTCTTTAGCATTAGTAATTATAATAATAATATCTAAGTCCTGATAAGGCTGAATAATGAATCCCCTAAAGTAGATCCATGTATTCAATTTTATATTATTAGAAGTTATAATTATGTAAACTATGGTATTTGTTTTCAGTCCAATGGAAATTAGTAGTGTGAATTCAAATAATGCCACCCCTTCAAGTGATTCATTATTCTCACTAATAGCTAGAATTTTTATATATCTCCAAGATTGGTAAAGCACTTAATGATTATTTCATTTTATCCATACAACAATCTAGAAAGAGAGATGCTATTATTATTATCCCCATCAGACAAATGTTGAAACTGAGGTAGAAGTTAAGTGACTTGCCAAGGGTCACACAGTTACCGCCTGAGGCTGGATTTGAACTTGAATCCTCACAATTCTAGGTCCAGTGTTCTATCTACCACTCCAGCTAGCCTCCTTAAAACCAATATGCAGTATGACATAATTAAACAAATATATCTTCTGTATAAGGAATAAACAATATCTTGCACATATGGCAACTAGCTAAAATAATGAAGAGTGTGAAGAGGAAATTAACTCTCCCTTCCCTCCTACTTTTAGATTTAATCACTAGAAGTGTAAACACTCTCACTTTATGCTTAAGTGGGAGGAGGTACACAACCCACATGCTAAAGTAGGTGATAACTCAGAAATGACTGACTGCCCCCTGGGAAGTCCTAAGAAAATTCTAAAACTATGATTGGTCCATGTAAAGTGGAAGAGAGGCACAGGAAGTGACCTAAAGAAGGGTTTTTAAAAGTAGTTTCTATTTCCTGTAACCAGTTCTTTCTCCTTCAAGTTTGACCTTGGAGAGGCTCTGGCTTGGGACCTTGGCCTGCTTCTGGTAAGACTGCTCTTGGATCTTCTTCCCTTGGACTTTGGATTGGTGAGTAGAAAAGGATGAACTTTCCTTTTCTGACTTCCAGAGAGATGAACACCACATAGGTCTCCCTTTCTGAGGCCTTGTGGGTGAAACCTAATTTACCTCTGGGCCCTCAGACTGGGCTTCTGGAGCCCTGCCAGAGCAAAGCTAGGTGCCAGAGCACCAGAGTGCCAGAGATATTTAGCTCATTAAGCTAGATTTCTTACTCTACCCTCTTTTTCACTTCTCTACCTTACTCTTCCCTCTATTTTGTAAATAAAACTACTCTAAAGTCATTCTGACTTAAGATATATTCATTTTGGGACCCACATTTCTCTTAAATTTAGTCCAACCTTAATTTTTAACCCTTACAAGAGATAGTAGACTTGGAATGAAGAACCCTGAGTTCAAATCCTTCCTCAGGAGCACTTACTACCCATATGACTGGCCTAGTTATTTGTCATTCTCTATCTCAGTTTCCTTCCTGTATAAATAGAGCTAACTAATAACACCTATCTCATAGGGTTGTTAGGAAAGATAGGAGGCATTATGGATAGAGTGCCAGGCCTGGAATTATGAAAACTCATATTCCTGAATTCAAATCTGACCTCAGAGCCTTAGTAGTTATGTGACCCCCAGGCAAAGTCCCTTAAAAACCACCATTGCTTAGCCCTTAGCTCTCTTCTGCCTTTGAACCAATACACTGTACTGATTCTAAGATGGAAAGTAAGGGTTTAGGGAAAAAAGGGGAAAAACAAGAATGACTTCAATTTGTAAAATTCAGGATATTTCAGAAATAAAGACAGAAAACTAAGCACACTATCTCATTTTTTATCTTTATTGTAAATAGTCTAAACCAGTGATGGGCAAACTGTGGTCTGCAGGCCAGATGCAGCCCCCTGTAATGTTCTATCTGGCTGCATGACATTATTCCTACTCTGATGAATACAATGAGTAGGATGCAATACAATGAAACTTCGAAAGAGTTGCCTTAGAAACAGACTGATGGATGAGCATTTCCTTTCCTTTGGCCCCCTCTTTAAAAAGTTTACCCATCACTGCTAAACTATAGAAGTCATCTGGGGTTAGCAGGGTTGAGGTCTGTGATTTCAAACATGAAAAAAGTAATAGGTAAAACAGAGATGGACCACATAGATAAAACTCCCTACCAGCTTTTCTATATGGAAAACTTTTCTGTAAGGAAAAGTAAAAGGACTATTTCAACTTCAGAAGCGAGTAACAGAGAAATCCGGATTGGGTCTTTCTCATATACTGACATATAAAATAAACCCTGCTAGTTCATTCAAGTAGCTGGTAATCATTTTCTAGGAGTGTGTTTATAATATGTATAGTTTAAAGCAAGACAATATTAATATATCCAAGTGCAATAAGACAATCTCCTCTTTAAATATCTTTTCTGAAGGATAAAAACACTCATTCCTTGTAGTAAATCTGCAATTCAAATAAATAAACATACATTTGTTGAACCCCACTTTGTGCAAAACAACAACTATATAGTGGGAACATGGAAATTTTTTCAAATAGATGAAATAATCCCTGTCCTCATGGGGTTTACATTCTATTATGAGGCTGAGGAGGGATAGAGTATATATACAAATAAATAAAATATAAGGCACAATGTGATTAAAAACAAAAGACATGCTAGATATATCACTTAGAAAACTGGGAGTTAGATCAAAATGTTTTCCACTAAAGGAAGAGGGAAATCTTCAAGGCAGACATAATACCTGATTTGAGCCTCAAAAGATGAGAAGAATTTCAACAGGCAAAAAAGAGGAGAGAATATACTCAAAGCTAGGAGATAGCCTTTACAAATATATCAAGGCACAGAAATAGTTAGGACAGGAAACCTAAGGTCTTGTTCCACAGCACTGACATTTAGAGGATAGTGTTTCCAACCCATGCTTAATAGTTTTCATTAGTTGTTACTCTCTAATTTGACCCTACTCTTAGTGCCCTATCATTATGGTGGTCCTCTCTGAGGTACTACATTCCACCCTGTCTTCAACAGGGAATCAATAATGGAACATGAGAACATCCTCTTTCCAGGGACATGGATTGACTAGTAGCTCATTTTTGGTTTTGTTTTTATTTTTATTTTATTTTTCCAGATTATATGTCAGTACAATTTTCAGAAATTGTTCTCTGACATTTTTTGATCCAAATTCTTTCCCTCCTTCCCACTGCTCCCCCTTTCTTAATACAAAAGTAAAAAGATATAGGCTCAATATGTGTTATTATACAGTACACATTTCCATGTTCATCATGTCGTAAAAGAAGAGCCATATTCCTCATACTAGAGAAAAATTTATGGAGGAAATAAAACGAAGAAAGCCATGCCCCAATCTGTATTCAGAATCTGTCAATTCAGTCTATGATGATAGATGACCTTTTACATCAGGAATCCTTTGGAGTTATCCTGGATCCTTGCATTTCTAATAATGGTTGTTATTCCCATGGCAGTTTATTGTTGATGCCATTTTCCTTTTTGCCTTTTGTAAATGTCTAGGTTGCTATATTTTCTTATTATTCCCTACCCAAAATATTTTCCCAAGATTGAAGGATATCCATTTATATCTCTGTGTCCAAGTGAAAATAAACTGATGAGAAGGAGTCACTGCTAGTAGAACTGGGAAAGAATGTACCCAAAGTATGACGATGATAAAATACATTTTGAGATTTTTGGTCAGTTGTTTCATTCCTATCCAACTGCTGGCTCCATTTTGCTTTTTGTTGTTTTTTTGGGCAAATATTATGACGTGTTTTACCATTTTCTTCTCCAGATCATTTTACAGATGAGGAAACAAAGGCAAACAGAGTTAAATGATTTGCCCAGAGTTATAGCTAGTAAATATCTGTGGCCAGATTTAAGCTCCAGAGGAGTCTTCCTGCCTCCAGACATACTGCTATATCCACTGCACCACCTGGCTACCAGATTGGTCTCTTTAAACTTTCACTCTCTCTTACAGTCCAGCACACTCCTATGCACAGAGCAAGGTTTAAAATTTTTGGACTACTAAATGAGTGGTGAATAAAGTTTAAAAATTAGCTGTAAAAGGCATATTATCAACCACTTATCTACTTCAGCATCAGCCCTTCAACAAAACATTATCAAGCACTTACACACAGCTAGGTGCCAGTGAATAAAGAACTGGACTTAAAATGAAGAGAATTCATCTTTCTGAGTTCAAACATGACCCCAGAAACTAGCTGTATGACCTTGCACAAGTCACCTAACCCTCTTTCTCTCAGTTTCCTCATCTATAAAAATGAGCTGGTGGAGGAAATGGCAAACCATTATCTTTGTCAAGAAAACTCCAAATGGAGTCACATAGATTTAGACATAACTGAAAAAAAGACTGAACAGCAATATGTTGGCACTGACATAGGTGCTGCTGACATGGAGACAAAAATCTAAGTCCTCAAATCTCTTCTATAGAGGAAATAAGCATGCATATGTAAAACTGAAATGAAATACAACAAATATAATGCAATTGAGGTGGGGATAGGTCTCATGTAGAAGGGGTCATTTGAGCTGCACTTTGAATCAACTTAGAACTTAAAAGAAGCAGAGGCAAGGATGGGAAGAATTCCAGTATGCAAAATAGGAAAGCGCATAGCGGTATGAAGATACAAATGGTGGTTGCAGTGGTGGTGGTGGTGATGGTGGTAGTGATAATCATGATGGTGATGACAACAAAAATGAAATAGTTTCTACCCTCAAAGAACTTACATTTTAACAGGGGAGAGACAATGTGGAGGGTATTAACAGCTGGGTATAATCAGGAAGTTTCACGTAGAAGGGAGCGTTGAGCTGAACTTCAATTGAAATCAAGGAGACAGAGGACATATGAAGTATCCTCCATGAAATTCACAGAGCAGAAGATGAAACTTCATGTATGCAAAATAACAAGGAGGTCAGGATGGTTAGATCACAGATCACACAGAAAGAAGTAATATATGAGAAAATTAGAAAGGTAAAACTGTATCCTGTGTTCAAATCTTGCCTTAGACATTTGCAAGCTGTGTAACCCTGGACAAGTCATATAAAACCCATTGTCTAGCTTTTACCATTCTTCTTCCTTAGAACCACCATTTAATATTGTTTCTGAGAAAGAAGGTAAGGGCTTTAGAAAAAAAAAACTATCCTCCTATAAAGATTTTTAACATGCCAAGTAAGGGAGTTTTTAATTGATTCCAGAGGTTATGAGGAGACAGGGAAATTTATTTCAGAAGAAGTTAGTTCTAACATGATTAGACCTTCACTTTGTGTAGATAATTTCACAGAAAAATGTTTTATAAACCTGAAAACTGTGAAACATAGGGAAACATCAATGATTATTTCAATATTTAATTTTTATGACATCAGAAATGATTCTTTTTTTAAGTAAGTAGAACATGGTCATCCAAGTTTTCTAAAATTTTCAGAAGCAAATTCATCTTTGGGCTCTGAATGAAAATTAAAAATATTAGTCCCTCAAAATACTTTTTTGAGTGATCTAGAAATACAATGGCTGATAAACTTAAAAAAGAATAACATTCCTCTCCTGTGTATCTATATAAGTGCTGTCTATGCCAATATGAGGGCAGTGTCTGGTGTTTATGTTATGGGTAACTAGGTGTACTTTGGAATTTTGAAAATACAAGCTCCAGGAAAGACCAGGTCTTGGTTTAACTTCTCTGATGCTTCAGTTTATTTAAACTATGGCTAAGGTCCTTTCAGCTCTAAATTTATGATCTTCTGACCAACATAAAGCATAGTATTGTCGTTTTTATAGATTTTTATTTAAGTCCATTCCCACTAAATACAGAGTTTGAAGCTAAGAAAAAGGAGAGCTCATACCAGAAGTAAAATATTTGAAAAGAAAACAGTTTTGTATGGTGAAGTGGGAAGAGCCTGGATACAGAGCTAGATGACATGGGTTTCACCCGCTAGTCTACTACATACTACTTGTATGACCTTGAGCAATTTCTCTAGGCTTCAGTTTCCTTAACTGAAGAAAAGAGGTATTATTAGACTAGTTGGATGTTGAGATCCCTTGCAGCCCATGATCTTACAATTCCCAACTCTCTGGTCAATTTCTCCCATTTTCATATTAATAGTTACCAAAGTATTCTATATTTTAAAAAGGTACCTCTCTCAGTACAATCAAGTCAAGGGCCACAAAACATTACTTTCCTACAAATAGTCTACTCTTTCCAATCAACCATCAGCCATCAGCCATCAGCTACCAACAAGGTGAAAAGTTTCACCACCTCTTTGGTGATATCGCAGAAGTCTTCACTTGCCATAAATGAATAGATATCTGTGCTCTTCTACATTATCAATGCTTTCTCGTAAGGCTATAGCATTTAGATTGGCATATGCTCTATAAATGATGAACATAGAAATAATAAGCACTTGCCTGGCAGTTAATTCTGAATACACAAGTCTATTTTCTCTTGGTTGGCTGTGTGTGAAGGATGCTCACAGAGCCAGATATTTCCAAATACAGGCAATCCCCTATTTATGAACAGCCAACTTAAGAATGACCTTTATGTGTGAACAGCTGTCACCACCCCCACCCCACGCCCCTATTTCCCTTTGGCGACAGTTCCTTCAGGGCCAGAGGGAGCCTGTGCCCTCAGAATGCCTCCATAAGTACCCTCACAGTCTTGTTCACTAATAGCCCCAATTTGCAGAAATCCCTCCCTCCTCCCACTTTTGAAAGCCCCTTTGCTACTTCCCTTTTCCCAGGAAAAAACCCACTCCTAGTGTCATTCTTCCCCTTACTGCCCCTAGAGGACCTATGTCTGTAGGAGGGGGAATCAAGAAAGGGGTAAGTCTCATCACCAAGACCTTGGAGGAGTCTGGCATCTTCGATTGGAATTCAGAATGCATTTTCCCATAGAAACTAAATTACAAATGATGGTTGGTTCCTATTGTACAATTAGGACTATAATTTAGCTCTAGTGGGTTAAAGAGTCTTTTGTGGGCTGGCCTGGGAACCTGACCACCCTTGATGACATTGTTTCTATGAAAAAAATGCATTCTAAGTTCCAAATAACTGACTTACAAATGAACTTTTGGAATGTGCCTATACTGTCAACTCTTGATTATTCACACAAATGAACAGGAACAGAGATTTGAACAAATCTAATATAGTGGATAATCCAAGTCATTTATAAAAGACTTAGGAATGTTCTTACTCTTACATTCAAATATGGGTGTGTTTAATGCTTTGGGAATTCACTTCAAAATAATAATAATTATTATAATGAGACCACACTGTGAAGGTCTGACTCAGGACGAACTAGGAAGTGGTCCAGTTTCCCCGAGTCTGTCCCCCTGGCTCAACTTCTCCCTGCAACCTGACCCAGGCTTGGCATAGTCGTCTCTCATTCAGCCTGATGCAGAGTTTGCCCTCTCCCCAAACTTCCTGAAGCAGAGGAGGTGGTGGAATATTTGGGTTTTAGAGGATTTCTTGGCAAGCCCAGTGAAAAGGGGGGGGGGGTAACTATAAACAAACTAGGTGCTAACTGTCTCTACTGAGTAACAGTTATGTCAACAGAGCAAGGAAGGAGAAAAAAATCACTGATGACATGTTGAAAGTAATATTTACTTGTGACTCAGCTAAAATGTAGGTAATTAATGTGTTTTTAGATAACTGAGAGTTAAGTATATCCAGATTTTGAATGATAGATGAAATGTCTGGATGATTGAATGCAGCAGAACCCATTTTATCAAAGCTTACTTAAGCTTTATTATATGTTCAAATATAATACAAGGATCCAACATAAAAATGCAAAATATTTATGATAGACAGCCCTATCGTGAGACCTTGTAGCTATACTTGCAGTTGCTGATAATTTAAACACTTTTCAGAAAGAAAAACATATCCAGATTTGCTGGAAAAACAATAAGAACAAAAAACCCACAACCAAATAAAAAGTAATACTAATCTGGGATTAATGTATGCTTTATCCTTACCTTTTATATTTATTACACTAGAATGAATTATGACAAACTATTTGAAAATCAAGATAGCTCATATTGCTTTATGTCATATCATTTTAAGACCAATTATTATTTCCTAAGAAATGAAAAATACTTTTCCATTTTGCTACTTTTTAAATTTTGGCCTCATATAAAATCTAGTGAAAAATATGTGAATATAATCTTCAATACTTCTTTGCAATCAATACATATTTTGGTATAAATTCCCTTAGTTAAGAAAATCTTTTCGTATTATTTTGCATTATTTAATTGGCATGTCATCATCCCAGAACAAATTCCATAATATCGTTCATTTGATAATGTTTGTAATAGTTAAAGTAAGGAATTCTACAAAGTTTCTGAAGTAGAATGTAATTCCTAGAGTTATATTATTAAGGAGAGCTCACATTTCTACAATATTTCTTGATCTACCTAAAATTTTCCTTGCCACAGCCCTTGAGGTAAATAGTATTTTCTGTTTCTCTAAGAGAAATCAAGTGACTTGCCTAAGGCCATATAGTGTCAGAAGCATGCTTTTTCCCACAAATTAGGTCTTCTTAAAAAATGCAGAAAAAAGTAGATTCAATAGCATACCAATATTATAAGGAGAGGCGAATAAGAGGAGAGAGAATATTCAAGATATAGAGATCAGTTAACATGTACTTGTACCTATTATGTGTTAAGTAAGGTACTAAGAGCTTTACAAATATTATCTGATTTAATCCACAAATAAAACCTGCAAGATAGGTGCTATTGCCTCAATTTTACAGTTGAAAAACCTGAGGCAGACTAGGCAGACAAAAGTCAAGAGACTTGCCCAAGGTCACACAGCTTCTAAGTATTTGAGTCTGGATTTGAAATCAAGTTGTTCTGACTCCAATCTCAGCACTCTACATGTCTCACCACCAGCTGCCTAGGATAAAGGCAGGGAGGCAAGAGGAATGGAAAACTTGGAACGCAGAGCAGGTAACTTATCATTGCTGTTGTTTAGTCCTTTCAAACTCTGATGACCCCATTTAGAGGTTTTCTTGGCAAAGATACTCAAGGGGTTTCCATTTCCATCTCCAGCTCATTTTACAGATGTGGAAACTGAGGCAGAACGGGTTAAGTGACGTGCCCAGGGTCACCCAACTAGTAAGTTTCTGAAACTGGATCTGAACTCATTAAGATGAATATTCATAATTTCAAGCCCAGTGTTATCCTCTGTGCTGCCTAGCTGCCCTAGGTAACTAGTAATAATGCAAAATCTAGTTAGAAATTATGTTAGAGGAAGATTGTGATGGGCTTTAAATGCCAAAGAGAGAGCTTTCTATTTTACCTAGAAGAAAAAAGAACTCTGAGGTTTTCTTGTCTAAGGGAATGGCCATGATCAGACTCTGCTTCAGGAATTTCAATTTCTTAACTATAGGAAGGACCGATTTTAGTTTGTATATAAATTAATCAATGAACATTTATTAGGTACCTATGTACTAGGCACTGTGCCAAGGCTCTGTGGCAGTCGTTCTCATTCGGGTTCCTGAGACCTTTAAAAGTAGTTTGTAAGGTTAAAATTATTTTGATAATAGGAGCAAGATATTTTAATTTCTTATACAATAAATATTATGTAATGTAACCACATAAGTAAAAAAGTCTTTGAGGAATCCTCAATAATTTTTAAGGACATAAGGGGTCCTGAGATCAATAAGTTTGAGTACCATTGCTTTAGGGGCTTACAAAGACAAAAAAGCAATAATCTTTATTCTTAAGAAGCTCAAATTCTATCAGGGCAATTAATGTGAACATTTGTAAACATGTACACGATATACAAAATAAATATAAGAAAATTTGAGGAGTGGAGGAATCTGCGTACGTTATGTTTCTCCCTTGCTAATTATCTAGCCTGACTTCCTCATTGTGTCCCTAGGGAAACTGAGTCACCTAGAGGTAAAATGAGTAACATGCTCAAGGTGACATAGTTAATAGGAAACAAAATGAAATTCAAACTCAGGTCCATGGATTCCAAATGTCCTTTTAACTAGACCAAATTGCCTCTTTTCTCACATCTGACTTGTAGGAATATACTAAATTTGTGAATTCCTCATATGGAGCCCCCAATTCCCTAATGACTATTTATTTCTGTGTAATAGGTGAGATGCCCTGAAGAGTCAGGGCTAGGTCTTTTCTTCCCCCATGTCACTATTGAGAAGATTAACTGATTTCCACCCCCTCCTCTATTCTTATAGGATCTAAATAACTATATCCCTTTGGATTTCTAAATAACTTAAGCATTTCATTCCAGTTTTGCCTCCCCAAGTGCTTGTATCATGGTTTTCCCTTTCTACAGTTTTTCCTTTCAGAAGGATTGATTCCTCATCTAATTACATCACTACGGGTTACTAACAGATGAGAATGTTGGCCTCAAGCAGTCATCCCACAAAACACTTTTATAGGTTCCCCTGGGAATATTGTTTTTCCCCTGACTGGCAAACTCTTGAGCTCCAGGAGCTGTCAACTACCACAAACTTGGAAAGATTTCTACTCTGAATTTCATCATAACATTCTGCACATTCGCCCAAGCTTACCTCAGTAACTACAGTCTCCAAATTTCTCTGAGCAGAATTGAATATTTACATATCTGAGGACTGTACAAGAATAAATAGCTCCAAGCTATCTGGAGTCTGGGCTCCTTGAAAAATAAACTGCCTGGATCAGATAATTCAACTCATTCACCTGTGCTTTCATAAATTTCATGGAACTTCCAGGGATACCATTTTCTAGAATCTGAGGTATCTTAGGTGGAAGCCAAAAAGAGTCATGCCACTACAAAGCTGTCAAATGCTTTTAAACCCCTATTTTTCTCACTTGTTCAGTCATCATTTCAGCTACATCCAATTCTTTTTTGACCCCATTTATGGTTTGTTTGGTTTTGGGAGGGGGGAGAGGTTGGCAGAGATATTATAGCGATTTGCCATTTCCTTCCCTAGCTCATTTACAAATGTGGAAATTGAGGTAGAGTTAGTGATGTGCCCAGATTCTCACAGCTAGTGTTTAAGGCTGAATTTGAACTCCCCTTCTTGACTGCAGACCTTGTGCTCTACCTACCACATCACCAACCTGCCCCATTTTGCTGACTCTCCATAATTGTAACTCTTTTCCTCCATTCTTCTCAGTTGAAATCCTACCCACTCATCAAGATTCTGTTCCAATGTTACCTTTTCAAAGAAGTTCTACTCAAACCCCCACCTGGAAATGACTTTTCTTCCCTATGAACTCACATAGAATGAAGCAGAGTGGATAGAAACCTTCCTTTAAAATCAGAAAAACATGTATTCAAGTCCTGCCTACTGTTTATACTGGCTGTTGATCCTTGAAAAGTAATTTAATCTTTTAGTGACCCAGGTAAGATTAATTTGCAGTGGAGGTAATAATTGGCACAACCCTCACTGGAAGCTACTTATACCAATGAAACCTTGGTCTATGCTTTGTATAATCACAAGAAGTGATCAATAAATGTTTGTGTTACTACAAATCATAATTTCTCTATATATACATATATGCACATAAGTATATAGTGACATCTCTATATAAGCACATATGAAGATAGGATTAACTCTACCATTGTCTATTTTTAGCTAAACAAATCAAGAACTTAAAATACCTCTACTTGACACTAAGTAAGAAAGTTCACAAGTCACTTACTAGAAGCTCATACCTCCAAAGGTCACTGCCCCCCCCCCACCTTGGGCAGTGTTTGCAAATTGAAAGACTGCACTTGGTTTCCAAAAAGTGGGTGGAGTGACAAGAAGTGACATCAAGAACACTGCTTTAAAAAAGCCAGCTCAAGGATTCAGTCATTCTCTTGGTATTGGTGAACTGGTTGGCTTGTGGTGATGAGTGGAGTAATTCCTTCCTTGGTTCTTTGGTGAGGAGACCCTCTCTGCTTGTTGGTGCTTTGGTGGGACACTCCCTTCAGACTGAGTTCTGGTGAGATTCTTGGTGGTCTTAGCCTCTGGTGCACTGAAGGTTCTCAATGGATTCTTCAACATCTTCTGGCTCTTCTGATTTCAGCTTCCTAATTAGGATTTTGGATTCTGGTGAGATTTGTTTTCAGATTTGCATTTTCAGTCTGGAAACATTAGGATTAAATTTAGGGTGTTGGTAGGTAGGTGGTATTTTCTATCTCTTTATCTATATTTTTCCACTTTCACTCTTTCTATCTCTTTGTAAATAAAATTGCTAAAAGTCATTTTGACTTAAGCTATAATATTTTTAAAATCCATGACTACAACATTACTTTAGAATTCTCATATTTAGCATAAAACCTAAATTTAAATTCTTACACAAATCAATATATGTATATAAACACAAATCAATATAGAATCTATATCTTAGTTCCCCTAAAAATAATTGTTGAATTTAAATTTTATGGATATCTTTTGTTTTTATATTATCTTCTTTTTAAAATATAAATCTTCCCTCTTTATTACACAGTAAATAATTCCTAGTTACAAATAAGGAAAAAAATAAATAGGGGAAGAATGCAATTCAAGCAAAACTAACTAGCCCCTGAAGTCTGACAATGTATGTGGGATTCCCCACCCATACTCTCCCAACTGTGTAATTTAGTTGTAGGTTATAGCTAATTTACCATTATTTATACTAACTATACACTGGAAAGAAAGGTAGAAAGGGTGGAAGATACATATACTCTCTTGGTAAGTTTACTATGTTGGTGATTATTATTACACAATTTTCAATTTTTTTTTCCTCTTTCCATCTGCACTGTTTGATGTATTATTATGAGAGGGACAGTGGTATAAAGAGTGGTTGGAGAACTGGTATTGGATTCAGGAAGATCTCAGTTAAGTATGGCTTCTGATGCATACTGACTATGATACTGGGAAGTCCTTTAACATCTTAGTGTGGTAGACAACTTTCTTTCTTTTCTTTTTAACCCCTACCTTCCATCTTAGAATCAATACCGTGTATTTTTTACAAGACAGAAGTGTGGTAACCCCCACAATGGGGGTTAAGTGACTTGTCCAGGGTCACAGAGGTAGGAAGCATCTCAGGCCAGATTTGAAACCAGGACCTCATGTCTCTAGGTCTGGCTGTCAATCCACTGAGGTACCCAGCTGCCCCCTGTAGACAACTTTCTAAGACTTTATGTTGCAGAAAATCTGAGGACATATTAGATATATATTGGATTTCTTCATCTAGGACATCCCTACACCAATTAAATCACAAGTCTAGTCCCAGTCAATTCATTATTTCTATTGTATTCTAGGTTCTACTTACTTTGCATCAATTTTTAAAAGTATTCCCATGCTTCTCTGTGTTCATCATGCTCATCACTTCTCCAGTACATTAATATTCCATTATATTCATGTACCACATATTTGGCCAAAGGACCTACCTTCCTTGATTAGCATCTACTTTGTTGCTAGTTCACACAAAGTGCTGATATTAATATTTTTATGTACATGTGTCTTTGACCTCATTTTGGTATATGCCAACAATAGGTTCTTTGGGTTAAAGGGTATAGTCATTGAGGCATCTTCTTAGCATGATTCCAAATTTCTTTCCAAAATGGTTACAGTGATTCATGGCTAATTTTTTTAAGTGTGTGAAACTGACCCACATTACATTAGGTTTAGTTCCAAAGTAAAAACTTTTCTTCCTTTTGCATATTTATCTGAGAATAACCTGTCAGGCTCTGCCCAGTTCATTTACAGCCATCAAAACTAAATCAAGTGTCAACACATTTAAAAGAAGGCTCTTTTGCAATGCAAATGATAATTTTACCACCCAGTTGCTGCTAAGCAGCATAAACAAAAGAATAGACTCAGAAGAAATGTTTGTTGAACTGAACTGAACTGAACTGAACTAGACTGAATTGAATTTTACTTCTGAGTAATTCAGGCTTAAAGAACTTTTGCTTTGATGACTATGAAAGGGGGTGGAATTAATTCCCACTTATGTAGAGATTTGTTTGTGTTGATCAAGTCAAAGAAAATTTAGGGTCCTAATCATTCCTAATGACCCTCATCAGTCCAGGAATTTTTGGTAAGGTCCATTTAGCCAGAGGTTGTAGGACCCACTGGTCAACAAATAGCATAGAATCTGTATCCCATTTACTAATAGTAGTAAAGAAAAGAGGTACTGAAAAAGAAATTTAGTAAAATGCAGATTACTAAAAGTTTGTTAAACTTGATGATCAGGATAGTAGAAACATTATTCTTGCAAGTGATTTCCTACCTTGCTGCTACCACATCTGAAATTTGGAGTTAAAAAAATAGAAACAATAATTAGGTACTGCAATATGAATTTCAAGAATAGTACTAATCTATATTAGACAATAATGAGAAGGAACAACCATCTCCATTTTGCTGATTTCCTAGTACCCACAACAAACATAAAGTTTATAGATTCCCCAATTCGGATATGAGAAATTCCCATCAGTCATATATTGGGAACTCTGACCCTGAATGAGCACTCAGAAAATTCAAAGAACAAGAGCTTTTTGTGCAGGAAAAAAAATGCGCTTGACTGAAATACACCAAGAAAACACTTTCCAAGTTAGTCAAGTATTATTTAAATTGTGTTTAGGTTAATTCTAGCTTTTAGAAGTATTGCATGTAAAAAGTACAATAACATCTTACTCATCAATAAATCATTTTCCAAAAAAGCTCTTTTAGTGAGAAATCAAAATTTTTACTCACAATGGTAAATATGATGTTTAAAAATTTGTATGAGGCTGAGAAAAACTGGACAGCTGAAAATTTAATTTTTCCATGATTTCTAATGTGGTCAGTTGAAGAGCTCCTAGAATTAGAACTTCAGATAATTTTTACTCAAAAAATGATTTTTAGGAAATTAACTTCTTCATGTAAAACTTGAATAATACTAGAAACGTTGTCAGAACTATCTATGGCCAGGGTGTTTTTTCAAGTTCCATAGCTCTCCTGATAACTGGGAAGCCAGCCAGTATCTAAGAAGACCATTAAGACTTCATATTGAGAATAAAAGTCAATTTTACCTGTACCTATCTCTGTTTGAGTAATTCTTCATCCTCTTTACTTACCCAATCACAACAAATGGCCAAAAGCCCTGAGCTACTGGGGTAGAGGTCTCTTCTATATTCTCTTTACTACTGCCAATAATTTTCAACTAATTTCAATGTTTTTTTTTTCCTTTTAGTATACCAGAGCTTGAGTTTGAGTTATTCAAAAAGATTTGCTTGTAAAAAAAATGAAATAAAATAAAACAAATAAAAGACATGATTGCTAAAATACAAAACATAGGTGTCTTTTAAAAATACCCTTAATCATACTCTAGGGTTACAACAAATTTCTGAGCTAAATGGCCCCATTCCCATCGAACTAGTTTCCCAAGTTGGTCTTGTCACATGGTGAGCTGCCATGCTTTATTCAGGGAAGACCCATACTTTGGCCTCAGCTAAATTCCTATTTTCTTTCTGCTTATACCTTGGTGCACCTTCTTCTTCCTATCAACTATTCATGTACGGAATATATTAGATGATTCCCTGATAGCCCTTCAAAATACAAGATTCTCTTGTTTATGATCTTCTCAGACCAGAAATTCCACAAAACTCCATCTAGTAGGACAAGCTGTAAATCATATACTAACTACAGAAAAATGTTATCCAAAATCTCTAAATAGGTTTATGATACCACACCTACAGCAGAAATAATGATTAAAAAACACCCAATCACAGGAAGGGACAGACAACTCATTATACATCTTCCAAATTATATGGACATGATTGTATCTTAAACCAACCATATTCAAAAAAAGGCTCAAAAGAAAGCAACAGACACAGAATAAAAGAAAGCCAATTGGTTCATTTTGTTAGATATTCTTATAAAGCATTAAATCAATTCCTTTATGCTCTTGAAGTGAAATTGTGCCAATTCAAAAGGAAAAAAAGATAGAGATAGATATCTAGATAGATAGATAGATAGATAGATAGATAGATAGATAGATAGATAGATAGGAAACAAAATGGTAGGATCCTTTCATTCATAGAAAGAAGAAATTATCCAAAATATCCATTATGCTTTTATTGCTGCAAAATTGCATTTAGAATATCAATATGGTCTCCTTTGACATCCTGAAGACTCCTGAGAAGGGAACTTGCCAAAAATACTATTTTTAAATGTCATCAAACTGCTATCACGTTAATAATGGTGTCGGAATGAATACTCAAGGATTAAGGAAGCTAAGTCTGTGAACTAATGATATACTTGATGACAGAAGAGAGATGGAAATTTCTAGAGACAGACTGTCATAATTTTATTACCAGGATGACACAGATATGGGCAAAGTAATAGTCTAAGATTAATGACATCCCATTGATAACATTCCTTGTAGACTCAAGTTCTGAAATAATACTCTTTGCACTGCTTATGCCTGTGGATTTTTAAAAAATGTAATCTTAATCCTAGAGAATAAGACTAAAATAAAGAAATGGGTAACCCCCAAAATACCAAAAATGTTTCATATTCACAATAGTGACAAGCAGGGGAATGAGATTATAAGAGCATCTACCATGCTTTGCTCTATCTATTTTAATGATGTCACATGTTTTGCTTTTGCAATAAATCCTCAGATACTATTTCTGCAAAATCTATTTAGATATGATGGATTTGTTTCAGAGAGGGAAACTTACTTTAGCAAGTTTAGAAGCTAGAACTAATTCTAGCTAAATACTTAGAAATAAAAATTTTCTTTCATTTCTCCCCATAGTAGAATCAAAAAATAGCATGTAGTGAGTGCTAAATCTTGAGTCAGGAAACCTCAGATTCAAATATGGCCTCCACAACTTATTAACTTGGTTGCAATGGTGTTGGAACTTCCTGAACAAGTAAATTAAAAATATTAACTGGTATGTATAACTGGGGAAAAAAGGACATTTAAGTTACTTCACATATACAAAGCAGTACCAAGGACACAAAAAGAAAATCAAAACAGTTCTTATCAAGAAGAGCTCATACTCATAGGGAAAGAAGAGAGAGAGAGAGAGAGAGAGAGAGAGAGAGAGAGAGAGAGAGAGAGAAG
>NC_058130.1:110619511-110673795 GCF_016433145.1 Gracilinanus agilis
ATATATATATATATATATATATATATATATATATATATATATATAATGAGCCATTCCTCAATTGCTAAGTAGTCAAAAGATATGAACAGACAGTGTTTGGATGAAGAAATCAAAGCTATACATAACTGTATGAAAAATGCTCTAAATCATTGATTAGAGAAATCCAAATCAAAACAGCACTGAGATATTACCTGACATCTATCATATTGGCTAAAATAATAAAAGGGGGAAATGGCAAATATAAGAGGGGATGTATAAAATAGGGACATTGTTGACAAAACTGAACTGATCCAACAATTTTAGAGAGCAATATAGAGCAATACACAAAGAGATATAAAATTGTGTATACATTTTGACCCAGTAATACTTCTATTAGCTTTATTTCCTAAGGTTACCAAGGAAAAAGGAAATAAGACTATGTGTTCTAAAATATTTATAGTAAAAAATATTTCCTCTTTTTGTGAGTCTATCAATTGTGATGTCCAAGAAGTTGTAATATATGATTGTAAAGAAATACTACTGGGCCAATAACAAATAAGATGATCACACACACACACACACACACACACACAACCTGGAAAGACTTATATTAGGTGATGCAAAGTGAAGTAACCAGAATCAGAGAATACTGTACATAGTACAAAAAAGTAAAATGATCATTTGTGAATGGCTCAACTATTAGCAGCAATGCAGGAGAACTCCAAGGGATTCAAAACAAAAAATGCCATCCACCCACCATAGAAGATACAGATGGAGTTCAAATGCAGATTGAAACCATTCTTCATCTTACTCCTCCATGAATTTTCCTCTAGTGTATGTAATATATATCCTGTTTCACAACATGATGAACAGGGAAATATATGATATATGATGATACAGATACAACCTATATAATATTACCTGACTTCTTAGGGAGGGGAAAGGATGGGTAGGGAGGGGAGAAAAAAGAATGAAACATAGATTTTTGGACATACCCATTGTGAGAATTCATTTTTCTTGGGCAAGAATATTTATTATAATTTATTGGATATTTATAACATATCATATGTAGTATATTAGTGTTATAATACATATACTATGGTATCTATTTACAAATATATATTGATACTAACTCAAAAATAATATTAGTAGTATATCAAATTGACTTGGGGGGGGTCTACAACAAATTTTTGTTTATGAAAACAAAAAAGTTTTGGAACCATTGCTCTTTAGGTCTGGTAAATTTAGCCAATTTTGAGTTAATCTGTTGTACTTCTCTCCAAGGGTTCCATCAAAGACTGTAGCAAATGCCTTGCTATCTTTTGAAGTTCCCTGACCTATGTTAGTTTGATAATAGTGCCAAAAGAAAAAGTAGATTAATGTGAGTACAATGTGTTCTTTTCTTTTATTTCTTTTTTACTGTGATAACTATATCATTAACAAACATTTGAATGTAGAATAAAAGATAAAAAATATTTTATAAAAGCTAAAAATACTATAAAAATAGCTACCATATATATAGCATTCTGTGCCAGGCATTGTTTAAATGCTTTACAATTGTTAATTCATTTGATCCTCACAATTACCCTAAGAGGTAGGTGCTACTTTTCTCATTTTATAGATTAGGAAATTGATGCAGGTAGTGGTTAAGTAACTTGAAAGGGTTACATAATTAGTATCTGAAGCCTGATTTTAATTCAGGCCTCCTTGACTACAAGTCTAGAGCTCTAATGGGAAGCCCTAAGCAACTACATAAGCAGAAGGCAAAAAGTTCTTGGGAAATGGATGAATTATAAGTGGAAAAAGAAAGACATACAGAGAGGTAGTATGAAGGCAAGGAAGAAAAACAGGAGAAATGGCATCCATCTTGCCAAAGGCTGGGGCCTTATGCAAAAGGAAGAAGAAAACAGAAACTAATAGATTTCTCCTGGAAATGAAGATTTAATTCATCACTGACTTAAAATTACTACATGGGCTCTCAGTTCTATCTCTCGAGCTCAGGGCCAGGATCTTCTGTAGCTACAGTCCTTAGACAAGATGAAGAAGGTCAGAGTTGGGGAGTCAGCTACATTGGGTGCCTGGTGACCAGGGCTGTTTTCAACTCATGTGGAAGACATTGTGGCCATCCATGACAATTTCATTGATATCAGCTACATGGTTTATATGGTCCAGTATTATTCCATTATTGTCTAAATCCACTGTCCATAAGCCCAAGGATTCTGAGAATGGAAAGCTACTGATTAGTGGAAAGGCCATGACCATCTTCCAGGAGAACAATCCCACCAATGTTAAGTGAGGCAATGATAGACTTGAGTGTTTAGTAGATTCTACTGGTATCTTTACCACTATGGAAAAGACCAGAGCTCAACTTAAGGGGTGGAGCTAAGCATGTTATTATCTCTCTTTCTCTGATGTCTCTGTGTTTATGATGGGAGAGAACCAGGAAAAACAAGATGATTCCCTTACTATGTGAATAATGGCTCCTGCACTACCAACTCCTGATAACTTTGACAGTTACTCTGGCAAATTGTGGCATGATGAGTATGGTGTTGTCCAAAACATCATCCCTGCTCCCACTGGTGTTACTAAGGCTGGTGGCAAGGTCATCTTGAGCTGTATGGAAAGATCACAGGCATAGCCTTCCATGTTCCTACTCTAAGTGTATCTATTATGGATCTGATCTGCTACTTGGAGAAACTTGCTAAATATAACATCAAGAAAATAGTAAAGTAAACATCAGAGGGGACTTTGAAGGACATCTTGGGATACAGAGAGGACTAGGTTGTATTTTAAGATGAAGAATAATATTATCCTCACCTCTCCCTCCTCTAGCTTTCTTTCAGGTGCATCTCTTTGTATGGGGTGGAAATTTTTGTGATCTAAATATGTCATAAAATGAGATGTGGGTGAAGATAATATCTTATACAATTCCTGATAAGAAGATTTCACTGTGTATTCAGTGGTGCCCTAACATCATGAATTATCCAACCTAAAATGCCAGCAGATCATAGTTTAAATAGTAAATAGAACATAAATGCTTATTGAATGTGAGCTGAGCTAATACTGGAGTTAGTGCTTTTCATCATTTGTCCCCTAATACTTCTTTTAGCTCAATTTGAAAGTGATATTACTCCTGTCAAGAAGGGGATGGGCCAAGGGAATAACTGGAAAGTCATACTTAATGGGAGGAAAAGCCCCATGCACATAAAGTGGGATCCCAGTAAGAGGAAGTAATATACCTGCTCTCCAAGAGAGTCCAATATAGAGCCACACCATTCAGGTGCCTACAGATCAGGCAAAGTGGAATAGGCATTATATTAGTTACATTTAAATTATGACTAGGAATTCTAAAAAGAGACTGAGAGAGAACATTCCTAATGCAGGGTACTACATAAGAAAAAGCAGAAAAGCATATGAGTCCATGATTCATTCAGAAGACATATAGAAGAACAATTTGGCTAAAATGTAGAGTGCATAAAGAAAGTTAACATGAAATGAGGCTGAGAAGGAAAGGTGTCACTAAACTATGGCATGTTTGAAATGTCATTACTGTATCTTCAAAAACATTTTAAAATTCAATTGACATGTGTTAAATGCCTATTATGTACAAAAAACTCTAATATTCCTAGAAGCTATGGATATCGGGTTGTTATGACAAGTAATTCAAAGGAAAGAATTCAGGGTATGGAATCAGAGAATTTTTACAGCTCAAGACTAAAATATAAAAGATGAGAACACTATATAAATTATTAATTTTTAAGCAAGCACAAAATTAAAATTAGGGAAATAGAGAAACTAGAAAATATAGAGCATAGAACTAAAAAAAGAAAGTTGCTTTTTAAGGGTAAGAAAATTGAAACATTCATTATCCAATCTGATAAAGAAATAGAAAGAAATATGTAACTGTGGGAAAATATTCAAAATATTTTTTTTAAAAAGCAAAAAAAAAGAAATAGAAAGATAAAAATAAAAATCACTGAAATAAAAAAATAAGCAGGAGAATTCACAACAGGGAATAGAAAAATATCAGAAGTTACAATATATAATTATATGCCAGGAAAACTGGCATATTCTTTGAAAATTCAAAAAAAGTAGATAAAATTAAGTCAAAAAATCAAATTGGTCTCTCCTTAAAAATAGAAAAGTAAATTAGTAGAACTGAACAGATAAGCATTAGAAGTAATTTCATGACTTCTTTTAAAAGGGATACATATCATATATGTGTGTGTGTTATGTAATTTTATCCCATAAAATTCAAAACTTTTTGCAAGTATCGAAATCAATAAAAATAGAATTGAATGAATTAAAAAATGAGAAAACATGTACATCAAATATCTCTAATAAAATTTTCTAATAAGAAACATAAAAGGAATTTAAATAAATTTATTCAAACATGCATGCATATATCTACATATATATCAATACATTTCCATTTATAGACACATGCATATCTACTTATGTATATATGTACATGTATATGTATATATGGTGTATGTATGTATGATTATAGATGCATATGCATACACATAAGAGCTGTTCCTCAATAGAATAAGTGGTTAAAAACAAAAGAAAGATGGACTAATGGAAAACATTAAAATCACTTAAACTGGAAGAGAAATGCAAACTGAATTAACCCTGAAGTTTTATCTTGTACTCTGCCAATTCCCAAAACTTAAAAAGAAAGGAATTACCAATGCAAGAGGGACTGTGGGAAAACAAGCACATGAATGCCCTATAGGTTCAACTGTGAATTGTTCTAAACATTGTAAATATGAATTTGGAATTATGCAAAAAATATTAAAAGTTCCATCTCCTTTAATTCTGTTATTTCAATTGGGCATGTATATTAAGAGGATGCCAAGGAGACCAGGTTTAGATACATAACAAAAGGTGCAGAGCATTGCTCTTTGTGTAAGCAAAGAAATGGAAACAAAGTGGATGTTCAGTTGATTGGGGAATTGATGTACTTTATATAATTATGAAAAATAAAAGAAATAAAAATTTATGTGGTAATGTCTATGTGTACTTTTAAATAATGATAACTCAGGATATGTGTATATATGTACATCCATATATATATATACATATACATATCCCACACATCCTTCACCAACACTGAATTCTGGCCGACATGAAATCTATCAAAGAACAATTTAGGAAATTCATGAAATAGGTTTCCCTTTATACATTGTCAAATGTATTTATTCAACTTTCAAAATTCTAATCTATAACTCCATTAGACCCTTAACTAATAAGAGATTATTTATATGGATTTGTTTCCATGTTTAACCTTTAATAACCCAAATCATGCATTTTGTACGAATCAATCTCAAAAAGAACTTTTTCTTGATCATAGTAAAACATTCTTTAATCAACAAATAAGTCTCCTTGAGGACAACCATGCAAATTGAAGCATACTTCACAAAACATACCAGTTATTACAATTTACTAAGGTTAGCAAGAATTTCGTTTTTAGTCATAGCATATCTAACATTCTCACAGATTCTTTAATCACCTTGAAAACCAATTTACACTATTTTCAGATTTTATAGATTTCTTATGTGTTCCTGGTTTATAGTCTTTATATAATCTTTATATAATTTATTACATTCAAACTGTTTCTGGAAAGAGTGAAATTAACTAAGAACTGGAGCACAGTTCACTCCAAATTTATAAGTTCTGGGAATCAAAAGCATGACATCACTACAGGGGAAGAATGGACAATCCGTGAAACTAATCAGTTTTCTTCCTGGGTGGCTTTGGGGGATCAAATGAGATAATGCATGTAAAAATGCTTTTCAAATTTTAAAGCGCTATACAGATATTATTGTTGCTACTTTTGTCTTTTGTTATCATTGCTTTTCCATACTAACACTTTTCCCTTAGGTCTCTGGACTAGAACACACCAAAGACATAATTTGAATGTATCTTCCTTTAATGCCGTTAAAATCAAATAGGAATTAGAAATTAAAACCTTGAGGGAATAAAAAAGTAGGTTGCTATAGAATTTGTCCAAAAATAAGAGAGAGGTCATAATACCAGGTTGTGGAATTCTGCGAAGGTAGAGGAAGAAAGCATTGCTCCTTTTAGGAATAGGGCTGTACTGATGATCTTTTGGGAATTTACTGGAAAAGGAGAAAACATGGAATTCAACTCATTAGCCTTCTGTGATAGTTTGTGGCCCTACTTCTTCAAATAAACTATTTGAAAGTTCTTAAATTTAATTTCCCTACATTCAGACTTTTAGAAGCAATGCCAAAAATCTCTCAGATTTCTGTTCAATGCTCTGTTCCCAATAGTACCATATTGTATATATGGAGCCAAACTGTAGATCTCAGGTTCAGTGATGGCTCTGTAGTAGAAAACTGTTGATGTGTCCCAGATCCACTGCTGGCTCAAAAAAGGAAAAAGGGATATAATTGAGGAAGAAAGCAAGAAAAGAGATAGTGGTAGAAGTAAATTATAAGCCTTCTCTATACCTTTCTTCTACTCTGTCTTCTCACCCACACTCATTTTAACTCCATCTTTGTTTTAGACTTTATACTCAGTATAGGTCCTAGGTTCAAATCCGGGCTCAGACACTTCCCAGCTGGGTGACCCTGAGCGACCCATTGCCTACAGGTTGTGGCCCTATGCTCCTAGAATGGAGTCCCAAGATAAAAAAAAAATAGGTCTTCTAGACTACTGGTTTCAAACTGGAAGCTATTCTCCTAATTATTATGTCTACCTTTGGTCTTTCTGGGGCAATTAGATGACACAATGGATAAAATGTCAGGCTTGGAATCAGAAAGACTCATCTTCCTGAGTTCAAATCTGGCTTCTAACACATTGGATATATGACACTGGGTAAGACACTTAACATTATTTGCCTCAGTTTCTTCATCTGCAAAATGATCTGGAGAAGGAAATGACCAACAACTCCACTATCTTTGCCAAGAAAATCTCAAATGGAGTGACAAATAGTTGAAGATGACTAAAAGACAACTAAACAACTGAACTGGTCTTTTCACTTATTAGATCATGCCAATTACTTCTTACATCATTCATTAAAAATGCTTATGATCCTGTTGTTCTGAACATAAAGGAGAGGTTTGGAATGTTTCCCAATCTAGAAATGAGATTCAACATCTGTAATAAGCTTTAAAAGGTATAAAAATGACAATAGTAATTTCTTGGTCTAACTCAGCTAATGATAAACAGAGACCTTCATTTGGAATAAGAAATGTATATTTTTAATTGGAAAAAATAATTACCTCCTTACTGAGATTCTAAAAATCTACTAGATTACATAATTACATATGTGCATATATATATCACATACATATGTTAAGAGGTTAGATGAACACACTAATCACTGTTTTTTTTTTAAATGGGATTTATGTTTATTCTTGTTGCCTAGAACTACTACTATGAAGCAATTGCCTTTTTTTTTAAAGAGAGGGACTACAAAATGCCATTCTGTTCCAAATCCATGCTTAAATTCTGAAGCAGTTACAATTAAGGAAAGTTAACAGCATTTTCCAAATGAAAAGGAATCTTTAGGCTGCCAAAAATTATAGGAGGGACAACACAAAGAAGAAGAAAGCAGGATATGCATGAATAGAAACTGAGGAGAAGGACTTCCCCTTCTTTTTAGACCATCTGTTGTAAGCTATGTTTCATATTTTGTTGTTGTTGTTCAGTCATTTCAGCCATGTCTGACTCTTCATGACTCCATATGGTGTTTTCTTGGCAAAGATACTAGAATAGTTTATCATTTCTTTCTCCAGCTCATTTTATAACTGAAGAACTGAGGTAAATGTGGTTAAGTGACTTGCTCAGGGTCACACAACTAGTAAATGTCTAATGCTGGATTTGAACTCATGAACATGAATCTTCCTCACTCCAAGCCCAGAACTCTATCCATTGTTCAACCTAAGAAGTGTTAAAGAACAAATTTACTTGGGGCAGTTGGATAGCTCAGTGGATTGAGAGCCAGGCCTAGAGACGGGAATTCCTGGGTTCAAATTTCACCTAAGACACTTCTTAGCTGTGTGACTCTGAGAAAATCACTTAACCCCCATTGCCTAGCCCTTACTGCTCTTCTGCCTTGGAACCAATACATAGTATTGATTCTAAGACAGAATGTAAGAGTTTTTTTTTTTTTTTTTTTTTTTTTAAAGAACAGATTTACTGTGAACAAAGTCTCCCTTCTCAGAAGTTCTAAAATGACATTTTTTTTCTATTTAAAAGTAACCTGACAATGTTATATAAAGCTAAGTTTCAGTCTTCAGAGGGTTTAAATTAAGTAGCTCAGGAAGGTTTTTGAAATGCAAAGTTATTACTAAAGTTAACCAATGCCAGAGAGGTATTTACTTTTTTTTTCCTTTCTGGGATGCCACTATGTAATCTATTCAATAACTATGTAGACTTGGTTTCAGACTTTCAGATGCTGTTTTAGCTTTTTACATTCTACTAAGCAAATAAACTGAGGCAGGTAGTAGGATAGACATTTTTAAAAAATATTAGACCTAAAATTAGAAAACCTGGGTTTTCTCCAAGCTCTATCATTAACCAAAGACTCTAGAAAAGTCTTTATTCTTTTTTCTCTGGGACTGTTTCCTCAACTGTAAAATGGTGTTAATAAAATTTGTACTGCCTGTCTTACAAAAATGTTGTGGGGAAAGCATCATGTAAATATCAACATGCCACAGAAAAACTAATTGACATGATCACTGTTTTCAGAACTTAAAGGGCCTTTAGAGGTATCTGACCTTTTTAAAAAATATGAAGAAACAGATTTCTGGAAGAGATAAGGGACTTATCTCAGATTCTATAGGTAAATCTATTATTATTCTAACATCATCATTAGTTCTGTTCTACTTGTAAAATCCAGTGACTCTACAATTGCATTATATCATAATCCAAAAGAAATAGTTGGAGCATTATTTGTCAGAAGACTGTTTCCATATCAGTCAGTACTTTCTATTAAGAAATCTATTTAACTGACTCTGCCAACATCTGGCAAGAGTTCTTCACTGAGCTAGCTAACTTGAGTGGAGGCTCTCTGCTACTAAGTAGTGTCCCTCCTCCTCACTTGTGCATGTGTACACACAAATCTGTCTTATCACAAACTTAACAAAAGCAAGCATGTTGCAGTGGAATGCCTGTTTGATTTGGAATCAGAGCCCTTATACTACTAGAATTGTGTATGTGTGTGGATATGTGTTTTCATGCACACACTAAATACACTCAGAAAGTAGTTTTCAGTTGTATCTAAGTCTACATGACCCCATTTGGGATTTTCTTGCCAAAGATACTTGGATTAGTTTCTTGTTTCCTTCTCTAGCTCTTCTTACACATGAGGAAACTGAGCGAAACAAGGTTAAGTGATTTGCCCAGGGTCACACAGCTAGCTTCTGAGGTCGCATTTGAACTCAGGTTCTCCCAACCCCAGAGCCTCTCTATTCACTCTGCCAACTACCTACCCTTGAGAGTGAGGTACAAGGACATAATTATATAAGAGGAAATTTTGCTAATAAAGAGGTACTCAAATTAGGAAATCATAAGACTTGTAATAGGCAAAAGAAATAACAGTTGTTGATTTTCCATTTCATTTTAAATACAGATTTCACCAAGACATAAATTCATGGCATCATAAATTTGAAGCTGGAAAGGATCTTAGAGGACATCCAGCTCAATTTCCTCATTTTAAAGATGAGGAAAATGAGGCACAGAGAGATAAAATAACATGTCCAAGATCACACAAAAATTGGAATTTGATATAGAGACACCATGATGGAATAGAAAGAGTATTGGTTTCAGAGTGAGGATCTGGGTTCAAATATCACCTCACACTTATGACTTGTGTGACCTGGGACAATCACTTATCCTCCCTAAGCTTCAGTTTCTCCTTATATAAAAGAGGAATAACGAATGATGCTACTTCAGTTGCTATGAGGATCAAAAATATAAATAATTTTGAAAACCTTATGAAATGTCATAAAATTTTCACTTCTTTAATTGTTTATAAATTCAAAAACATTAATTTAGTGTGTATTTTATGTGATATACTATATGAGAGGTTGCAAGAGAGATACCTAGATCTCAAGAACAGGATTAAAAGCGAAAACAAGAAAGACAAACTTTAATGGTGTCATATAATGAGGCAATGGGAATATTTAACAAGAAAATGAACTTTATTTTCTGTGAAAGCCAGCACTGGATGAGATTGATTTTAACCATCCACTATGATTCGTTGAAGATTACAACATAAACTGTTGAATGAAATGTGTAGGTGTCAAATGTAATCTGGAAAATTGTGCTACTCCCCCTGCTGGCTTTGGGAACATGGTAGCAAGATTTTAAAAAAAAATTACTTGCATGCCTATTTATAACACATACCATCACCTAATATTTGTATAGGGCTTATTATGAGCACTTTCAGACCAATTATCTCACTCAATCTATTAATAATTTATTCTCCAAATATATTTTTTAAATTCTTGATTCATATGACCTCACTCAGTTACATTACGACAGCACAGTCAGCTTTGTTCTTCAAAGAACCATAGAATACTAATTTCCTGGACTCAAAGACCCCACTGTGTTGGACTGTGACCAATTCGAACTCATATTTCAACTTAATTATTGCTTCAATAAATTTGTGATCTCATACACATGGGTAGTCCCTCCAAGTATGCAGAACTCCCAAGCCCCCACACAACTTCCTATCCTGTGCAATTCTTGTCTACATCTTTCTGTAAGTCATTAGATCTACCTAAAGTATTGGTGGCCTCATTCTGGTTCCTGTAGCAGGTCATGGATATTTGGGAGGTACGTGGGCTCTCCATCTACAGTTCCTAATTAAGTGACTAATTCACATTCCCTCCTTTACTATTTGTTGATTCCTTTTGGGAATGTCTGTCTTCTCATTCACATCACTCTTGTTGCCCGTATCTGTATAGAGCCTTCAATGTCCTGTAGCTAACTTACATCTACTGGGTAACTCATAATTCTGGGGTTTTTTCAATATCTCTCTTCTATAACCATATAGAACTAAGAAGAGAATATTGATGCTGGCTTTGGGGGGAGGTCTTCGCTATAATGTCAGCTTTCTTCCTCTTATTCACTTTAGGCTTCAGTCTAGGTCCTCTGAATATATAACTTTGATGTCAGGTGAGCATTATGTATACACTCACATATGCTGATTAATTAATTCAATGCATTTACTTTTTCTTTGTTAACTTTATCTGTGATTTCATTCCTGTAGGGAACTCTATGGGAGGAAATTCCTTTACTTGCACCCTGCAATTTAGCATCTACTCTGCAATTAGTAATCTTAGAGATTCACCTGGGCACACTGAAACATTAAATAAATTGACCAGGGTCACAAAAGCAGTTTACAACAGAGGTGTAACTTCCCATCTACCATAACAGAAGGCCTTTTATGCATTTAACTTATTTCATAAAAATCTACTACCTAACTATTACTTTTAGGGGTCACTAAGTTAGGGGCCCTTTAAAATTAGATAGGCTAAAATGGTAACATTGATGCAGTTAGATATGCAAACAACTTTCAAATAACAACAATTCAACATACTTTTTTGATTTGTGAAGCTAGATATAAGTCCTGGCACTAACATATACTGGCTAGGTGACCATGGGAAAGTCATTTATCCTCTTAGGGCACTAGGCAATTCACTAAAGCTATACCTTAAAGGGAACATGTCGGTCTACGTTGGAAGAATGAGTGTCCTACGCCAAGGAAATCACAAGTCCAGTCCCTACTATGTATGAGTTTCTATAATCAGTATTTATGATAAAGATGTTGCTGAAGTCAATGGAAGGTTTCCATAAGAAGCAGTGGTCAATAATGCCAAAAACTTCAAAGAAATAAAAAAAGACCAAAATTGAAAAATTCATTAGATGTTGAAGTAAAAGATAGTTACTAATCCTTGAAAGAACAGTTTCTGAACAATGGTAAAGTCAGAAGCCAGACTTCAAGGAACTCAGAAGAAAATGAAGGGGCAAACCAAATCAGACCCTTACTAAGAATTTGGTAATAATAGAGGAAAGAAATAGGGAAGGATCAGTTAAGATTGTAATGATTGCTGGTTTTTATAGTGAAGGTTTAAATAAACATGCTTATGGGTAGAGGAGAAAAAAGTAGCAGATAAGGAAAAAAAAATCAAGATGAGAAAGAGAATCATCAAAGGTATAAGTTCCTGGAAAAGAGAAGATGAGTATTTGATCACATCAAGGAGAAAGGACACCTCTTCCTCAGAAATTGGGGCAAGAGAGAAGATTAATGAAGAGATGTTTATTAAAAGGGAATATTAAGGTCTGAAAGAGAAGGAACATTTTTCATTGAATTAAAAGATATCAATTATCTGCTGAAAGATGACAAGAATGGAGTGATATTTGTGATTAAGAATAGAAAAAAATTGTTTGGAACAACCACCATAGAAAGGATGATAGAAAGGCAATTGTGGAAGAATAAAAGGATGTCTAGGTCACAGGAAGGTAGGTGGGCATTGCTTGAGATTGGCTATCATGAGCCTGTGGTAGACATAATCAGAATTGCTTTGCTTCTTTTCATTGAATTCAGTGACTGAAGATCATACTCAAAAAAGGCAGGTGAGGACAACCCAAAATTGATGACTAGAAGCACATCAAGAGAAACAGAAAGATAAGCAAGAATTGGAGGGTGAAGTACTGTGTAAAGTTTAGCATGTTAGAGAAGTGTAGAAAAGTGAAGCCTGATGAGAATTGAAGAAATGGCTGGCTTTAGCATTCTCTATAAAAAGCTGTTCTGGAAGAAGCCATCCAAAAGTATATGATGACATAACATTGGAAAGAAAGCTCGAAACTCCATCACTGCCATTTTAAAATATGTGTCTGACACAGACACAGACATGCATACAGCTTAGTATGTATATGTATTTATCTGACTTTTTTTAATTTTAAACCCTTAACTTCTGTGTATTGACTTATAGGTGGAATATTTACCTGACTTTTAAAAAAACAGGTTTACTGATGCTTTTCTATCAGTCATTTCATTCTCTGTACCATTCCCACTGCTCTAATTGAACCCTCTCTTTCAAGCAAGAAAAACAATAAAGAAAAACCTTTTTAAGGGAAGGAGAAAGGTAAAAATTTATTACATTTGGCCATATATACAGTATTCTGTTCTAATAGTTCCCCTCCTCTTGTTAACTCATGCTAGAGGAGGTGTTCTGAACCTTAAATTTTTTTTTGGCCATGGACTCTTTTAGTATTCTAGTAAAGCCTATGGACTCTTTAAATGAACAAATTAAATATATAGGATTACAAAGGAAGTTATATTGAAATGTAGTAATATATATCCATTAATACATAGTATTTTTTGAAGATATGATATATTATTATACGATATATTCCCAGTATATCATATATGACTATATTTCAATATAATTTGCCACTTCTACATATACACATATACAAGTTGAGGGACCCAAGGCTTCAAATTTTTATCTTACAGGCTTCTATGGTACTATTTCAGATCTGAAATTATATTCTATGTATAAGAAAGCACAAGGAACTGAACCTGACACTATAGTCTGGAGAAGAAAAAAATTTTTCTCAGTAAGCTTATTAGAGGCTCAAAAAATACAAATTTTGTCATACAATACAGAAATAGGGGTAAAAGAAGATGCTGAGGTGCAGTCTATGGCTCAAAGCAGGAAAGATCTTTCTGATCAATAGTGTCCAAAAAGGAACAGGCTGCCTTGAGACACACGAGGTTCCCCATCCCAAGAGATCTTAGAGCAAAGATTAACTACCACTTGTGGGGATTAGAAAATCATAATAACTCTTGAGTGAAACTCCCAGACAAAAAAACTTATGATCCAAGAGCTGAAAAGTAACTTAGAAGTCATCAAGTTCCACCTCCTCCCTAGGGTGTAATAAACAGGGCAATGATCTTGCATTCCAAGCTATGGTGAATCAAGTCTGCGGATAAAATACAAATAGCATCAGCATGAAAATCTTGACTATTGTCAACTCGTAAAGTGTCTGTCCTATAAGAGTAATTATCTCAGGCTGCCTTAAAGCTTTGCTAAACCTCATTTCCCCTAAAACATTTTTGCTCATAAACTGAGGTTCCTGTTATCTTTGATAAAAATTATTCTAGTTACTTTGGAAGATGTTGATAGCCTACCCATTTACTTTAACCAAAATTACCTGCAGAAAAGCCATTAGTGAGAAGAGAAATTCTTATTTAATATAGTTTCTTAAGAGCCAATTTTGTATTCCAGCAAGGGTGATCTGGACCTTGGATACTTTAAAAGTGTTCTTTGGATTATGCTTTGCAATATTTTTTTAAACAGCTTTTTCCAGGAGTTGAGTGAATGCCTCTGGACATATTTGTATACATCAGCTTTTCCTTTTCCCAGTGATTCAGACCTTCAGATGTCATCAGCCTCTAATGCCTTGGCCCTTTCTAGTACTCTTTTTCAAGTAAATCCCTCTGATCCCCACATTATCCTCCAGTATTAACAACTTTGCTTTAGGACCTACAGTTTAAAATGACTCTTTGCCAGTTGAAATGACTGCTTTAAGATGTTAGTCTGCTATTCTGTTCCTTCACACATGCCCAGTTCACAGCAAAAATTGCTAGCATCTTACAAGCATTAGGCCTACACACATCGTGAACTCATTTCCATTAGGCTATTATAATGTTACTATTGCTATAATCAATATTTTGATAGATTCTTGATTCTTTCCTTAATTAAACCATTCAGATAAGCTTCAGAGAGTTTTGTGAGTGAAGATAGGCAGTTGTTAAGTTGACTTAAGGAGCTAAAATTCACTTTTAGAGGTGTTAGGTAGGCATCACAAAACCAATAAATCTATGGAGTAAATCAGTGGTTCCCAAAATTTTTTGGCCTACTGCCCGTTTTCCAAAAAAAATATTACTTAGCGCCCCTGGAAATTAATTTTTTTTTAATTTTAATAGCAATCAATAGGAAAGATAAAATTTGCACCTGTGGCCATCTCCTCTCTCCTGGATCACTGCAGCACCCACCAGGGGCAGTGGCGCCCACTTTGGGAATCACTGAAGTAAATGAACAGAGACAAAGCCAGACAGAGCAACAGAGAGACAGAAACAGGCAATGGCAGAGAGACAGAGATTAAAAAAAGGGGGTGGGAAGGGGGCAGCTGGGTAGCTCAGTGGAGTGAGAGTCAGGCCTAGAGACAGGAGGTCCTAGGTTCAAACCCGGCCTCAGCCACTTCCCAGCTACGTGACCCTGGGCAAGTCACTTGACCCCCATTGCCCACCCTTACCAATCTTCCACCTATGAGACAATACACCGAAGTACAAGGGTTTAAAAAATAAATTAAAAAAAAAAGGGGGTGGGAGTCCAAAAAGAGGGACAATAAGCATTTGTAAGCCCAAAGTTGCTCCTTTCCTTACCTAAACCCCCTTCACCCCACTATATGATTGTTCCCAATAATCTGCTTCTCACCTGCAAAACTCAAATAATTGAGGCTAATATTGTTTTCTTTTTGGGGGTTTTTTTGTTTTTTTTTCCTCAACAGAAACTTCATAAAAGTCTTTTCTGAGCCAGAAAGCTTTCATGGTTATTTGGTTCTGGGTGTCTGTTTTTGTGACAGGAGCTACCCTCTCTTGTAAGCTTCTGTGGAATGCATGGTTTTTAACTATTAATGGCTTCTGTTCCTGCCACCTCCCCACCACCTCACACACACCTGGATACGAGTCTGTAATAGCATTCACCTGATTCTACTTTACCTTGCTTCTGCCCTGTTTGACATAACATCATGTCTTGCTTTCTGCCTGCCTTCTTTTAGGGTTCCCAATACCAGTCTACCTGGATTATAATCTATTATCTAATCTGATCTGACCTTTGCAGACCATTCTCACCTTTACAACTTGCCTGACTATGAATTCAAACCAATAATTACCTCTATGTGCCAACACTCTAGTTTTCACCTGATCCCAAAGGATTCCAAAGCTTTGGCTTTGATTTGGTTTCCATATAGCAGGCTATTTCCCTAGGTCTGATCCTGTTCCTATCATGAATGTGGAGCTTTAGCTCAACTTTTGGCATATAATATTTACATTGTTGCTGCCTATGCTTCTGCTAATGATATAAGTAGCATTTTCGGAGATAGAGTTTATTTTATCTGTGTGTGTGTATATATATACATATATATTGATATAGAATAGATCATATATTGATAAAGAATATAACATATATATATATGCATATATATATGTGTGTGTGTGTGTGTGTGTGTGTGTATGTATAGCTGATATAGATACTACTATGCAACATAATGACGAGAGCCCTAAAGTGCTTGCTTTCTTAAGATGGGGAGAAGAGGGGGTTCCATAAATGCTTGAGAATACCAAGGGGATATTAAGTATCTAAGTGTGTTTCTTTAGTTGTAGCTGAGCAAATCTACATTGGCCAGTTTTAAGGATACCTCACATCTGTATGCACTCTGATTTCACACAGCTCTCTTTCTCATCAACATGGCCAGTTGTTTTATTACATTAAAATTTAGCACTTTGGAAAAACCAAAGGACTAACCATTTGGAGCCTATTGAGTTCTCTGATAGTAAAAAGCTGACCTCGTTTCTACTCGCAGCAATTCTGATGGGAATCTCAGTTTCAAGTATTATATAACATCATAACCTTTCTTTAAGACATAGTGGTGTGGCTGACAGATGTATTTCAGAATCAATAGTCAGTATATTTCAATTTTATCTTGTCCTTTATAATAAGATTATGTGACAGAAATGAATTTCTTTCAAATCTAGCCTTACGACAAAGAAAACTACATGTAGAACATATTTTCTTTCCTTGCAGTAAGAATCTCAGGGATCAGTGTTTGTTGAATTTAAACATCCTTGTGTTTTTTCTCCCTTAAAATATTTGACAGTCATTCCAGATGCAAGTTTCCATTTTCAAAGAGAAAAATCTTGATAGTATTTTAATTTAAGAAGTAAATCAAATGACAGTGTCTAGATTGTATAAAAGAAAAATTATATCACATTTAATAAGTAAATATAGTCCATTAGCTTCATTAAGGTTTAAAGAAATAATAAAGTTTAATCTCTCAACATGATTTTCATTTCATGTATAGGTATATAAATAGATTTTCTATATACTTCCATTAAATGTATGTAAAATATGGCAAAGGAACAAAATTAACTTTTCCAATGAAGAAAGTCATGTTGAGATTGTTAGAATAATTAAAAGATAATTACTAATTAAAAGAAATAGTAGCAGAATGCAATTTTGGTACAAATTATCAGTGACTGTAACAAAAGGCAAAATGTTATTTGTTTTAGAACCCTATTTCATACTTGTCTATTCTCATAGTCTTCCAGTCACTCTACATTCTTTACCTTCTTATTACCTACTCCATCTGTAATGGAAGTCCTAAGTATATGTAGGCCTGGAAGGATTTGTTGGTTATGACCTTAAAGAAAGCCTAATAATTGAAAAACTAAGGAAGTTCCTAGAGCAGTGATGAGTAAACTTTTTAAAGAGGGGGCCAAAGGAAAGAAAATGCTCATCTGTCAGTCTGTTTCTAAGGCAACTCTTTCGAAGATCGACATTCATTGTATTTTATCCTACTCATTGTATTAATCAGAGTAGGAATATTGTCTGGCCGGATAGAACATTTCAAGGGGTCACATCTGGCACTGTCCTAGAGAAAAAAGATGGAAATATACCCCAGTCTTCAAGGAACAGATGAAGGGGACTTGTTTTACCTCTTCACAAGGGATGATTCAATCTAGAGAGTGTTGAACGTTTTGTGAAATAAAGGCAAAAGGCATCAAGCATTTTTAATTATCTACTGGTATGAAGATGAAATATATTTACATATAAAAGTAAAATGAGTTGTGATTATTTTTAGATGGGAAAGGAGACATTTTGAAGAGAATAAACCTATTGTAGAAAAATGCCAAATAAAAAGCAAGTAGGTCAGGACTTTCTAAAATGTATTGAATATTTTCTATGAAATAATTTAAGAGTAGAAATGCCTTTAAATAGTTAATTTAGATTAAATTACTGATTAAAATAGTAGAACCTCTTACATTTCTATATACCTTCAAATAAAAAGAATTTTTCATATCTACCATTTTATGTGAGCCTTAAAATATGTGAGGCAGATTGGAACAAGTAGAAGCTGACAATCAGTGGTAAAGGCAGAATGTAGCCTAGATCCTTTGATTTGATGAATTGTGCAAGTTGAAAGGATCTCAAAAAGTCATCCAGTCCAACACCATCATTTCACTTTTAAATGTTTTTTAAGTGGTCTTATAAATTTATTATAATACATTTCCAATACCCTTACTGTCAAGACCCCACTTTTGTAACATCAAACAGTTACAAAGAAGGAATAATAGATATCAGTATCTGAAAGTAAATGTCCTCACTCTTCTACTGAGAATATATATTTAAGTGATCTCTCTGAAGAAAAGGTTTATCATTTCAATACATCTATCCTTTAATTTTTTTTTAATTCATGTTATTCTATCATTGTATTTTTAAACTCTTGATTTTGCTTTCTAACTCTGCACCAATCTATATAATTCCTCAGTCACCATTTCATATGACAAAATAATATTAACTTAAATAGGGTAAAAAATATAGATGTAAATAAATGATAGAGACAGAAAGGCACAAAGACAGAGAGATGCTAAAGACAGATAGAAAGACATGATAGAGGAGAGATATAGATAGATGGAGAGATAGATAGGTAGATGATATAGATAGATAGATAGATAGATAGATAGAAGGATATAGATATATACCATAATTTGGTCAGTCATTACCTAATCAATGGACATATACTTTTCCTTTAACTTAAAATTTTCTGCTGACATGTGCACTGGATTTTTAAATAATGGAGTGGAATCTGATATCAAAGAAGCCTGGTGCATATTCAAAGAAGGTAACTTATACAATGCTAGCAATCTAGCTAAGAATTTCCTGACATATGCATTCTGAAATACTCAACTTTAAGGTTAACAATTTTTTCTTCTTTCTTGGGGGAAATAAAATTACATTACGTGGCACTTTTTTTCTATTATATTCAGTGAAAGCTGTAAAAATTATCTGAGGGCCTTCAGGTGGCACTGTAGAGCACTAGGCTTATAATCAGGAAGACTCATCTTCATGTATTCAAATTGGGCCTCAGACACTTTTTTCTTTCTGGAAACTCAAGCATACTCTCCCCAGTAATCGTGTGTAGGGGCTGATGATCCTTTGGTTTGGAGAGAATATTTTTTTTTATTTCAGACATTGCTATATTTTCTCAATAAATATTCCTTTATAAAAGGCTAATTGATATTGTAATATATGCAGGGAGAGATAGAGGTCCATAAGAAAGAGTATTAGAAAACTGAATCCTTCAGGGATACCTTAGGAAAGATTCTTGAAGGGAAGGACATTTTAACTGCCCTCTGCTGACCCAAAATGCCAATGCAGTCTCTTAAGAGAGAAGGACCCCAAAGATGATGCTATAAAAATAGGCATTGAGTCTCCTTCTCTAGACTTAAAAAAAAATTAAACTAGACTTACTATTACCAGCAATGCAAGGATCCAGAATAACTTCAAAGAACATATGATGAAAATGGTTATCCACTGCCATAGAAGGAACTGATTGAGTCTGAATGCAGATTGAAATTGACTTCATTTCCTTTATGATTTTTTTCCCTAGAGTAAGCAATCTGTATCTTCTTTCACAACATGGAAATATGTATTGTATGATAACATATGTACAATCTATATCAAAAACCTGTCTTCATAGGGAAGGGCATGGCTGGGAAGGAAGGAGAGAATGTGGATCATAAAATGTCAGAAAAATTATTTAAAATTTTATTGACATGTAATCTGGAAATAAGTAAATAAAAGACTAGATTTTTTTATTTCCCTAGGATAGTAAATAAATTAATAGATTTATGCTAGTGATCCAAGGAAAGATTTTGTGACCTATAAAGTTACCTTCCAATCTATCATTCAATGATAGAAATTTGAACTCAAACTCTATGTTTATAGTTTTTATTATCTTTCTCATTCTAAAATGAATACTGTGGGTGGTTCAGATATCCATGAGGACAGAAGCATCATTCATTTTGTTTTGTCCTATTTTTCCAAGTCAGTACCATAATTCACCAAATATATCTGATGAAATGTAAATAACACTCAAAACTAGACAATTATTAAGGTGTAGTATTAAGACATAAGCACCAGAGACTCATCACTATTCAGTGACACATTATCAAAAAAGCAAGATGTGAACAGAAATAATCTTTTAATGTGTAAATATATAGATATTAAGCCTCTCAAAGTAGGAGCATGTGTCATTAGAACTTTTAACAACTTTGGTAAGGTCACTGGATGGAGAAAAGGACTATAAAACAGATATGATTATTTGAAGATCTATCAACCTAAAGTCAGAGTGAACTGCCTAGAACTTTCTGAGAGTCTAACTTAGGAGAGAGTAATCAAAAGCCAAAATGGACTAACACTATGTGCGGAAGAATGTATTTTAATTAGGAATTTTATGTGATCTTTCATTTCATTTTCTCTGTGTTTATTTAGATCCCATTTATATTTGTGTTATCCTTTGTGTCCACTGGATTGTAAGCTTGTGAATGATAACTGCAGACATGACTAGAGTGATTGAACAACAAGAAAACTATGTGCAAAACCATTGATGAGAACTAGGAAGGCGAAGATGAAAAAAAAATGATCCTTACCCTTAAAGAGTATATAATCCCTCAGTGGAATAAGACATGTATAAAAATGATACTAGATAAGATGTCATGAGATGAAGGACAAAACTAGAAAGATTGCATCTGAAAGTTTGGAGAGATTATTTTCTTCTGGGGGTGTGGTGGTGGAATGGTCCAGGACAACTTCATGCAGAAGGTGTCACCTTTATTGAGCTTTAAGGAAGAGAATTCAAAACCTAGATAATGTTTTCCAGAGGTAATCCAGAGGACAAAATTTCTACGCAAATAACAGAAAGAAAGATTTAAAAGTTAAGGTCATCAATTAGCCTCCTTTAGGTCATTTTCCTTTCAAGGATATTGGTTGCAAAGCTTTTAAAATGCTATTTGCCCAAGATCAACAAACTTTTGAAGGGAGTGTGGCACGATTCCATTATTATTCCTTAAATGTGCTGGGGGAAAAGATGAGTACTGGTGAAGAGGACTGACTCTCATGAGAAGGAAGACAGTGGATTTTTTTCCTATTTTTAATTTTGGTAGTTGAAAGCTATGATAAGTTTGGGAATATTTACTCTTTTAAAGAAGTGGGGTTTATGTAGGCACTTTGGCTATAAATCTCTCGTCTATAAGGTTTACACAATGTACAAGAAAGCAGCCACATTTTTTCAGCTAAATCTGAAAATAAGTCAAATTAGAGGAATTATTACCCAATGAAAGGATTGTTACTTTGTGAGTCTGTCAAAAGAAAATGTCTAGAATTAGAGAGTCAGCTGCAAGTCCAGAGGTTCAGGTAAAAGTATCTAGAACAGAGAGGTGCAATCTGGAGAAGAAGGGGAAAATGACCATCCCACAGAAGAAAATACCTATGAATTTAAAGAACTGAGATCCAGGGCCACTTGGGAGATTAGCTTTTCCTCTGAGATTTCCAGCAGTTGTATCGAGAAGTTCTCTTTCTACTGAAAGAAATACAGGATTGCTCTGGAAAGAGTCCAGTTACTGCAGGTGCCTCCCTGTGTGGTCAGATAGATGCATGAAAGCATCTGCCTTTACTTGTCAGATAGAACCCTAAATTAGAAGCATCTTCATAAGTGTTCTGACCTTTAGGGCCTTTATTACTAGTAATAAGCCTGGATCTGAGAAGGGCGGTTCCTTGCAACAGATGGCTCACATCTGACCACCAAGTCAGTGCAGCTTTTATGAAAAGGCTGCTGCTTTCCAGGGTTTCTGGCATAAAAGTTCCAAAGAGGATCAAGAACAGCTGGAGAACTTGGAACCAGAAATGAGCTTAGGTCATGGCCTTTAGGCAAGATATAAGCAAACTGAGTCACCCAAGTCCTTCTGTGATGAAGCATTAGCTATTGAACTGGAAAGAGCACTTGCACAAACACATACAGTCTGTTTTCTTCCATTCTTTTCCCAGAAGTTAAAATGAACTTGTGGCAGGATCCAAGTTCTATACTGGAAAATAAGTTTAACTTAACTGAATATAAAGGTACATGGAAGAAGGAAGGAAGGAATGCTAACTATAAGTTCTCAGAAGAATTGAAACATTCAGCGGGCAATATTGTTAGATGATCTGACAGTCTTCCATGATGGAAAAGTAAAATGAACTAATGATGGTTGTCAAGTGAGTGTATAAGGCTTCTAGGACACTTTTTTCACTACCAACTTATTTAGTATTTATCAAAGGGAATGTAACATTGTGGATGCTGCAATTTTTGCTCATGAATTACATTTAAAAATTGATATTGGTAAGTTGGTATGAGCTATCTATTTTTCTTCTCATTTGGAACATTGCAAAAGCCTCCTTACTGATCACCCCACTTCCAGGCTCTTCTTTCTCATCTATCCTCCACATATCTCCCAAAATAATATTCCTAAAGCAAATGCATAAGTCTGTCACTCTCTTGATGAAGAATCTTCATTGACTCCATATTATCAATGTGATAAAATACAAGTATCTCCTCTTGGTATTTAAATCTCTTCATTATCTGGGATAATATAATCCAGGCTGCCATTACATTACTCCCTTTTATGCTTTCTGTGTCCCAGCTAAACGGACCTACTTGTAACTTCTAACAGTTGACATTCCAAGTGTCAATGTCATGTTTTTGCCTACGAATGACCCTGTTCTTATAGAATTCTTTGTAATCTCTACCATTCAGAAATCTTAGTTTCAATACAGGCTCAGTTTATGTGTCAAACTCCTACAATAAGTCTTTCCAAACTCCCCTAGTCATTAATGTTCTCTCCTTACATTTATTTACTTATTCACATTTTGTATTTATTTAGTTAATGGATGATCCTTCAGACACAAAGCACTTTTTGTCTTCATATCCCTGGGGACTAGTACAGTGCCTATATGTAATGAATATTTTAAAAATGTTTGTTAAGAGGAAGTAGAGCCAAGATGGCAAAGTAGAGAAGCACTCAGCCAAGTTCTCCCAAATATCCCTCCAAATAGCTCTAGAATAATGCCTCAAATTTAATCTGGGGTAGAAGAACCAATAAGAGCTCAGATGAAACATTTTTCCAGCCCAAGACAACTTGGGAGATCAAAAGGAAATGTCTCTCTCATCAGGTTGGTGCTGGGTCTTGGTAGTACAACTCAGGCAGTATATACCATGCTTTGGGGGCTGTATTGATTGCAGTAGCAGTTTCAGGAGCTCATAGCATAGACCAAGACAGAGGAGAGCACTAACAATTGAGGATGCAGGAGAACAAAGTAACTACTTACAATTTTAGGATCAAGAGGAGTGCTAGCACTGGTGGCTACAGAAGAACAACTTAACTTCCTTAGCAAATACCAGAGTACAGTCTAGGAGAGCACTGACCAAACCTCTTCTTAGATAATAACACCTTGCAAATACCAAAAAACTAAAGACCTCTAGAATTAGCTCTGAAAACAGTAGCAAGAAAGACCTGAAAGTTTGGACCCCTCTACACCTGGAGCAAAGCTTATCTTTAGTGTAATTAAAAGTCAAGAAACAATCAGAGAAAATGAGCAAGCAGCAAAAAAAGAAACCAATGATTAAAAGTTACAATGGTAACAGAAAAGATAGACACTAAACTTGAGAAGACAATGATGCCAAAGCAGCTATAGGCAAAGTCTCAAAGAAAAATGTTTATTGGATTAGATCAGAACAAGAATTTCTGGAGAAGCTAAAAAAAGGGATCACCTGTGAATAACTTATACAATGATCCAAAACAATTCCAAAGGACTTATGATGAAAAATGTTATCCACCTCCAGAGAAAGAACTGACGCTATATGAAAGCAGATTTAAGTATACTTTAAAATTTTGTTCTTTATTCTTGTTTTCCAGTATTTGTTTTCTTTTGCAACGTGTCTAATAGGGAAATATTTTGTATCACTACACGTGCACAAACTATATCAAATTGCTTGCCTTCTCAAGGTGGGGTGGGGAAGATGGAAGGAAAAAAAAATTGGAACCCAAATTAAAAAAATAAATACTAATTTTTATTTACATGTAATTGAAAAAATTAAACTAAATTTAAATTTAAAAAATCTTCATTGAATTGAATTTACTTAAATTCATCCCTTAAACAACAAAATAAGGAAGATAGAAAGAATGTTTTATTATTTTTAGAGGGTAAACCAAGACTTAGGAAAATTGAGTTATTTGAGTTAGAAGCACATAATAAGAAAGCATTGGTTATAATTCTTGCATTGTGAAAAAATTTTCCCAAATTCAGTTCAATGCAACAAAAGATTTATTGTATGCAAGAGGGTCATAGAATATAGATTTATAATGAAATCCATTTTAAGGTGCCTTTATCCTAAGAGAGAAATTCCAAATATGGGATTTATCAGATTAATTCTGACACAGTCTACATTGTAGGTAAATGTAACTAATCCTTGAACAGCAACCCACAATTTCCTACTGCCACTCAATTGTTCCTAATGCTCTTTATGCATGGGATGCCTTGTCTCAAATTTATTTTCTTGACATTTTAACCTTATACCAATTTCTTCATAATTATTTCCTAGATGATCCCAGAAAGTGTCTCTGCTTCATCTTTTTTTTTTGGACCCTTACCTTCTGCTTGAAGGCAGAACAGTGGCAAGGCTTAAGGTAAAGGCAGTTAAGTGACTTGCCCAGGGTCACACAGCAAGGAAGTGTCTGAGACCAGATTTGAATCTAGGACCTCCCATCTCTAGGCCTGACTCTCAATCCACTGAGTCACCTAGCAGCCCCCTCTGCTTCATCTTACAACAGTTTTTACCCCTTTTATACACTTACCATGTTATAATTTAACATCTATTTTCCTATCAGTAAGGAATCTCTAGAATACTAGAATCAGAAGGCATACTAAATGCCATCTACTCCAACACTTTCACTTTACATAAGAAGGAAAGGCTTACTCCTTTCACTTTGTGGGTAGCATCAACACCAAAGAAAGCAAATGAGAAGAGAATAAGTTCATGATAAATGCTTTCTGAATGAAGATGTATTCAATGAAATTAATGTACTCATTAATTTAAAGTTTAGTAATTATGTGCAATAACAAAAATGGATTATTTAGTAATGATATTTTGATGATGATTATTTTTAAATAAAGGAATTTATATAATTTTAAAATATGAAATTGGGAAACTCAAATCTGATATAACAGGTTATTATAGAATAAGCACAGGATTATTTATTTAGATATGGAAAAGAATTAAAAACTCATGGGTCCAGCTCCTTCATTTCATAAATGAATATTAGGTTCTGATATATTAAGACATATAAAATCTCATTTAGTAAGTGACCTTAGGAATTTAAACTCACTTCTGAGTACAAAAACTGTTTAGCGAGTTATATGCTAAATAAAGACTCCAAATCCAGCCTTTGTTACAAACTGCACATAACCTTTGTAATCCTCAGTTTCCTCATTTAAAACATAGTGGGAAAAGTTAAATTTGATCATCTCTAGAGTTCTTTCAAATTCTAAAATTCAACAATTATCTATAAAATGAGGATATAAGTGCCTGCCTCCCACAGTTGTAGTGAGGATCGAATGAAATAACATATAAAGCAATTTGCCAACATTAAAGTACTTTAAAAAGATAGTTATTTATTATTATTGTTGTCGTTACTGTGACCTAGAACAGAAGAGCTGATGTTCTCCAAAGGACACAACGTAAAATGGTTGAAGAACTCAGAGTCAGACTGAACATTTTGCATCAATATACAATAAATTCTAACTACATGAAAGAATAGGGCATTTGTAGACAAACTATATAGGCAATATGACTCATTTCACAGTTCATGAATCACAAATATTGATTCTGAGAGACTAATGAAAATGCGCATCTTTTTCTATATCTCTCAGAATCAATATTTATGATTTGATATACGTGTGTAACTTGGAGTAAGTCATTCAATGTCCCTGTGCCTTGGTTTCCTCTATAAAATGAGCATGTCGACTTGATGGCCACTTTCAACTCTAAATAAATTATCTTTTTCCACTATAAGACTAGGATTATTTCTTATTTTCATTTTCATCTGAGGGGAAAAAAATAAACTAGTTTCCTATTCTAGAGAGAAACAAAAAATACTCATTTTATTAATTAAAGAATTATCTTTTATGAAGACACCATGTTTTAACATTGTGTCCTAAAGATGATATTGCTGATAACTTATTGCTATTGCTATAGGACCATAAGAAAAAGATATTCACTCCAGGAATTGACATAGAGTGAAAAGGAGCAGAATCAGGAGAACATTGTACACAGAGACTGATACACTGGCACAATCGAATATAATAGACTTCTCTACTAGCAGCAATGCAATCATTCAGGACAATTCTGAGAGATTTATGAGAAAGAATGTTATCCACATGCAGAGAAAGAACTGTGGGAGCAGAAATGCAAAAGAAAAACATATGATTGGTCACATGGTTCGATGGGGATATGACTGGGGACGCTGACTTTAAATGATCACTCTATTGCAAATATTAATAATATGGAAATAGGTTTTGAACAATGATACATGTAAAACCTAGATGAATTGCTCATTGGCTCCAGGAGCGGGGAGGGAACGGGGGGTGCGGGAAGAACATGAATCATGTAACCACGGAAAAAATATTCTAAATTAATTAATTCAGTAATTTTTTTAAAGAAAAAGATATTCAGAGAGAATTCCACTGACAAAAAATATATCAACATATTTACGTTCCTTTCCTTTCCTGGATTTTTCTTTATAATTGTAGAATTTTATGAAAAGATACTTCTTGGAAATAAATGGCAATATTTTTCACCAAGGAAAAAAATAAAGAATTAGTTATTAAGTGTATCTTTTTGCAAGAGGCCTTTATCTTCTCTCCTACCAAATGCTAGTGCCCTCCTCTCCATGGTCGCCTTTTAACTGCTTTATGTGTGTTTCATAAACATCTATATAATGTGTTTTATATATTCCTTTAGAAAAACATCTCCAAGTACATTTGCATTGAGGGCTAGGTTAATTTTTCTTTTTGAATTATAACCTCAAAGCCTAGCACAACTCCTGGCACATTAGCAGGTGCTTAATAAATATCTGATTTATAGAATATGATAATTTAATTGTCTGGTAAAGACATTTGATCGAAGACTAGCTCTAGGGAATAAAACTATTTTTTAAAAGGGACCAGAATAATATCTCCTCAAAACTTTCATGACTATGCCTCTGTGTTCTGGTTATCATCTTCATGTGTTTGGCCCGCCCAATGACCCACTCTGTCGAAATTTTAGACAGTTCTTCTTTGCCAGACTTCTTTGTCATTTAGGCCATGAGCCTTTCCTTTGCACATGATGTTCAGGAACAGATACTTTTGGGCCAAAAGGTCCTAATTAATCATATTTTCTAAACTATGTATTTTTCTTGATCAGTTAAGCATTAAAATGAATAAGTTCATCACAACAATGAATTAATCACATTATTTACTTTTATATTTATAATTATCATAAGAAAGACCCTGTGGATCTAAATCCCAGCTCTGTTATTGATCATCTTTGGCACATAGGACAAATCATTTTCCTATATACCTCAGTTTATTCATCTCTAAAATGAAGGAGTTGGACCAGATGAGCAAGAAGGTTTCTTTCTATTTTATTTCATATTGAACCTATACAGACAGTCTTTCATTTAAATGAATGTTATTTGTGATAACACAGCACTCTGATTTTTAGAACAAATAAAACATACAAAACCAAAAAATTTTAAAGAAAGAAAAAAATTTTATAAACACTTTCTAAGTTGCTACTAATTGAGTCTTAAAATTCAGAACACAATGATATATTACTAATATAAAGTGAATCCTCTATGATAAAATTACTTCAATAGTACCTGTCAATACTTCAAATGTTTGAATTTTCACCAATATCAGATTAATATATGTAAAATGACAGCATAGATAATAAAACTTTGGTTATCCAGAACCCAAGTTATCTAAATCTTTAAGGACTATTCCTCCCTTAAAAGAGAGGTCTCAGGGTGAGATGGCAATAGAGAAAAAATTTAAACTCATGTTTTTCACTCATAAACCATTTGAAGGCTTTATAATAAAAAATTAATGCTTCTTAAGTAACTGAGAAAGATTGTATATACCTGTTAAATTTATGAAAGAATCACAAAATGATCATTTCATACTTTGTCAGAAAGTCTCCAAGTATATAGGCTTTTGTTAATTTTTATTCCACTAAAAAATAGTCACCAAATATTTGGAAACCAAGAGAATTACTTCACTTTCTCTTATCCCACACTTCTTCAGTGGAAAATAATTGAAGGAAACTTTGAAAAATAATTTAATAGCATTGGTAAAGGGAAGGAAACAAATTTATATAGGATGTACTATGGGCAGGCACTGTGCTAAGTACTTTACAAATATATCATTTGATCCTTATAGCAACCCTGCAAGGCAGGTGCTATTAGTATTCTCATTTTAAAGTTGAGGAAACTGAGGCAAGCAGATGTGGCTCCCCAGGGTCTTCTAGCTAGTTAGTATCTGAGGCTGAAATTGAAACTGATAAAATCCTGATTTGAAACTGCAGGCATATCCATTTGCAGCAACCTTCCTTGGACTGATTTTCAAAAATAAAACAGCTTCTTAATCTTGAAAAAAGAAGTTATGGAATCTTTATTTTTAGCTTGAATCGCTTTTGCTCATGGATAGCTATATCAATCTCATGGACTTTAGAATATTATTAGAAAAAGTCATTTCTATAACTTTTTCCTTTTCAAAACCACCACAGGAATATGAGATTAATTCTTCATTAACCTGAGTATGTTGTCAAGCAGAATACCCTGCCCGGACAAAGATTCTTGTTGGTCTAGTAAGGTGTACATAATTTATGCTTCATTTTACTCAACACTAGTCAAAAAATCATTTAATGTATTTTTCCAGATCTGGGTTCCACAAGTGATGTGATAGTTCCAAAAAACAGGTTCAAAAAAGAGTATGATTATATGATTAAATGAGGACACAATTTGACTTCAGAATTGAGCTAGAAAGTGGAATTATTCAATCCCGATGAAGAAAGGGTTGTAAGGTGACAATTATAGTCTTTCAGAAAATGAGATGTTTAAGCAGATGGTAAAGGTAAGTTCATTATATTACATTAAGGGAATGAGGTTATACTGACAATAAGAAAACAACTAGCAATGTGTTGCCAAAAAATAAAACTCAGTTCTAAAAAGATATTTTGAAATTTCTTCCTGTGGAACTTCTTGACGAGATATTAGGATCCTTATAGGAATGTGGCATGAGCTAGTATGATCTAGAAGAAGCAGAATTTCTTAAGGCAATGGACTGTTTAATTTGTCTCTGTACTCTGTGTGTGTGTACATAAGTCAGTGCCACTACTGAACTAAATCAAATCTAACCCTGGTAGACTGTAGATCAAAGACCAGGAAATGAAGAAAAGAATGCCATTAAGTCACTGATAGGCCCACAAACTATATTGATTGCAGGCTGAGAATGCCTCCTTTGCCGTTTGTGATGCCTAGAATAACTCAGGGTTATTCAAATGATTGTTTAAAAAAATAATAAGATGATGACTGAGGCCCAAATTAAAGAACCAACTTTTGGTATCTAAAAGTTATATTTTAAGTGTTAGATATTTTGATCCACCTATTTTAATCACTTTAGTAGAAGAAATATCTCAGAAGTTAAGAAACCTGGATTCAAGTCCAGCCTCATACAGCACTTACCTATGTTATCATAAGAAAGTCATTTAACTCCATGTTTTCCTAGGCAACTCTTTATGACTCTCAGTAATTCACCAGATGCCAAACCATATAGAGTTGAACTGTGTAATTTCTATGACTCCTTTACAGTTCAAAAATCCTATCGTTCCATATTGAGTTTAAGATGTTGTAAGAATACATGTCAACTAAAAAACTGGATACATGGTACTAGAATTCAGGTACAAGGTTAGGGGCAAAAACACATATTTGCAATCATTTGCAATCATAAAGGAGTCTTTAATGAAGGAGACACTTTAATAAACATAAATTATCATAATAACTCACATTTTATAATATGGTATGGTTTATAAATTATTGTCTCTATAACCACAATGGATAGCAGAAAGTGAAAGAAATAAAAGAAAGCTGAGAAATGAGCCTCTGAGGAAATTATTCAATTAATGAAACTGAGGAAGAAAGAAAGACCAATAAATGATAGAGAGAAGCCACAAAAAGGTTTTTTTAAAAAGATGTTTTAAAACAACAAAAAGATGTTTTAAAAAACATAATTGTATGTTGTCACAGAGTCCATGAGGAAAGAGTTTCAAAAATGAAGAGGGAATTCAATAGTGCCCAATGCATTAAAGAGTCCAATGAGGTCAGGCAGAAGCAAGATGGCAGAGAAGAGGAAACATACAGAAGAGCTCTCCCAATATTCTTCTTGAAAAATAAATTTAAATAATACCTCAAATTATATTCTGTAATGTCAAAGCCAACAAAACTTAATGGTGAGATATTCTCTCACCCCAAGTCAATTTAGGAAATCAGAAAAAGAGATCTGTAACATGGATTAGAGGCTGCGTGAGAGATCAGGACTAGGTGATGGTGACAGAAGCAGCAGCAGCTTTGGGAGCACTCAAGCCCGAAATAGTAAAGGGACCTGGCAAGTGCTCAAAAATAGAATACAGAAGAACTGTGAGCTAGCACTGGCTATAGGACCAGATGTGTTTGCAATGACATTGCCTATATCCTCTTTCGGGACATAGTTCAAAGCTGGAAAGGAGTATTTTTCAGTCGAGAGTGAGTAGGGTTCCTAAGAAACAGGATCACTTTTGGTCACAAGGGATCAGGAACCCTGAGGAATTGTATTGTGTTTTTTCTTTCTAAAGGAAAGAGGTGCCCTGAAGAGTAGAATTAATTGTAACTGCAAGGGATCAGAGTACCTTCTAGGGTATAGACAAAGTACAAATCAGTAGAATAGTGACCATACATTTCCCCAGATTATACCACCTTGGAAACTGAAAATTTCCATATCCCCAGAAATAGATCTGAAAACAGCTATGTAAAAAAGCCTAAAACCAGAGACAGTGCCTCTCTTTCCTCATGCTAGGAATATAGCTAACCTTTAAGTGAAAGCTTGAAATCAAGAAATAGGGTTGAAAATGAGCAAGCAAGCAACAACAAAAAGATGATCCTAACCATATACAAACTCAGAAGACAATGAAGACAAAATAATTATAAGCAAAGATTCAAAGATGTGAATTGGACATATGCTCAACAAGAATTCCTGGAAGGGATTAAAAATACTTTGAAAATCAAATAAGAATATTAGGGGGAAATTAAGAAAAGAAACCAGAGCAAAGGAAGAAAAATATGAAAATCCAAAACAACTTGGTAAAAGAGGCAGCAATAAAAATTACTGAAGACAATAACACTTATAAAATAGAACTGGCTAAAAGGGAAAAGAGACACAAAAGTTCATTGATGAAAATAACTTCTTAAAAAGCAGAATTGGCCAGATTGGATGGGTAAGGAAAGATCACTAAAGAAAATAATTTTCTTAAAATTAGAATTGGACAGGTGGAAGTTAATGACTCCATAAGCCACAGAAAACAATAAAACAAATTCAAATTGATGGGGGGGGGGAGGAAAATTTGAACTATCTAACCAGCAGAAACTACTGACCTAGAAAGTAGACCAAGGAGAGAAAATGTAAGAATTATTGGACTACTTAAAAGCTATGATCAAAGCAAGAGTTCAGTCATCATTTTTCAAAAAATAATCAAGGAAAATAACCCCAAAACCCCAGACCCAGAGGATATGATAGAAAATGAAATAATCCGTTAATCATTACCTGAAAGAGATCCCCAAATGAAAAGGTCATGGATATTTTAGCCAAATTCCTGACCTCCTGCATTAAAGAGGAAATGCTTCAGATAGTCAAAAAGAAACAGTTCAAATACCATGGAGTCACAGTCAGTATCACACAAGAGTTAGCAATAACTACATTAAAAGAGCAGAAGGTTTGATAGTGTAATATTTAAGAAAGCAGGGGGCAGCTGGGTGGCTCAGTGGAATGAAAGTCAGGCCTAGAGACATGAGACCCTAGGTTCAAATCTGGCCTCAGACACTTCTTTGCTGTGTGACCCTGGGCAAGTCACTTAAACCCCTCTTTGTCTAGCCTTTACCACTCTTCTGCCTTAGAGCCAATACATAGTATTGATTCTAAGGTGGAAGGTAAAGGTTAAAAAAAATTCAAGAAGGTAAAAGAGTTGAGACTCTTTATAACAAAGAATAATCTATATAGCAAAACTGAGTATAATCCTTTAAGAGGAAATCATTATTTAATGAAATTGAGGATTTTAAAACATTCCTGATGAAGAAACCACAGCTGAATAGAAAATCTGTCTTTCAAATACAAGATTCATGAAAGAGAAATCACAAATGGGGGATTCAAAAACGTTCAACTATTTACATATATTTCAGATGAATTTCTTATATTTTTCCAGCTCTATAATTCATTGACAGTTTGATTGGTATACACTAAACAAGTAAATTAACTCATAGAGAATTGTCATTTTTATTAAATAGGCTTGGTTTACCAATAAGCAATTAATATTTCTCTAATTTTTTAAATCTATATTTACTTTTGTGAAAAGTGGAAGAAAAAAATGGTAGGAGCAATGCTTGAACTTCATTCAAATCTAAATTAGTTCAAAGAGGGAAATATATACTTATATATATCCATTTATATATATATATATATACACATATATATACATACATACATATACATACTCAATTGGTAAGAAAATTCATCTGAAAGAAAAAAGTCAAGAATAGCAAGGGAATTGATGAAAATATATGTGTGAAGAAAAATACCCTAGTAGTCCCAAGTTTCAAATTGTATTAAAAAGCAGAAATCATCAAAATAAATCGGTCCTGGCTAAAAAATAGAGTGGAAGGTAAATTGAATAGATTAGGGACACAATACATAGTGGCACATGACCATAAAAATCTATAGTTTGATCTATGGAAAGATCAAAGTCTTTGGGATAAGGACTCACTATTTGACAAAAATTGATGGCAAAATTGGAAAATAATTTGGCAGAAACAAGGTATATATCAATGCCTCACACAAAATACTATGATAGTCAAAATATGTACATGATTTAGACATAAAAAGTGATATCATTAGCAAATTAGGGGACCGTGGAAAAACATACCTCTCAGATCTATGGATCAGAGAAGAGTTTGTGACTAAACAAGAGATAGAGAGGATCACAGGAAATAAAATGCATAATTTTAATTATATGAAATTAATATCACAGTGGTGTGGACAGATGCTGGATTGCAGGGAGTTTGAGGAGGAATATTCTAATGAGATGAATTTGGAAATAGCATGTGTAGACCATGCTTTTGAAAAGTTTGGCAATGAAAGGATAAAGAGTCATGGGACAACAGGAAGAAGAAACAAAAAATTTTTGTAAAACAGTTCTGTATATGGTTGTTTTCTTTCTTCTCCCAAGCCTGAGGAAAATTGATTCATGTTTGGAGATAGTAAGGAAGAAACATATTTAGAGGGAGACATTGATGATGCTTAAAAGGGAAAGAATAAGCATTTTGAAAACTGCCTCTGAGTTAGATTGGTGTGGAATGGCACAGATGAATAGAACTCTGCTAGGAGAGTAGAGAGTTTATGTATTTGTAGGATACACTGGAAAGATGAGGATGAATAACTGAGAAACTGATTAAACTGAGAAGGAACGAATATGGCAAGAATCTAGTAGGTACCTAAAAGTAGGAACTTGAAATCTTGCAGTAAAACAATTTAAAAATACACACATGTGCACTCTTTCCTTATATTAAACTCTACAGATCCAATTTGAAGAATCAGGTCCAAGAATTATGACAATGCTATAAATTTGGGTTATAATGAAAATCTGGACAACTGTATCATTCTATCACTGTAAAGGAAAAAATATTCCTTCTATCAAACACAATGTGTATAGTACATAACATATATGTGTTCACTATTATAATCCTGCTTTCAATTCTACTGATCTCATCACATTTTTCCTTTATAAATGGCAACTGAATCCTGATTTTTCTTTATCCATCAGCTATAGTACAGACACTGAAGATAACAAAAGAGAAATGTGTTCCCTATAGAGTTGATTTTTTAGATGTACTCTGTAATTTGTCATCCAAAGGAAATGGCATATCATCAGCACTTTAAAAAAATGAATTAAAGAGACTTGATGTACAACAGGCTTGCAGATTTCACAGACTATTTAGGGTGAACATATGCTTCATCTCTGTCTACCCTTGGAGTAGTATATGCATACAAGAAATGAAACAGGTAGTCAATCAACAGCTTTTTAGGTAAATATCTAGACAAGTAGCCACTTTTTGTTTAAGGTGGAAGGAGCTAGAAATTATGCGTGCAAATGAGAAATTATTTAGAAATAACTTGCCAATATATTCTTTAGTCTGATTTGCAAGACTTTATCCCCATCACTTTCATTTCCTTTCTAAAATTTTTTCCTTCCCCAGGCAACTTTGTCACGTTAAAGTATATAAATATGTCTAAAGGAGGCCCATTTTACAGCAAGCCCATTTCATACAAGATAGTATTCTCTCTAAGGACTATTATGCTACATGCTATATGTCCTGCAAGCCACTGCCCTCCTGGCTTCTATATTTTAATATCACACATTAATATCTTGTGATTGTTATGGTGATCATACACTCATTCTATCGGCACTATTTTCCCTACCCACCAACTATCCTACCTTTTACCTACCTATAAAAATGTATACTTTATCTATGTGCTTCTTCTCTCATAATTTTACCTTATTTACATTGGATAAGATGTCCTACATTTATTACAGAGAGAAGGTTCATCTGCTTTCCAACATTTAATGGAAAATAAAGAGGGGTTTACCATTCCAAGTAAGGTGAAAATGCAAATATTATTACTGGTTTTTTCAGTAGCAATATCAGTAGGAGATAAATTTTTGAGCACCCAAATCTTGTAAGATTCATGCAAAGCTATAGTTCTCTGATATGCTAAGTCTTGGTGAGGTAGTCCTCTTCCAACTAAGGACTATTACTTTGCATGGAAGGAGTTACCATATCCTAGAAGTTAACCATTTATAATTTCCTTCATTTTGAAAGAAGATCCATGACATCAGGGGTAATGTCTCCAATTATTTGTAAATTGGATTCATGTGAGGCATAATTGCTCAAAGTCAGCAGCCTTACTCTCTCTTCTAGGTACTGAAGTTCAGTGGTAAGACAAAAATCTGGATGACTGGTGATGACCTGGAATAAATCAGATGACCTTGGTATCTTTGATGTGTGACCAAGTTCTAGCCACAGAACAAATTCCACCAGGGGAAGTCTTCATATGCTTGGGCCCTAACCTACAATTCAGAGGTGTATTGTTTACTTGAGTTTGAACAACATCCTAAAGCAATAATGTTGAATGCAAATAGAAAGAGATCATCACAGACAGCAATTTGATTTAGGAAACCACAAATTAACATTTTTAAATGTTTCCCAAACACATTTTAATCTGATTCTTAGACACCTGAGTTTGACACCTCTGATAAAGGACTCAATGAAATGAGGATTCTCACAGAAAACTCTCCTTTATCAAGATTTTTTTAAAAATACAAAACTCTAAAACACTGTGTATATGTATATAAACACAAAATAACTCAGTATTTCACAAAGATCTTTTTAATGTTTATATTTTAAATGGATTGGATTTTAAAATGCATTGGATCAAAATGAGAAAAAATAGAAAAAACTAGCAAAGACTGGGTGAGTTAAACAGAAAAACTTTAACCCTTTGAGAATCGATGATTATCTTAGTTGGTGGGGTACAATTGGGGGGAAGAAGGGGAATGTTTCTGCCATAATTGCAGATCACAGTACCTCCATGTCATAGTATGAGTCAGTGTGAAAAGAAAAGAAAATTGCATCAGTTGATGAAAACTTTGCCTCTTACTAAACTACAATTCAGTAACTAATTTTTTTCTTCTTAAGTTGAAAAGAAAGAAAAAAGGTTAAAGCCTTAACTATGAAATCTACTTATTCAAACTAATTAGTTGCATTTAAGAAATTTTCTTCTAGTTTTATTCATTGTATAGATTTCAGTGAGAATCTAAATTAATTGGGTTCAGTCCAACTCCATATGCTAGCTTTTTCCATAAGGATCCCACTAAAGGATAATGGCACTAATGGAATGCTGAAATACACTGGGAACCTCACTATCAAAGGGTCACTTTTTAGGCGAGTTGCCTGTACAAATGGGAGAAAGTGTGCATGTGTGTCTGTTTGCCTACTTCATCTGAAGAAGCATTGAAGTTGAACAAGCAAATAGCCTAGACCGTTATCTTTAGTTAATAGAATTACTCGTGCATTGCTTGCTAATGGGGATCTTCACTGGCTTATGTTACAGAAAGGATATGAAAACAAACTCTCCCTTACCAGAATGTTCTCACATTGCACAATTATTGTATTTACTATAAAAATGCTGGGCAGGGAAATGCAGAGAAAGAAATGAATAGCATGAAAGCCTGGGAGAGAAAGAAAGCAAGGGTGATGGGGGTTGGGGTCTTAGAGCAAGAAAAAAAAAAGTTGGCAACCAACAAAAGCCTAAAGCACTTTGGGATTGCCCAGGAAAACAATCCCAAGTACATTAAGAATATTGAGTGGCCTCACTGCAACCTTGCTGCTATAGTACAGTGAATTGTAAAAGTCTTTGAGTATTTTTTTTCCTTCTTGACCAATGATCCCGTGCTGGCTTAGTTTTAACCCCTTTGCTTATTCTGTACAAATAACAAAAGGCTCAGTTATTCCAACTGAAAGAAACCTTGTGGCAGAATCAGTCTCATCTTCACCCTCTTAGTGAAAGGGCTCGTGATATGCCTGAACTCAGCATGTCTAACATCATGGTTTGTGCATGGGGGAGGTAAATTGAAGCCAACTGAAAGAAAAGTCAGGTCCTGATGCAGGCCCTGCAGAGTGCATTCCTATAAACAGGGGGGATTCAAGAGGACAATGGAAAGTCTGTACAAGTTCTAAAAACACAAGGAAAAAAGATTCATTTGAACTCCATTAATTAGAACGTGTCAGACTGAGTTAGGCAGAAGTTGAATTGTACTATCTAGGAAGAAAGTAATAAGCAAGTTAATAGTTTTTTAACAATATCACTACCTTCTTGAACAAACTCTTTTTTAAGGATTTTAGCTTCAGTGTGTGAGCTTTCATATGCATACAATCGTGCTCATTATAAGGACTTTTTAAACTGAGAAATAGCATAACATTGTGTATGGATACAGTACAGGATATAAAGAGAGAATAATCTGGAAGCAAGTCCCACCTCAGATATTAACTAGTTCTGTAATCCTGGACAAGTCACTGTACCTCTCTAAAGCTGAGTTTTCTCTACATTAAAATGGGGATAAAAATAGCACTTACAGGGGGCAGCTGGGTAGCTCAGGGAATTGAGAGCCAGGCCTAGAGACGGAGGTCCTACGTTCAAATCTGGCCTCAGACACTTCCCAGCTGTGTGACCCTGGGCAAGTCACTTGACCCCATTGTGTACCCATATCACCCTTTTGCCTTGGAGCCAATACACATTATTGACTCCAAGATGGAAGGTGAAAGTTTAAAAAAAATAAATAAAAATAGCACCTACATCGCAGTCATCTTGTGAGAATCAAACTAATAAACATGTGTCTTATGTATTACCTTTTAAATATTTTTTTTATTTTTTATTATTTTATTTATTATTTTAAATATTATTATAATCTTATTATGATCTGGACCCAGAAGGATCATGATCAGAAATAGCGAATTCAGATTACTTTTAAATTACTTTATTTTCTTTTTATTATTACTTTCTTTTATATTTTTTAGAGTACGTGGCAGTACAATTTTAATAATCATTTTCTGACACTTTGCAATCCATGTTTTCTCCCTCTCATCCCTTCTCCCTCTACAAAATGGCAGGTAATATAGTTTGTACATGTGTCATCATGCAATACATAACTCCATATTCAAAAAGAAGACATATCACTTACACTAGGGAAAATTTCATAAAGGAAATAAAGCAAAGTATGGTATTCTTCAAAGACCGTTCAGATTCCATCAGTTTCTTCTATGGCAATGGATAGCCTTTTTCATCATGAGGCCCAAAGAATTGTCTTAGATTTGAATTGATAATAATAATTACATTATATTTTCTTAATATATTGTTATAATGTGTCAGTGTACCAAGTTCAGATAATGTTTCTTGTTACAAAACATTCAAATTGTCAAATGTAAGACCTCATGTTTCATCTAATTTATTATGTTATGAACACGTTAAAATGTGTATGCATTTATATATAAATGTATCTATGCTAATTAACATTTTTCCTTATGTATACGCAACTGCCTTATTACTTATAATAATATTAGTGGTACTATCAAAACCACCTCTGACTTCTTTTCTTCACACCAACCTCCCTTTAAAAATGTTTAGTTCAATTCACAAAACATATTATAAGGTGTTACCCAATATATAAAGCATATCTAGAGAAGTATAATGGGAAAAGCCCTGAATTGGGGAACAGAAAACTTGAACTCAAGCTCCAGTTATATGTTCTATCTGAACAAAAAATATTATTCTTGTTATAAGTCTTGACGTAAAAAAAAAAAAGGTGGGGCAGCTGGGTAGGTCAGTGGATTGAGAGCCAGGCCTAGAGATGGGAGGTCCTAGGTTCAAATCTGACCTCAGACACTTCCCAGCTGTGTGACCCTGGGCAAGTCACTTGACCCCCATTGCTCACCCTTACCACTCTTCCACCAAGGAGCAAATACACAGAAGTTAAGGGTTTAAAAAGAAAAGCTTTATTCTAAGATGTAATGTTTAGTCATGTTTAGATGTCCCATTTCTCTTCAGACCCTCTAACTTCAATTGACAGTAGTGATAAAAATGCTACTCTATGTATTCTATGAAGCCTTCAGTTTGGGTAGTGACCATGACATCATAATTCCTAGCAATGAATTCTAGGTTCCTTCAGGGCTTATTTGTTATCACAGAAATGTCCATAAGTGTGTAGTGGTAGTTCCGTTTGATGTGGCTCAGGAGTCTCTCCTTCACGTTCTAAAAGCATGTAACATGTAGGCAGTAGAATCTGCCATTGTTTGTTTTAACTCGACTAACAGAAGCTACTTTATCTTCCCAGCAGGAATGCACCAGTGGCTACAATTCACATCATGTGATATTTTTCAATAACATATGATTCTCTGATTCTATAACCTCTGAATATTGTTTTCATTTCTAGGTATTACACGTGAAGAAGGGTATTGACAAATTTGAAATTGTTCAGAAGTGGAAAACAAAGATGACAAAGCATCTAGAGACAGTACTATATGAGAATTGATAAAAAAAAAAGAATTGATAAAATTCTTGGAGAAGAAAAGTCTTAATAGGAATGTAAGAGTTGTCTTCAATATATAAAAAGTTTTAACATTAAAGAGCAATTGAGCATATGAGCATATTCTACTTAACTCTACAGGATAGAAATGGGACTTATAGATGGAAGAAACAAACAGGCATATTTAGGCCTGATTTTTTTTTAAACCCTCACCTTCCATCTTGGAGTCAATACTGTATATTGGCTCCAAGGCAGAAGAGTGGTAAGGGTAGGCAATGGGGGTCAAGTGACTTGCCCAGGGTCACACAGCTGGGAAGTGGCTGAGACCAGATTTGAACCTAGGACCTCCCGTCTCTAGGCCTGGCTCTCAATCTACTGAGCTACTCAGCTGCCCCCTATTTAGGCCTAATTTAACAGAAAAATGTTTAAGGTTAACAAAAATATAATAAATTAGTTACTTTTTGATCAACAAACCCCACCCCTCACTAGATATCTTTCACTTACTATGATTTCATGACTGGAACATCCATTTATTGTTTATTATTTAAATGTGATAGTTGTTCAAATATGGGATAGACTGGCTTGCCTCTAAGGCATTTAGTTCCACCTCTGGAAGTCCATAATTTTATGGGTGTTTTATTTTACCATTCCATTCAGCTAATAGCTATTCAATATAAAATTGCGATAAATTAATTAATAATATGAATCACTATATTTATGAATTAGTAGAATTTTTTAGTTAAAAGGCAAACATTACACATGATATAATCAATAGATCAATCAGCATACCTACAACACAAAAATTGAAACAGTTCTTATACAAAAGTGAGGAAGATATCAGGAAGACCTTTTCTGGTTAGTTGAATTTCACTATGAGTTTATCAGAACAATTTGGGAAGATGTTGGAGTTATTTTTTTAATTCAAAGATATTTTATTTTCCCAATTACATGTGATAATAATTTTCAACATATGCTTTTCAAAATTATTAGATCCAAACCATCTCCCTCTCTCTCTTCTTTCCCCCAAATCTGAGATGATAAGCAATTTGATCTGGGCCATACATGTATTATTAGGCAAAATACATTTCCATATTGGTGGTTATTGTAAGAGCACACTCATACAAAAGCAAAACATAAAAATAAAACCATAAATACACTGATGTGAAAGATAGTATGCTTTGATCTGCATCCATCTGACTCCAATTCTTCTTTCCCTGGAGATGGATAGAATTCCCCATCATAAGTCCTTCAGAGTTGTCCCAGATCATTGCATTGCTGAGAGTAGACAAGTTTTCACAGTTGATCATCATAAAATATTACTCTTACTGTGTACAGTTTTCTCCTAGTTCTGCTTATTTCACTATGCATCATTTATGTAGGTCTTTCCAGCTTTTTTTTCTGAAACCATCTTGCTTATCATTTCTTATAGCACAATAGTATTCCATCACCAATGTATACCATAATTTGTTGAGCTATTCTACAATTGGTGGATGAATATTCCCTCAATTTCCAGTTCTTTTGCCACCACAAAAAGGGTTGCTATAAATATTTTTGTACAATTAGGTCCTTTCTCCTTTCTTATCTCTTTGGCATACAGATCTAGTAGAGATATTCCTAGAAGAAAGGATATGCATTGTTTCATAAACCTCTGAGCAAAGGGATTAATAATGATATGTAAAATAGTCTAAATAACTATTGATAAAAGAAATGCAAATTAAAATAACTGATTTATTCACATGATTATTTATAGTTGTGATTTATCTGAAAACTTTTTATTCATATCATTTGACCATTTGTTATTTGGGGAATAACTTATATTCTCATAAATTTCACTTAGTTCTTTATATATTTGAAAAATGATACCTTTATCAGAGAAAATTTTTCATAGTTGTTTCCCTTCTAATCTTGGTTACATTGGTTTTGTTTCTATAAACCTTTTAAAGTTTAATGTAGTGAAAATTATTCATTTTATATGTTGTAATGTTCCCTATTTTTTGTTTGGTCATAAATTGTTTCCTTCTCCATAAATCTGACAGGTAAACTATTCTATGTTCCCCTAATTTATTTATAATATAATCTTTTATGTCTAAATCATATACCCATTTTGACCTTATCTTGCTATAGGGTGGCCATATTGATTTCCAATTTTCCCAGCAGTTTTTGTCAAATGGTGAGTTCTTGTCCCCAAAACTGGGATCTTTGGTTTAATCAAACACTAGATCTCTAGGGTCATTTACCCTCAATCTACTCCGCTGATCCACTATTCTATTTCTTAGCCAATAACAGATTTTTTGGATGATTACTGCTTTATATTACAGTTTAAGATCTGGTACTGATAGGGCACCATTCATTTTTTTCATTTATTCCCTTGATATTCTTGACCTTTTGTTCTTCCAGATGAATTCTCTTGTAATTTTTTCTAGTTCTATAAAATATTTTTTGGTGGTTTCATTGGTACGGCACTGAATAAGTAAATTAATTTAGGAAAGATTGTCATTTTTATTATATTAGTTCAGCTTACCCATGATCAGTTGATGTTTTTTTAATTGTGTAGGAATAACTTTTTATGTAAAAGTTTGTTTTCATATTGTTTTCATATAATTGTTTTCATATAATTCCTGTGTTTGTCTTGGCAAAAAGATCCTCAAGCATTTTATACCATTAATACAATATACACATATGATACATTAGAGTAATTTTAAATGGAATTTCTCTAACTCTTGTTTTTGGACTTTGTTGGTAATCTATAAAAATGTGGATGATTTATATGGTTTTATTTTTTATACTGCAACTTTGCTAATGTTCTCAATTTTCAACTTGATTTTTAGTTGATTCTCTCAGAATATCATCATGTCATCTTCACAGTGTTAGTTTAGTTTCTTTATTGCCTACTTTAACTCCTTCAATTTCTTTTTCTTCTCTTAATGCTAAAGGTAACATTTCTAGTGCAATACTAAATAATTGTATTAATTACATCCTTGTAATTACATCCTTATTTCATTGGGGAGGCTTCTAACTTATCCCCACTGTAGATGATACTTCCTGATGGTTTTAAATAAATAATATGCATTATTTTAAGAAAGACCCTTTTATTCCTCTACTTTCTAGTGTTTGTCATAGGAATGGGTGTTGTATTTTGTTGAAGAATTTTTCTGCATCTCTTGAGATAATCATGTGATTTTTGTTAGTTTGGTTCTAAGTTCGTTTTAAATTTTCTCTGTCATGAATATCTTTGGAGCTTATTTGGATTTACAAAATGAGATGCTGGTCTATACCTAGTTTCCATTGGACTGGATAGCAGTTTTCCATACATATATTGTCGAACAGTGAATTTGTATTCTAGTATCTTGGATTTTTGTGCTTTTCAAACAGTAAACAACTATGATTGCTCCCGCATGTTTTATAACTAATCATTTCTACAAATTTATCTCTGCATTTCTTAACTAGCACAAATTGTGATGGATAGAGAAACAGTTTTTAACCAAACAAAGGGGAAAGGATAGCAGAAGATAAAACGGACAATTTAATTACATACAAATAACATTAATTCCAAACAAAGCCAATATAGTCAAAATAAGAAGTACGGTAGATAACTGGGGGGGGGGGGAGAATCTTTGCATTGATGTATTTTTCAAGGAAAAATTTCACAGCGTTTTTTGTAGTAGCAAAGACACAGAAACTAAGGAGGGTATCCAAAAATTTGAGAAAGGCTGAGTACATTTAATATAATGTAGTAATGATATGCTACGAAAAATGAAAGAGAAAATTACAAATAAGCTTGTGAAAACTTGCAATGATTGATACAGAGTGACGTAAACAGAAACAGAAATAACTTTGGTTACTTGAAAACTGTCATCAATGCAAGTATGATTGATCATAATTCCAGAAAAGCAATGATGAAATATGCTATATATTGCTTTAAAAAAAATCCCTTACTTTCTCTCTTAGAATCAATACCATGTATTGGTTCCAAGGCAGAAGAGAGGTAAGGGTTAGGCCAGTGATTCCCAAAGTGGGCGCTACCGCCCACTGGTGGGTGCTGCAGCAATTCGGGAAAGCAGTGATGGCCACACATTTTTTGTATTATGTTGTATTCTAAGTTCAATAAATAGTTTCATAATTTCCAGGGGGCACTAAGTAATATTTTTTTCTGGAAAGGGGGTGATAGGCCAAAAAAGTTTGGGAACCACTGGGTTAAGCAATAGAAGTTAAGTGACTTATCTAGTGCTACACAACTGGAAAGTGTCTGAGGCCAGATTTGAACCTAGGAACTCCCTTCTCTAAGCCTGACTCTCAATCCACTGAGCCACCCAGTTGACCCCCTATGCTATGTACTTCTAAACAAAGAGGTTGATAGACTTAGACTGCAGAATGAATGAGATGTAAAATTTTTGGACAGGGCCAATATGAGTATTTATTTTGCTTGTCTATGTATTCTTGTTAATTTTTTCCTTTTCTTTTTACAAAGGAGGAGATAAGAAGAAATGAAAATAGGGTTTTGTTTATTGAAAAACAAAAACAAAAAAACATCTTCAAGAGGGCAGCATGACATACACAGATGATTTTTAATGCAAAGGAAAAAACAAAAATGTCACTGCAGAATTTAAAAAGGAAAAAGAAACATTTCAAAGAGCTCCAAACAAATGACATCTCTGCCAAAGACAATTTATATGTCTGGACATATTGAAAAAAATACATATAAAGGGAACTGAAGAGAGATTTTATTGAGATATGAAATTAGAAACTGAAAGTTTGGGGTATACCTGACAGTTTAAAAAATCCTTGGGGGGCAGCTGAGTAACTCAGTAGATAAAGAAGTAGGCCTAAAGATGGGAGGTCCTATGTTCAAATATAGCTTCGGAATCTTCCTAAGTGTAAGATGCTGGACTAATCACTTAATCCCCATTGGCTACTGCAGTGATGGGCAAACTTTTTAAAGAGGGGGCCAAAGGAAAGGAAATGCTCATCTGTCAGTCTGTTTCTAAGGAAACTCTTTCGAAGTTTCATTGTATTGTATCCTACTCATTGTATTTGTCAGATTAGGAATAATGTTGTGGCCAGATAGAACATTTCAGGGGCCAGCATCTGGCCCACAGGCCATAGTTTGCCCATCACTGACCTAGTGTTTACCACTCTTCTGTCTTGGAACTAGTAGTGATTCTAAGATAGAAGATAAGGGTTATTAAAAATCCTGAAAGAGGAATGCTATATTCCAGGAGAAATGGGTGCAGATTTCTTGTTCCCTGGTTAGGGAATCTGGCTCCAAACAGAAATAACCTACTGACAGAAACTGAAGTCATTTTCAATCAATCCAGAAAATTTCCATAAAGTAAAGGTATGGAGAATTTCCCCTCTGCTGATCCACACTAATAAACCTGACTAATATTACAATGCATTTGAAGTCATCAGGACCTACAAGTAGTTAAAGTAGCTAAAAAACTTGCGATATAGAAACTAAATTATGTGGATTTTGGTTAGAAAGTATAAAATTAAACATTTTTAAAAAAAGATATATAGGTCCAATAAATATGGCCTTGAACATATATAGTTTTAGTGCATTCCCCAGGAATTTGATATAAATACAACTTTATCAAATGTGGAACATACTTCTTTTGATATACCATGGCAATCTGTCAGATATTAACTTCAATTGTTGCTTTTATCCATGTCTTTGGAATCACCACTTATTCATAAGAAATCCACATGGAGAATACTGCTTTCAAGAGTAGAGAAAAATATGCCCCCAAATAAGTAATTGAACATGTAGAATGGGGTTGAATGTCACACTTTCCTTTAGCTTCATAAAAGGCCAGATGTGTACTACACCCATATTGCATGATTTCATAATGCTTTAGACTCCACCCAACGAGATAACCGACTAATATTTTTTATGATCTTTATCCTTTCCTATGAAGAATTACTACATATGCCTCTAGAGATTTAAGTCCCAAGTTAATAGACATATATTATTTAGTCTATCTTTTCCCTAAATATGGTATCAAAATAGATTTTATTATTTACACAGGAGAAATTGGCAGTTCTCTTTCCTGACCTAATATGTAAATTCCAAGAGATGAATACTCCTTTTCCCACAACTATATTTTCCACTCAGTTTGATTTTCTAATATAACTTATTCCAAGCAGACCACATCCAAATTGTTATTTGACATAAATGCAGGTTCAGAGAAGCCATGTGGCACTACTTTTGCAAAAAAAGAATTAGTTCCCCCCCAAATCTGAAGGAATCAATGAGTTTGGGTGACTTATAGTCTTTCCCATAAAAGAAGACCACCAAAAGAATAAATTGTTATTAAATACACTTCAAAAGTAAGGGATAGAGTTAGAGCTAACTCTTGCAAAGGACAGCAAAATATATATATATAAAGAATCAAATGGGTCACTGACTAGAAAGGGTTTGCCAAAAGTAGATCTTGTGACAAGAAACTTGACAAAATTATTATAATATTGAAAAAATACATTTCTTTAAATTTGAAAGATTTACAGAGTGCATGCAAATAATCCCATCAATCTGAATCATTTCATCCAAAAGAACCTACTCAATTTGAAGAGCTACTTCTTATATTGAAGCCAGGCTAATAAATGACATGGAGATACATTAAAAGCTTTGTGTGTTCAATATGAATTCTTATTTATCATCAATATGCCCATCAATGAACTATATAACTCTATAACACATATGATTATTTAACTGAAATGCACTTTAAAAACTGTGAAATTTTTTTAAAGATACCAAGATACTCCCTAATGCCAAAGACTTAGATGTTTGCACATGCAATGATGCAAGTAATACCAATCCCAAGAATATCAAATTATTCCTTGAAGTATTGCTATTAACAATATTGATTGGCTAAGTAGACTATGCTTTTTTAAGGCTATACAAAACAGGAAGAGGTGGTTTCTACTATTACAAATAAAATTATTGCAAATCAAAAATTGCAATTTTTCTATCAAGATATTAGGCCAATTGGATTTTTTTTTCAGGTGGTGGCCATCTAAGCCTGTAATTTTATCCATGTAAAGGAAATTCTGCTGTGGAAATTCATATCATCAATACACATCAGGAAATTGACTTTACCTTAGACTTCCAAGAGCAATCTAGAATAATACTAGGTTAACATGACAAATCTAGTCAAACAGGTATGTGTCAGAAACAGGAACTGAATTCAAGATTTCTTGATTCCAAAGTCAGTTACCAGACTATTATTCTTCTTAAATTAGTACACAATCATTTAAGTTTCTTCACTAAGAAAGTTCTAAACACATATTTACAACCTTATATATTTAGAAAAATAAGTTCTCTGTAAGCTAAATGTTAAATTAAAATCCAAGTATAACCATGCTGAGGTATGAAAAATTATGTCTTGCATATCATAATACTAAATTAAGATCATCAATTCTTGACAATATTTCATTTTGAAAGATTAACCAAATCATGTGATTGAACTATCTGGAAAAGTCAATGATAATGCTGACTTTCAAACATTTCACAGGTAGTGGAAAGGGCATTGCACTTGCAGTCAGACCATATATGCTATTTATGATCAATGTTGGCCTTAACCAAATAATTTTCCTGAAATCAAATAGATGAATTCTATGGTCCACTTTAGCACTGACAATCTAAGAATCAATTGGCGCTCTGGCTTTGTTTTTGTTATAGTTCATAATGGGATCTCAGAATTAAATAGGGAAGCCAGAGAACTAAATACTCTGAGCTCACTCACCATAATGATTATGATAGCTGGCTCACCATCACTTATGATAAATCAACTAACTGTATGCCTTTCAGTATATCTAGAAATATGTATTCACTGAGCAAAATTTCAAAAAAAATTATTAGGTGGATAATGAGATTTTGCAAGTCTCTCTAGTGTAACTACCTTCTAGATGTATTAAAAATGTAAGTACAAATCAAATAGTTTTAATTTTGTGGTAGAAAATGGAAACAATTAACTAAAATTAAATTAAAAGATATCCTGATGGTATGAAACCTTATTAATGGTGAATGATGCTAATTAAGATATCTATTTAATCATGTTGATTGTTAAAATAAAAGTTATTTCTCTAAACCTTTTGATCAGTTGAGCTTGAGTTTAAAAATTAATCATTCTCTGACCAATGCACCAATTCTCTGAATTGCATTTGCATTTTGCATGAATGAGAATGTGAATAAATACATCAAGGAACACTGCATACTTGAGAAGCAGCATGGCTCAGTTGCTAGAGTACTGCTTTTAGAGTTAGGAAACACTATGGCCCAATTCTCAGATCCTCACAAGTCATGTGACCCCTGCACAGTTCAGTTAAACCTTTCAAATCCTCATTTTCCTCATTTGCAAAATGAAGATAAGAAGAGAATTTACCTGAATGTTATTATGAGGACAAAATGGAATGTCTATAAATCACCTTGCAAAATTTTAAGTATGACATAAATACTTAGTTATTACTATTTCAGGAAACATCAATTCTGAAGACCATTTCTACTTAGTCTGTCCTATATATTCTCCTACTCCAACAGAATATTCTGTTTAATCTCGAGGTCATCAATACAGCTAACATTTCAGAATGTAAACCCACTTGTTTTACTCCCTATGATAAACTATTGTTCAGAACTGGTGTTCTTATTTCAAGGCTAAAATTCATATAGTCTCCACCTGATGCATATTGTTTTCTTCAGGAATGTTAAATGTTTTAGTAAATAAAGGGACAGAATCAAAACAACCTGGGCAAGGCACATAATTTCTCAATGTCTCAGGAAACTCTTTAACACTATGTATGATAAAGATGACTTGACAATCTGCCTTTGTCAATGGAATTTATAACACCAATGGATGCAAGTCCAGACCAAAATAGTAATAATAAATTAGCTTCCACTACAAGATGCCATTAATTCCTAAAAACCATTATCTGATTCCTCACAATAATGTTTAGTTGACAAAATAAAGTATTGTTCTTATACATAAGCTTTCTGCATTCTATAGATTTTTTTCTGGAAAAAGGCAGTATATTTTCACTGATAATTGAAAGCAGTAACACCCTCACACTGACGTCAGTTAAAAGAAAAGTTAAATCATTAACAGACGTTAATATCAAATTGGCTACTTTTGGCAGGTGAAGTCAGATATTTTACTTTTAAATGATGGTACTTTTGGCTGTCTCCTTCAATAAACTGATTTCATGAAGAAAAGACTGATAAGGGAGTTTTATATAAAACGTATTGTATAACTAATACCACATGGCCCTGGTATGAATATTCTTGTGATATCTTACATTAGTAGAGTCCCCAGAGTTACTTACAACATATTCACTTAGGGGTCATCTACTTCATAATCCCATGTTCACTGGATTACTGTTCATGGCAGGAAAATTTACTGAACTAAATATGCTGAAACTCATTGTTATATTTATCTATCACTGTAGCAATGATGTCAATATAAAGCTAGAAATGAATTTAAAAACAGGTCAAACCTTTAAATATGGTTGAAAGCTCCAAATTTAGTTAATATTTCTGATTTCTCCTTCTAAAAGGAATTTGAAGGGATAAAACAATGCCAGTAAAACTTGCTTACCTTTTGGCACACCTGCCAATTTACAGTTATAACTGCACATGAGTTTCCAAAACGAAATATAGACACAAATGTCAGAATAATCAATACCAGACAACATATATTCAGAAAATAGAATTAAATTAAGATGCACTTTAGAAATAGCTCTTTAAAGTGAACTAAAATAGAATCTGTATAGTCCACATGATTTAAATAAAAATGCAAAAATATACCCTGGATCTTTGAAGGAGATATAAGAAAAGGCAAGTTACAGGTCCTAAGATACCAAAAACTGACTTACATGTAAATTGGAATCCCCTTCAAAAGTCAGTGGGTGCAGCTCTTGGTGACTGAGTCAGCTTTTGACTCTCATTGTTAAATAATACATTTATGTATTTAACCCCCCCCAGTGGCATTCATTCTGGAAAGGAAAAGAATAATTGATCTGTAAAATTCCCAGTGACCAAAAAAGCAAAAACAGAACATTTGCGGGAATTGCGAGCGGATTGCTAAGTTCAGGAGAAATTCACAAGAGATTTTGTGATCTAGTAATCCATTTGATAATAGGCACCACTGGAAGAATTACTTCCTGATTTTATTGTGCAATAGAAATCCTCCACCCCTTTGAAAAAGCAGCTTAGATATGCTGTCTTCATTCATTCATTCAATAAATAATTATTAAGCATTTCCTTTCCACTGAGCACAACAGGTGATACAAAGATTAGAAAAAATGAAGTCCTTGCCAGTCCTCATCTAGGACAATCTAGGACATGAACAATTACTCTAACAAATTAAAACAAAATACCTTTCTTTTTACTAAATGCCATTTTGCTTTAGTTTTAGAGTTTTGGTCAGGATTGATCATTTTTAAATTCACTTAGGACTAAAATAATACAACATGATGTTAAATTGGCAAAGATTAGTCATTATTACCAAGGATTGTCAAAGAATCTGTTGATCGTATACAATTTACCAGACACACTAGATGTTCTAGTGTAAAGAAAAGAATACGATGTGGTCCTTGTTTTAAAAAATGAAAATGTAATTGGGGTACGGGGGTAGGGTGTTCTACTATTTGAACAGAGCTGTGATAACAAATGTACTAATGTATGTTGCACTATTCAAGTTTCTATTTAAGATTTATAAATAATACATCTTATGACTCTAAGGCAAGTCATAAACAGATAATAAATAAGTGGTTTTGAGTGAATACTCCATCTCTACATCTCAGTTTCTACTTTTGTAAAATGAAGGGTTATACTACAAAACCCAGAAGGTACATTCTAGATTAGGCATTCTGTGTTCTAAGATCACATTCAGATATTATAGAAATTTTGTGAATCTTTTCTGGTAGTTCCAAAAAATTTTTCTTTCCCCCAAATTTCTAGTTTTAGCGAATTGCTTGTGAAAAAAAATTTTAACTGTGAAGAGTGATACATTTTCAATTAATTTCAATTAAATTTAATGTCTAATTCTTAAAAAGCCAATATATTGCAATAGGAAGAAAACCAGTTTTGCTAAAATAATAGAAGGTTGATCACCCCACTATGCTTTCATATTTTAACACATTTTTATTTACTTTTATAATCTCCCCAACTGTGCTAGTGTCAAGTAAAGCATGAGGTAATGTTTGCACCTAGTCAACAGTCTTCAGTTCCAGACATCTGTAATATTTTTTTAAATGAAGGCCAAACACCGGTATGGTACACACACCTGGAGCTTAAGCTAAGTCACCAAACCATGATGCTGGTCATGCTGTCAATTACCACTGCTTCACACAGGCATGGCACAGGCAAGAATTGTCATGAAATTTTGAATTTCTGCTGAGACCAAGTATAGAGTCAAAAATATTCAGATACAAAATGATACCTTTTATTCTTGTGTATCATTTCATTTCTTCTAAATAAGCATTGGGAAGGGATGGGAAATCCACATCAATATATTCATTTGTTGATTTATTGTAGGTTTTGTGTTGTTCTTTTCTTCTCTCCTTTAATAATATTTACTTTTCAACTAAACCTCCTTCCTTTGCTTTTTCCTCTACCCATATTTAACATGAAAATTTCCCCCCTTCCTTCCTCTTTTTGGTGGTGAAGAGAAAGGAAAAGGTCCCAAACTGTATTTTGATAGGTGTATGAAAATTCTAGTTTATAAACTTTCTCTACCAATTTTGATCTGAAATTGCTCAATAACCTATAACTGAGTAGTTGGTGTACTGAAGGACAAATGACTCACCCTCGGCCACACAGCTAGTATATGTCAGAAGCAGAGATGAAACCGAACTCTTCTGCACCACAAGTCCAGTTCCTCTAGTGTTATAGAGAACACTGCATTAAGCTGATTCTCACATGATTCTCACAAATCCTCAACTGTGCATGTAGTTATTCTCGTTGATTTAATTGATCTCTCCCTAATAAGCATAAAAGCAAAGAATACTAACCCTCTATCTGTCAAAGATTTTGATAAAATATAAAAGCAATAGACTCTGCCTAGAAAGATCTAGGGAGAAATGATAATTTCAACATTCCTTAACCCACCTTGAAAAAAATAATTTGATTTTTATTGTTCCTATATACATATCAGTCCAATCACTATTCTTTGAATGAATTAGGGATAATTCTCTCTGATATATAGACTTCAAGGAATATTTGAGGTTTCATCTTATCTATTTAAATGCCAGTGATTTCTCTATTCCTAGAAATACTACTGAAGCTATAATCCAAAACTAAAACACCAAACACTTGCTGTCATTTATCACAATAAATATTTATGAGACAGTAAAGTATAACAGGAAAGGAAGTGGACTTCCAATCTTATCATTTTGGTTCATCTTCTCAATCTCCCTTCCTTTTGTTCAACTATCCTTATTGCTCACTATGGTTATACTCACCAGTGCCTTGCCTTTCAGACTCGCTCATGATTCCAAAGACTTTGCTCCACAAGTCACCCCTTTTCTTTTGAGAATCTTCCATTTCTTCCTTTTCAACGACTCCTCTCATCTGCTTCATTTTTTCAGTTGTGTTTGACTCCTTGTGACCCATTGTGTTTTTTTTTGGAGGTTTTTTTATGGCAAATATACTAGAGTGAATTGTCATTTCTTACTCCAGCTTATTTTACAGATGAGGAAACTGAGGCAAACAAGGTTAAATGACTTATCCAGGTTCACACAGCTAGTAAGTTTCTTTTTTTATTTTTATTATATCTTCCCAATAGTACGTAATTGTACCATTTAGTAATGAAGGGAGGGAGGAAGGGAGGGAGAGAGGAAGGGAGGACAGAATCAAGGGAGAATGTGAAGGAGAGAAGGAAGAAGGGAGGAAGGAAAGGAGGGAGGAAGGAAGGGAAGAAGGAAGGAAGTGAGGGAGAGAGGAAGGAAGGAGGAAAATCCTTATGATTAAACATAGTTATAAAGCAGTTGTTTTGGTTTTATTTTTCTTAGAGCTTCTAATTTGAGGTGGTGGTGAGTATTTTAGTTTTAAATGCTTGTTTAAACATATAGTCAAGATCCTTGAAAACTAGGATATTTCAAGGCTAATAAGGCAAAAGAATTTAGATCACAAGACTACTAATGCCTTGGAAAGTTTTAAAGAATTTACTTATTTCAGAAAAGTAGTCAAGGGAACATTCACAAGAAAAACTTAGATTGCAGGGTGGGGAATCTGATAGCATTAAACCAACAAGTGATAGATCTATACTGTTAGTTTTTTCTTTCCAAAAAAAGTTATTGAGGAAAGCAAAGTGATCTCATGAACTGTCTAACCTTCTCATACTCATCTTCCCTCTATGAAACAAAAAAAAGTTATATAGGGCTATATTATTCTTGTCAACACCTCAGGAAAACAAAGCTTACATAGGATAATATGTATTTGTATGAGTGTGTATATGTGTGTGAATGTGTTAAAATGAAACATGGTCTAGTGGTAAAAGCCCTGGGTTTAGAGTTAGAAAACCTGCATTTGAATGTCAGTTCTACTATTTATTACCTGTGAAATCTTAACCAAGTCATTTAACTCTTTGGATCTCAGTTTCCTCATTTGTAAAATGAGGTGGTTGGAGTAGATGATCTCTAATATTCTTTTTTAGCCTGGTAAAATGAAAACAAATTTTAAGAATAGAAAAAAATGGATATAAAGGTCTAAGTAACATTAGAATTAAATCCTGATTTAAGGAGGGAGAAACCTGAGACTTAGTCAAATGATTTGCCCAAGGAGAGACAGTGTAACAAGGTATAGAATAGATAGAGCTTATAATGTGGGAAGACTGGCAATGTTTATGGTTAGAACTGGTCTTGGAATCAGAAAGAAGTAGGTTCTTCTAGCCTGGACTCAGACACATCCTAAATCTATAACTGAGCAATTCATCGAAACTTTCAGTGGCCCAGGAGGCTTTCTCAGAATCGAAGCTAAAGGCCAGCTGCAGGCCTACATAGGCAGAGAGTATTATTCACTGACAATTCCCTAAACCAGTAAAATCAAGTTCTGGTCCAAAAGGAACATACATGAAGCAAGGGATAGAACAAAGCTTCAAATCCAGGTGATCTGACTAGAGTCAGCAAGGTAATTACTGTGCTATCCTAATTCAAAACTTTTATTATTTTTTAAGTGCATCTAGTTATTGGCACATATAAAGCCTGTCAAATATGTAATATACCAACATTTTCTCCTTAAACCATTAAAAAAAGTGTTGGATTTATATTTTAAAAGGACATGGTGCCAGATACAAAATCCTTGAGATCACTCTGATGTGAAACCCCACTGGGCATCTGGTCCCTAGGATATAATATAACAAACTCTTAAATGACAACAGCTTGACAAATATATGTTGCCTAGGCAACAACTCAGTAAAAATGTAGGATTATAAAATATAAAGGTCACTTAGTACATAAATTTTTAAAAACTAATTTCGGAAAGGCCCACATTTATTGTACTTGGTAGAGTTTAACTTGGGGGGGGGTACCCATTGATTACTTTATGAATGCTTTAGGCAGATTGACTAAATGTTTTAATTATCATGCTCCCCACAACCTCTCAGTCTCTCTCTCTCTCTCTCTCTCTCTCTCTCTCTCTCTCTCTCTCTCTCTCACTCTGTGTGTGTGTGTGTGTGTGTGTGTGTGTGTGT
>NC_058130.1:110693766-110711301 GCF_016433145.1 Gracilinanus agilis
GATGCAGAGCAAAAGGAGCAGAGCCAGAAGAACATTGTACACAGAGACTGATATACTGTGGTAAAATTGAATGTAATAGACCTCTGTACCAGCAGCAATACAGTGACCCAGGACAATTCAGAGGGATTTATGGTAAAGAATGCTGCCCACATTCAGAGGAAGGACTGCAGGAGAGGAAACATGTAAGAAAAACAACTACTTGAACGCATGGGTCGGGGTGGACATGATTGAGGGAGTGGACTCGAAATTACCACACCAATGCAACTACCAACAATTTGGAAATAGGTCTTGATCAAGGACACATGACAAAACTAGTGGAAATGTGCATCGGCCATGGGTGGGGAGAGTGCGGGGGGCGAAGGGGAAAGTAGGACATGAATCATGTAACCATGTTAAAATGAATATTAATAAATGCTTAAAAAAAAGAAAAAGAAAATCAATAAGAAAAAATGTCTTGATTCATTAAAAACAATTTCAAGCAGTAACTCAGAGAAAAGTCTCCATTTTAGTCAATTATGAATGTTACCATAATGTATGCAATATAGAGCAATGCTAAATGAACACTTGACTACTAATATGTGACATCATAGATTTTTTATCAAGATCCTGAAAATATACTAATGGGGAGCACATATTTTTCTTGAATTTAGAGATTCTTTCAGTTGCTATGTTAGCCCAGATGACTTCTAAGAGTTTCTACGCATTGGAATGCTGTTACTGAGACTAGTTATTGCATTCTTTTTCAAACAGTTTTACTGTTGTGAAAGACATTGCAACTATAAAACTGTTCTTCATGTGACATGAAGCGTATAAATACCTTAAAATGCTAAAAGTAAAATATACAAGTAAGTAAAAATAACTTGCTTTGTGAATGTTAAATCAACATCCCATTTAATAAGATAGAGTCATAGGTGGCTCTGGTGTTTTAGGACAAGACATAAACCTCCAAAAAATACATTTTTATTGATATATTTTGTTTTTACTTCTGCATTTCTCAGTGTCAGAAATTGCTGACAGTTTGAGCAGTAGAGGTCTTGGTGCAGGCCAGATGGTACCAAGGAGAATCATACAAGGAGAAAAAGAGGCCAAATGCCAGGTTTTCCAATGAAAGAGATTCAGGAATTGACACTACACATCTATAGCCAAGAAGTTAGTTATAGAGAGGACAGCTTTATGAGGAATAGGCATGAAGTGGTCATGCCTGGCAGAACAGATATGTGTGCCCGGTGCCCAATGAACTAAAAGCTGTTATGCACAGGCAGCATTCTTTCGTGTCTGAGGCTTCATTCATTTTTTTGCACCTCTGTCTATGGAATGGCCTGAACATTACTCCCTTCCCCTGATCTTCCTCTCCTCATATGCACACACACACACACACACACACACACACACACACACATGCACACACGCATATATAAGTGCATAAACAGATTATGTACAGATACATTCACAACTCCATGCACCGCACATATATACACAGACATGTACACACTCATACCTAGAGAGTCTTAGTGGCTCACTCTGGATCAAGACTCATGCAGATATCAACAGTGAAAAACATGGACTAACACCCTCTATCACCATCCAGCCTGCAATTTTCCCACTCTAATATATATGCATATATGTATACATATATGTATATTAGAATTAACCCTCTCATACCTGAAGTTCAATCTTTACTTACCCAGTATCAATTAGTACCAGAAGACTTTTTTAGTTAAGAATGTAAAAAATTGGATACATATGAATTTTCTGGGTCAATGTCCAATAAAAGACCAGGCAATTCTGCTCATTGTTAAGGAGATTTTATTTAGTCAGTTCCCTGGGTTCTCCTATTGGGAAATACTATTGGGAAATGTCCAATGTTCCTATCATTCAGATTCTAGGAAAATCAGTAAATACAGGTATTTTTGATAGTCAAATGATGGTCCCAGTCTGTAGGAGTTTGCCAATGTCCAGTGGTAGTAAACAATGTATTTATATGCAGAGACTTGGAAATCTATATGGTAGTTTATAAGTCTACCTAGGCAGTCTGCAAATTTTCCAGGTAGTGTTTGACTGCCAGGACAGTTGCATGAGTCATAAGTCCTGGGAAGAAACAACTATGGAAAACCTGACAAATTTTCAATAGAGGAATAAGTGGAATTATTAAAGTGGAATACATTGGATGCTGGTAATGGAAGGGGCAAGTAGAATTCCTTAAAGTAATGAATGGAGCAAAAGAGAGAATAAAGCTTTACAATAGAGGTGATTCTGTCTGATCATGAAACTGGAAGTAGCACATCTAGGATAAGATGGAAAACATTCTTCTGAGGAGATGGAACCTTTGTGTCAAATATCTCTGATTAGATAAGCAATTAACAGAAATATATGATCCAAAAGCCATTCCCTAAAAAGAGAAATAGTCAAAAATATGGACAAATAGTTCTCAGGAGACCTGCAAATTAATAATAACCATATAAGAGAATTTTCCATGTCACTAATAATATGAGAAAAGCAAATCAAAACAACTTTGAAGATTCACTTGTTACCCAACAAATTGGCAAAGATAACAAAAGTTAGCAATAGTCAGTGAAAAGTTGGGTACACCAATGGATTATTAGTGGAGTTATGAATTGGTTCTACTTATATGAAAAGCAACTTTGAATAATCCAAATAAAGTAACTCAAATGTTCATGCCTTTTGACTCAAAGATCTCACTCTTATACTGAATGTATCAAGTAAAGCCCATGCTTGTAATTCCTTCCCTCATCACCTGGTTTTTAGAGTTGATAGTTTCCTTCAATATTCAGATCAAATGCTACATTCTTCCTGAATTTTTCTGTTCCTTTGGTTGCTAGTAACACTCCCTCAAAGTTTATGTTTATATATATGGTATACTGAATGTATCAATAAGGTCATTAATAAAAAGAAAAGTTTCATGTACACCAAAATATTTCATAGCAACACTTTACTTTTTTGCTACCAAAGATTTGGAAACAAAGTGGATACCCTTCTATTAGGAATTGGCTAAACAAATTTATGATACATAAATTTAATGTAAGATTATCCTTCTACATTCTATATGTTAAAAATTGTTTCTACATGTAACTAGAAAAAAATTTTAAAATGGAAAAAAGATTTTCCTTCTGTAAGAAAAGATGAACCTAATGAACACAGCAAAGTATGGATATATTTACATGAACTGATGAAAAAAGAAGTGAGCAGATATAAACTATTGACAATGACTATAAAAATTATAAATGGATAGGCCAACCACCATAAAGCAATTAAAACTAAACACTATAGTATCATAAAGAACACATTTACAGCCCATAAACATATGAGAAGGCAGTTTCATCACTACTTTCTAGATGCTACTGTCAGCTTTTTTTTGATGGATGGATTGGTTTTGCTGACTTATTTTTTTACCAGTTAAAAATCATATTTATTATAAATGATATCTCTGGGACAAGGGTAAAGGTAGTCTTTTAGAAAGATATTAACAAGATCAATTTTATAAAAAGGAGCAGCTACAGCCAGAATTAGAGGAATATATCCTGCAGGTCCATGGCATAACTCCCAAAGCATCCATTGGGAGCTAACCAGAGTAAGAAATTATGAGTATTATAGTCATATAAAAGTTGTGGTTGGGGTCAGATGGTAAAAGACCATCCTAGGGAATACTGGATCAGCCAAAAAGCATTCAATAAATATCAATTATATACAAGGAACTTTGAGATGCTCTGAGGCTACAAATAAAAAAGAAAAGCAATTCCAGCTCTCAAGGACCTTACATTGTAATGGGGGAGAAAACATACACTAACATATATATATATATATATATACACACACACATATATAGTAACTTTGAGGGAGTGTTTCTAGCAACCAAAGGAACAGAAAATTTCAGGAAGAATGTAGGATTTGATCTGAATATTGAAGGAAACTATCAAGTAAAAACCAGGTGAAGAGGGAAGGAATTACAAGCATGGAGTATAGCTAGTACAGGATAGCAATGGGAGATTCAGAGTCACATGTGAAGAAGAGAAAGTACATTGAGTAGGGTGGATAACAAAATCTATCAGGAAAGAAATGCACAAGGAGGCTGGGAAAATAGGTTGGCACCAGGTCATGGAGTCTTTTAAAATCTTAATGAAGAAATTTCTCTTTGAACTTAGAAGTAAAAAGGAGTAGGGAGTCACATGGTCACATCTACTTCAGGCAAAAGTGTTTTGGCAGCTGTGTAGAAGATGAATTTGAGAGGGGAGAATTGAAAGAATGGATACCAATAAGAAAACTATTAAAATAGTTCAGATGAGAGGGGAGAGGATGAAATAGATCGGTGGCCATGTGAGTAGAAACAAAGGCATATGGGAGATTTATAGGTAGAAATGACTAGGTTTGACAATTTATTGCATATGTAAGTAAGGAAAAAGAATTCAAGCATAACTTCCAACTTACAGTCTAACAGGGGAAACAATATGCAAACATACATATATATATACATACATATATAATTTATTTCCTATTTATCAGATATACAAAAATTAAAAGAGAAAAACTAATAGTATTAAGAGGGATTGAATAAATCTTCTTGTAAAAGGATGGGTTTTATTTAGGGAAATTAAGGTAAACCAGGAATATCAGTAGAGTGGAGGAGGAATTGTATCCTTTCCCTGGGGGATGGCCAGAGAGAATTGAATAGCCAGAAGAGCAATGTCACTCAATCATAGAGTATATTTAAGGAAGTAAAGCATAGAAAGACTGGAAAGGTAGGAGGAGGAGAGGTTTTGAAGGGCTTTGAATGCCAACAAAAAATGCATTTGCTCTTGGAGGCAAAAGCAAGCCCTTAGAATTTATTCATGGTGGGGATAAGTGACATGATCATACCAGAGTTTTAAAGAGATCACTTTAGCTGAATGGAAGATGTATGGAAGCTGAGAGAGATTTGAAGAAGTCAGACTCATCAGCAAGCTATTGCAGTATTCTTTGTAAGAGGTGATGAGAGATCTTTACTAAATGGTGGCAATGTCAGAAGAAGATATATTGTGATGTTGCTCTGTGCCTGTCTTACCTACAAAAGAGGGAGTTCTAAGATCTCTTAGTTCTGCAGTTCTAAATCTGTGGTTCTAGGAAAGGGAGGTTTGGAAGGCATTAATTGGTGGGGAAGTAGGTCAAGTGCAGTGTATAAGATTTGCATTTGAGCTAGAGGAAATCCCCAAGAAAAGAAAGGAAGGCCACAAAATATGTTAGGGAATAGCAAATAGTCCAGATAAGATAGGTTGTAAGATATAATTAGGGAACTAAGAGATCAGAAGAAGAGATATGAAGAAAGTTTGGAAAAAAAACTTTGGGAAGCAGGTATTTGGCCATGTACATCTTTAACCATCTAGTTTTTACTAAAACAAAAACATGAACAATTTAAAACTGTTTTTGGAAATGAGAATTATGTGAGAATTACATAGTAAATATAAAGCTACTTAACATTTAAGTGGCTTTAGTCATGATCCCATTTTGAATATTTTAGCTATGTAAAATTATTTGGATCCATAATGTTACATATTTTCCCATGCTAAGTATCTTCATTTTTGTCATTTGTCATTTAACACAATGACAATGTCATTCATTTGACTCATTAAAAAATAAATTCAGAATAAAAACGTTTTCCACATAAGGATAATCATGACAGTAATTCCTAAAAATAGCTGAAGAAACATTTTAAATGTTTCCCTATTCATCATCTCAAACAAGGATAGAACAAAAATCATTTGAAATATGAAGACATAGCAAAGGAGATAAAATGATATGGCATACAAGGTAAACCACATGAAATGTCTATTGTCTTAGCTGTTGTTGAAGTTGTACTAGGGAGCCCTAAAATGAGGTGACAAAAGATGAACAGTTTTTTTTTCAGTACAAAAGTAATGAATATTTCTAAACAATTAGACTACAAATATAAATCTCAAATATTCATGAGGATTCAGTAAATATGCTTCTGAGACAAAAACATCATAATAATTTGGATATAACTTTCTCACAATCATCCAAATGTAAAACTGATACAAAAATTTAATAACAATGTTTTTATAATATTTTAATAGATGTTGCCTTACCTAATATATTTACTCAAATCTATAAGAAATGAAAACTTTCAAAATATAGGGATTAATAGGAATAAATAAAACCATATTAGAAAAAGACAAGTATATGTTATCCCTTGTCATCCTCTATGCTAGATTTGTCTTTAAAACCTCCAAGATAAAGGGATCCTAGATTTAGAATTGGAAAGGATATTTGAGGCCATTGGGTTCAACTTGTTGATTTTTTAGATGGAGAAACAGACGCCGAGAGGTTAAGTGACTCTTCTGGGGCAACATAGCCTGTACATGTCTGAGGTAAGAAGTAAACCAAAGTGTTCTAATTTCAATTCTAATCTATCCATTAGATATCCAAGATCTTTTCAGTCAGTATACAGAAGATGAATACATATAGCAAAGCTTAAATTCATCTAAAAAAGTCATTTTCCTAACTTGTACAACAGTACATAGAACACTAAATATAAACTGTTGGGAAATTTGGAAAAAAATATGGGAGAGATTAGGCTTAGATCAAAATCTCACACCCTACACCAATATAAATTCAGAATGGGTGAATGACTTGAATATAAAGAGGGAAACTATAAATAAGATAAGTGAACACAGAATAGTATACTTCTCAGATCTCTGGGAAAGAAAAGATTTTAAAACCAAGAAAGATTTAGAGAAAATTACAAAATGTAAAATAAATGATTTTGATTATATCAAACTAAAAAGCTTTTGTACAAACAAAAACAATGCAGCCAAAATCAGAAGGGAAACAACAAATTGGGAAAAAATCTTTATAACAAAAAACTCTGACAGGGGTCTAATTACTTAAATATACAAAGAGTAAAATCAATTGTATAAAAAACCAAGCCATTCCCCAATTGATAAATGGGCAACGGACATGAATAGGCAATTTTCAGATAAAGAAATCAAAAGTATCAATAAACACATGAGAAAGTGTTCTAAATCTCTAATAATTAGAGAAATGCAAATAAAAACAACTCTGAGGTATTACCTCACACCTAGCAGATTGGCTGAAATGACAGAAGGGGAGAGTAATGAATGTTGGAGGGGATGTGGCCAAATTGGGACATTAATGCATTGCTGGTGGAATTGTGAACTGATCCAACCATTCTGGCTGGCAATTTGGAACTATGCTCAAAGGGCTATAAAAGAATGCCTGCCCTTTGATCCAGCCATACCATTGTTGGGTTTGTACCCCCAAAGAGATCATAAATAAACAGACTTGTACAAAAATATTTATAGCTGTGCTTTTTGTCCTGGCAAAAAACTGGAAAATGAGGGGATGCCCTCCAATTGGGGAATGGCTGAACAAATTGTGGTATATGCTGGTGATGGAATACTATTGTGCTCAAAGGAATAATAAACTGGAGAAATTCCATGTGAAATGGAAAGACCTCCAGGAATTGATGCAAAGCGAAAGGAGAAGAGCCAGAAAAACATTGTACACAGACACCAATACACTGGTAAAATTGAATGTAATGGACTTCTGTACTAGCAGCAATGCAATGACCCAGGACAATTCTAAGGGATTTATGGAAAAGAATGCTACCCACATTCAGAGGAAGAACTACAGGAGTAGAAACACAGAAGAAAACAACTGTTTGAACACATGAGTTGAGGCAGACATGATTGGGGATGTAGACTCGAAACTACCACATCAATGCAACTATCAACAATTTGGAAATAGGTCTTGATTCGATCACATGTTAAAATCAGTGGAAATGCACGTCGGCTATGGGGGCATGGGGTGGGGAGTTTGGGGGATGAAGGGGAAAGTAAGGGCATGAATCATGTAACCGTGTTAACTTCTCTAAAAAATAAATATTAAAAAAAGAATAATAGCCTGATACTTATCCATAAATTATTTCTATCTTCCTGATCAAAATTGATAAGAAAGATGACCGTGATAATATAAAAATATTACATTTACAAACTGCTTTATATCCCTTGTTATCTCAATTGAACCATACAACACTCTACTGAGGTTATGGTTATCCCTATTTTACAGACAGAGGAACTGAAGTTCAGAGAGTTGAAGTGAGTTGATTAAATTCTTTCCATAAATAATATTTGAACCCTTATTTTCCTGACTCTATATATAGTGTTCTATATACTGTATCCCTCTACTAAGCTAGTATGTCAGGAAATTATTTCTTTTAAAATCTTCCAGAAAAAGATCAACATAATTAGGGTGTAGGCATTTGTTTTAAACATCATCAAAACACTTAATCAAGCACAATTTGGTGTGTATCACACAGTGGTCTTTTCACAAAACAAGTTAAATGGAATCTTAGTCCTTTAGGAACTTAACTCAGAAAACAAAAACTATCTCAAAAGTCACAGGCAATTATAAGGATGGGATTTGTGCAGGGGGGATGGGACAAAAGGAGCCAGAGAAGGAGTGGGTGACAGTTGGTGACAGCTGGTGAGAATGGAGACCAGAGGGAATCCTGGGTAATTCTCCAGAGGAGAAAGGAGAGGGAAGGTCTTCCGGCAAAGACTGGAAGAAGAAAAGAGGAGGACATCTTGGCTCAAATCCAGTCCTGAGGGCTTCCTGAGGATCTTTCTTTGGACACTGAAACCTGATTCCCTGGTCAAAGGCATCCCATCGCTTATCACCCAGCAAGACTTCAATCAGCAAGTCAGCTAAGTTTTTGGACTCCATTTTAGGAGCCATCTCTTAGTCTCCTTCTCCCATTACCCGACCTTGCTGAGAGATCCTTTTGGTCTAACTTACAATTATAGAAAGGATAGAAATAGAAATAGAAACAGAAGGAGATGAGGCGAGGGGAGAAGCTTGCAAGTGGGAACCCCAAAGGTTCCCACCTGAGTGATGGACCCCATAGAAATTAAGAGGGTACCCCAAAATCCCTCTGCCATTCACCCCTTTCCCCAACCCCAAAATTGCGAATAATAAAAGCCATTCATTAGTCAGATAGTGTTCCAGAGTGCCTGAGAGACAACAAGGGAGGAGGGAACCACAGCTTGGTCTGGCTGCCACCATCTTGAAGCCAGACCACACGCTGTGAAGTTGACTGACCTTGGGGGAGGCTTGCATGAACCCCACCCTCATTCAGAATCGGATTGGGGTATCCCATGCCTCGTCTTATAGGGAAGCCTCACCCCCAACTCCTGTGGGGTGGCATGACCATCCAGGTCACCCAGTTTCAAGGTGACACCCCCTCGAAGTCTCCCAATGTATATTTGGCAGTAGGGGAGAGCTAGAAGAGAGTCTCACCTCATAGACTCTCTCTATCTCCCCTCTATCATAACATTGATTACTGGCTCAAATTATTACAGTTTTGGTGGAGGCTCTCTTCATTCTTATATAATCCACCAAGATAAAACACTACCTATTCATTCAAATGCCATTGAATAAGAAATTATGAGTATGTTAATTTTAATGGAAATTTGTATAAGAATATAAGTCATTCTCCTATACCAAACTAAATTCAAAATGGATAAATGACTTAAATATAGGGAATTAAATAAATTAGGTGAACACAGAATAGTGTTCTGTCAGATCTGTGGGAAAGGAAGGAATTTAAGACCAAGCAAGAGATAGAGAATATTACAAAATATAAAATGAACTATTTTGATTACATCAAATTAAAAATGTTTTATACAAAGAATATAAGCCATTTCCCAATAAATTAAAAATTAAAAGATATGAACAGACATTTTTGGATGAAATTAAAGCCATATGAAAAATGCTTTAAATGATAAGTGATTAGAGAAATGCAAATTAAAACAATTCAGAAATATCTCACTTCTTTCATACTGGCTAAAATGATGAAAAGGCAAAATAACATATCTTGGAAGGGATGTGGGAAAAATACACTGTTGGTGGAACTGTGAATTGATCCAAACTTTTTAGAAAGAACTATGGAATTATGCTGAGAGTTATAAAAGTGTGTATACCCTCAGATCCAGCAGCATCTCTGTTGTGTATGTTTCCCAAGGAGATCAGGGGAAAATAGTAAAAAAAAAATACCTTTATGTTCCAAAACATTTATAACAATTCTTTTTGTGGTGGCAAAGAAATGGAAATTGATAGAATATCTATCAACTGAGGAAAAGCTGAAAAAGTTGTAGTGTAAGATTTTGATGGGATACCACTTTAAGAAATAATAAGCATGTTAATTAAAAAAAACTTAGCAAGGCTTACACAAACTTATAAAGGGAAAAATGAATAGAACCAAAAGAACATTATATACAACAATAAAAATATTGTTTGAAGAATAAGTTCTATGTGCCCATCTGCAGTGAATGAACTGATAAGTAGAAATAAGCAAGACATAGTTTTTTATATATAAACATATATCTCTTTTGTCACATGACTCCTCTAATTCAGGGAGGGAAGGTTAGCTGTGAATTTTAATGTAACAAAAAAATAAATAAATTTAAAATAAAAACCCGTGAAAAATAAAATTCATTTTCACTAGGATTTCTGCATTAAAGCCCTAAATGTAGAACATTTCAGAGGGATGGTTTTGTGAACCACATGAAGGTCATTACTCCAAGCTGTGTACATTTTGGATTGCAAGGGAACCCAGCAAAAAATAATGAAAACAGGTATTTCACAACCTCATTTTAAATATTAAGGAGACAGACTATAAAGGCCTGGATCCTTGGCAGAGGGTATTTTAAACAGTAGGAACAGTTAGTCAGTGAATGAATAAACAGTTATTTAAATGCCTCCTATGTGCCAGGCACTGTGCTAAGTGCTGAAACAGCATGATAAAAGGCAGGAAATTGTTTCCAGAAATGCCAAGTTAATCTACTTTAATAACCATCAGATTAGCTGAGGAAAATGCCATATAAATAAACTATGTAGAAAGAAACTAAGATAGATAGACAGATAGACAGACAGACAGACAAGCAAACAGATATACAGACAGATCAATTGATCAATAGATAGATGGATGGATGGATTGATGGAAAGATGGATTGATGGATCCTTTTCTGTCACAAAATCACCCTATGGCCTTGGGCCAGTCACTAACACTCCCAGAACAGCTATAAAAATTAGGAAAAAAATGAACATCTATTAAAAATGGGGATAAAACCTTTACCACAGGAGTGTCATGAGGATCAACTGGGGTCTTGGATTTTAAAGTGTTTTATAAACCACAAAGTACTATAAGTGTGATCTGATATTAATATTTTAAATTTCCAGTGATCTAAACCAAATTTTCCAGGTTTCACTATGTTAATTAACATTATCTTGTATATCTCCTGGGAAAATGTGATATAAAGGAAGAAATAATATTGTATCCTCTGATAAACTTTCAAATAGAATGAGAAAAAATTTCACCCAGCCATAAAATGAAACAAGCACAAAGTAAACATTAAGCATCTACTACCTTAAATTTGGATCTTTTCAACATCCAATTTTGTGTCTCAGGAAACCAAGAGCATAAGAACAATAGGAATCATCACTTCATGCTTCCAGGATATCTTAGTTTTGGAACTGCCTTATTCCTTACAAGGAATGGGCAAGAGATGGGTACTGGCATTTTTATCATTGGTCTTCTAAAATTATGATTGGGCATTTTGTTGATCAGAGTTCTTAAATCTCATTGTTTTAAGGAATTTGTTTTTCTTTTTTCCAGCCAGAAGGATAAAAGGTGGGAGAAAATAAATAAATGTTTGTTCATTGAAAAAACAATTTTTTAACCTCTCCCTTCTGTCTTGGAATCAATACAGTGTATTAGAAGAAGAGTGGTAAGGGCAGACAATGGAGGTTAAGTGACTTGCCCAAGATCACACAACTAGGAAATGTCTGAGGCCAGATTTTAACCTACAATTCCTGTCTCTACACCTGGCATTCAATCCACTGAGTCACCTAGCTGTAAAGGTTCCCAAGCATCAAAGGGCTAAAATTAAAGGGGAGGACCACAAACCACAAGTTGGCTAAAGCTTTGATTGCTGGAATATGGGTATGTTTTTATGGTAAATGAAAAATTATGCCATAATAAAATATAATTACATTCTCTTCTGTATGTGACCCTTTCAAGACAGAAAATTAAAATTTTCTGTTGTTATTTATATCTGTAGATTGTCTGTGCCATATACCTTCACATATAACTCTCATCACACATGTTGGTTTGCTACTTAAATCACATACTTCCTAAAAGAGTTTCATAGCTTAGTGAATACTTAACTCCCTTCTCACCTTTTGACATTACAAAATCAAGACCCAATTCAATCAAAAAGCTAGATTGCAGGAAGTGAGTATTTGGGAAATTTAATGGCAATATGAATTTCATATTAAATATAGTGATTTCTATAATGGAAGACTTGGTTTTTTTGACTTGTTCCTGCTTCCACAAGGTTGTTTTTTTGTTTTGTTTTGTTTTTTATTATTTATCATTGATCCAAAACTCTAACATGCATTTATTTGCTTATCTACATATCTTACTATAAGAAAAAACTTATTAAGGACATGGAATCCAGGTAATGTAAAATAACTGATAACTATGGGAAATCAGCACCAATATTAGACTGACCTGGAATATAGCAACTGGAGAAGGAGTGACTCATTTTGTATAAAGGTTTCTTGGGGGGAAAGTTTTTCAAGACCAAGAAATAGAATCATGCTTCCCAGGGCATGAACACAACAAGCACTGATTATGGGCTCACTCTCTAAATGACATCAGATGGCAAGAGTCTGAAATTGACCTTTAAATCTTACAAATAGACCACATGTACCCATATAATTGGCAAGGAAAGGCTTCTACTCTCTCTCCTTAGGACCATATAAGGAGATCCCATTAAATGAAGGATTAAGACTTCTATGCTTGCAAAGACTTTAATGATTCCATGATCTCATGGATAGAGTTCTCTTTCCAGTGGTGTATATCACAACTCAAATACTTTTTCATCTAGTGTAGTGAATGCCTATGTGCTCCCATGGATCCTTCATAAAGGATCCACTAATGGCCACCTTCTACGATTTTTTTAATCACATGAGAAACAATAGTGCAAAGTATTAACCATCTTCCTTCTCTCCTGCTTCATGACGAACCTGTGTATTTTCTTATTACATATGATCTAGATAATATTTTCAGCTTACTTAATATTTTCAAGTGTTTATTGGTAATATAGTATAGAAACATTTATCAAAATACACCTCACTAATGACTTTTAAAGTGTTCATAATTTTGACTCTTCAGAGATTGTGATGTGTTGCAATTCATAGACATATGGAGGAAATATTCATATTAAATGATGTTTTTTAATTTAGGGATGATAATGGAATTATTAATATCACTATGCAATCTCTCAAATGAAATATAGCCCTGTCCATATATATAGATACATATGTGTATATATGTATATTCTAAATAATTTACATCTACTCAACTGCACAGCTTAGTGTAGACAATAGGTGTTCTTCATTTACTTAATTTTTCCTCTGCCAAGTAATAGGCTGAATTCTTGAATTCTTATGGAACTCATTTAAGAGGTACTATAGTATTCCAAGGCTTCATGCAAACAGCATAATGATATCTAACAAAAGGAGAATCTGAAGCACCTCACTCATAAGAGGCATCCGTCCAATTTGGAATCTGTAAAAACATCCTCCATGACGACATCAAATACTTCTGAAAGCATGTCTCATTTTGTGATTCGTTTAATATTTTTAAATGGAATGCCATTGAACAAATCCTTTCTGTTGTTGCATCTATCAAGGAACCTTATGTGATGTTAAGATATGCACGGGAAATATCTTGGTAGAAGAAATACTTTAAGGCTACTCTTTGACTGATTGAATCAAATGCTTTTAAAATAATCAAATAATAAGCACAATAAGACATTGTAATCTCAGCACCTTTCAGACAACTGGATGATTATAAGATATGGTCTACTATAGAAAATCTTTTGAAAAGCCTCCCTATGTTTTTGTCATATTTTCATCAAACATACCATATATGCTGATAATTGCCTGAAACTTTGTAGAAATGAAAAAGTAGACAGTTATTGGTGTTCTCAATTTCATATCAGGAACAATACCATCCAAGGTGTTTTTTCCTAATCAGTAATTATCTAACCTTTTCAAGAATTGATCCTTTGAGTTCAAAAATAAATTTCCACTAGAACAAATACCTTCTATGTTTATTGGGTGTGTTCTAGTTAGTGTTCCCAAATTCATCTTTAAAGTAATTTCCCTTTTCTCATGTAGCATATCAGAAACAGTGATATTACCACCTAAATGTGCTTCCACTGTCATCAGAGATAAGTCTCTTAAGAAAATTCCATCAGATATGTTCCATCTTGTTTTGTCTTTTTGTAGTCCTTCCAGTTTTGTCCAGAAATACGTTTGGACAAAATGGGAGCCAAACCAAGCTTTCTGAAGATTTTTTTGGTTGTTTTTTGTTCTTTGGAGTAGCAGTGCTCCTTAGAAGTTTCTACTGTTCTCTCCTGTAAGATTTCACAGATGGATATATACATATGTGTGTGTGTGTGTGTGTGTGTGTGTGTGTATAAATTTTGCTTTGGGATATCATGTCTTTCCATTTAGCAAGGAGGTCAAGTATTTGAAAAATACGTGGTTTCTAATGTCTTCTGGCTTCCACTTTGAGCTAATTGCTTTAGGATCAAGACAGTCAGAATAATGATTATGACAGGAATTATGGTAGTAAAATAAGTGTTGAATATCTGCTAGAAAACCTGAATTTAAATACTAGCTCTAACATTCACTAGTTAAATGAAACTGACAAGTTACTCGATTTCTCCAACCTTCATTTTTCTCATTCATAAAGGAAGGATAAGAAGATTTGGACTATACATTTCCAAAGCACTTTATAAATTCATAGATACCAAATATTAGACCCAGAACTAAACCTTCTGACAAATCTCTTTATGGAGAGTACTAAACAATACTTCTCTATCCATTTTACTTTCCTTCCTTACAAATTTTCCCCAAAAATTTTAAATTTCCCTTCTTGCATTCATATAATTCCTATTTGCTAAATCTCTAAATCAAAGAAAACATTCCTATAAGTAACTGAAAAAATGGTATTGATTTCCTACATTATGTAGCTCTGATGACTTCATAACCATTAATCATTGTATTAAATTAACTAACTTATTTATTAGCTATTCCCATTTTAAAAGCCGGTTAAAGGGCAGCTGGGTGGCTCAGTGGATTTAGAGTCAGACGTGGAGATAAAAAGTGATAGGTTCAAATATAGCCTCAGACACTTCCCAGGTATGTGACCCTGGGCATGTCGCTTAACCCCCATTGACTATCCTTTCCCACTCTTCTGCCTTGGAACCAATACACAGTATTGATACTAAGATGGAAGGTAACATTTTTTTTCAAAAAAAAGTGGTATATACATCTTTATGCCCATACAATGATTTTCTTTCTTGGTAAATATTCTATTAGAAGATAATAAAGGGACTTCCGGTTAAGATGGAGGCAGAGTAAGGAGACCTGCTAGATCTCTCCAAACTGAAGCATACAGAACTCCTCAACAGGACATAAAAATGAATCCAGACGAACAAAGGGACCCCACAACAGGGTGTAGCATTGAAGGTATGTGGGATCGGGGCATTTCCACACTATAAAGGGGTGAAACAGCTCTCACTAAAACCTGAGAGGAAGAAGCCCCTCCCCCACCCCACACACCACATATAACTCAGAGGCCAGCCCACAAGAGTTAAAGCAGGTTTGGGGCAACCATTAAGTCACTGGCAGCTCCAGGTCTTGTTCCTGAGAGCAGCAAGACTTAGAACCCCAAGAGGCTAAAGAACACGCACAGATTTTCCTGAGCATCTGCTCAGGTGAAGGCAGTGCCCTAGGCGCGGGCAAGGATCTCGAGCGCAGGCTTGGACCTCGAGTGGGGACCCTGTGCAGATGGGAGCACGGCTGTGGAAGCAGCGCCCTGAGACTGCTGAAAGAGGGACAACCAGGAGGCTCGACCCCGAGAACAACAAGACCTGAGACCTCGGGAGCCTAGAAAGTGCAGACAGACCCTGAGTGAGAGGATAAAGCACAGAAGGCACTGAGCTAACAACAATGGCAAGCCAAAATTGGGAATCCCAGAAGAGAAAGATTATCAAGAAGAACTCAGGAACACTCGACGAATTTTACACAGAGAAAATCCAAACAACAGAGGAGGAAAAACAAGTAATCATATCCAAACCTTCCCAAAACAATGAAAACTGGTCACAAGCTATTGAAGAGTTCAAATCTGAGATGTTGAAAAAGATGGAAGAGATCTGGCAAGAAAATAACAGTTTAAAAGGCAGAATTTTGCAATTGGAAAGAGAGGCTCAGAAATCAAATGAACTGATGAGCAAATTGAACACCAGAAATGACCAGATTGAAAAGGAAAAACAAAAGATCATAGCCGAAAACCAAAAGATTAAAGCTGAAAACCAGTGCCTAAAGGCTAGAATTGAGTAATTAGAAGGAAATGATCTCTCAAGACAACAAGAACAAATAAAACAAAGTCAAAAGACTGAAAAAATAGAAGGAAACATGAAATATCTCAATGTGAAAGTAACAGACAAAGAAAACAGGTCTAGAAGAGACAATTTGAGAATCATTGGTCTTCCAGAAAAAGCAGAAATTAATAGAAACTTGGACTCCATACTAAAAGAAATTACTCAGCAAAATTGCCCTGAAGTTCTACAACAAGAGGGCAATATAGACATTGAAAGGATCCATAGATCACCCTCTACACTAGACCCAGAAAAGACAACCCCCAAGAATATAATAGCCAAATTCAAGAGCTTTCAAGTAAAAGAAAAAATCTTACAAGAAGCTAGAAAGAGACAATTCGAATATCAAGAAGCACCAATCAGGATCACACAGGATCTGGCAGCCTCCATGCTAAAAGACCGCAAGGCTTGGAATATGATATTCAGAAAGGCAAGAGAGCTGGGCTTTCAACCTCGGATCAACTACCTATCAAAACTGACTATATACTTCCAGGGGAAAGTATGGGCATTCAACAAAATTGAAGATTTCCAATTTTTTGCACAGAAAAGACCAGGACTAAATGGAAAGTTTGATATCCAACCACAAAAATCAAGAGAAACATGAAAATGTAAATAAGAAACAGAGGGGAAAGAAAGAAAACTTATAATTTTTAAATTTGCCTTTTTAAGGGCCTCAGTGAGACCTAATTATCTGTATTCCTATGTAGAGAAATGTTATGTATAATTCTCTGTTGTGAACTCTATTCACTATTATAGTATTCACTATTATAGCAATCAGAAGAATAATTCATAGGGAGAGGACAGAATACTAAATGGTCTAAGATGACATGGGGAGTGGGAAAGAGGGGGGTGAATAGTAGGGGACACCAAGAGAAACTTGAGTAAATAAGAAAAATAGGATATTCCATTACACACAAAGAGGGCTTGGGAAAGGGACAAATTCTATTATAAGAAGGAGAGGAAGAGAGCATTAAGAAGTAATATTTAA